>NC_085053.1:13834775-14186650 GCF_963662255.1 Cinclus cinclus | reverse complement strand
GTGCATGGTGTTTAAAAAAAGATGACATTTTCTAGAGAACATTCCATGGATACAGTTATTGTGATTTAGAGAAAATATTATGTAGATAGCACAAATATTTGAAAAATCTTGGTTTCTTTTCTTACCCAAATGTTTGCAGAAATGTATTTCTATTTCAATACTTTCTAGATTTCATAAGTGCAGTGTATATAATGCCTACTGAAGACTGTAAAATACTGAAGTTTTCTTTCAAACAAAGTGTAAAAAAAAAAAAAAAAAAAGAAAAAATATATTGAGCCTGTAAATTGCTCTGTGACCAGACTTCATTGTCTTCTTAATATATTGTGTGTGTGTGCGTGTGCGCGTGTGTGCGTATACACAGAGGTGTATATGCACACACACACCCGGGCGTGTATATAGATGTGTGATTGTGACCTATGCAATACAAATTATGGGATCAGTCAGCTTCTGAGAATACGTCCCATAATTCTTTTTTTCAGGAATAGTTGCCAGTATTTACACAGCAGCATTTCTTCTCAGGCTTATTGGGTGCTGTTGCTTTTTATGTACTAAGGAAAAGTGTCCAACCAGTGCAGCGTGTTCTGGCAATGGGTGCAGTCATTGACGTTCATGTGCTCTACATTCCATTGTTTTCCACTTGAATTAACCATTGAAAGATAATGCAGGATCTGAAGATTTTGAAATTAACTCTACTGCAAATAACAATTTGAAAGCTCTTGTGGCACTCTGATTGTAAATGTCATGGCCCAGTAATAAAGTAAGTTGACAGGAGCCGTGCAGGATTTCTACATACCTGTAGAAACAGGCATATCTTGATAAATGTAGTATGAACGAAGTATATTATTGCACAGGGTCAACAAATGTTGCCAATTGAAGTAATGTTACTGGTTTTATTACAATATTACCTCTTTTGTGTTTGTGAAATGTACCAAGTTTTAAATTGGTAAGATTATTTTACTTGTTAAAAAAAAAGTCAAAAAGTCTCTTGCCAGTATTAGATATTTTTTCTTTGTCTGCTATTTTGAGGGGGTTTTAGCCAAAGAGTAAACAGAAGAATATTTTTACTTTGGTGGTTATTCACTGTACTGTATAAGGTTAGTTTTCTTACATCCTTACAGTTTGCCACCAAAATAAAATTATGTAATGTTAACAAATGACAGAGTGGTTTAAAGTGTACTGCCTGAGTTAGTACTTATTTATTCCATTACTTGGTTATTTGACTTTTTCTGCTTATCTTGAACATCTTGAAAAGGTGATTTTTTTTTCTGTTTTTTTTTTTTTTGTCACCTTATAGCCAAAGGAAGCAGAGAAAGCTTTTTATCCTGTGCTTGGCTTATGGCTGGCTGGGTTATATTAGCTTTATAAAAGTGCTAATTAAAAACTCCCACTTCTGTTTACCTTCACTAAAATGTATGGGTTTTTTTTCTCATACCCTCAGCTATTAATTTAATGTTGCCTTGCCTATAGCTGCAATATTGTGGTAACACAGTGACTTCATGTTAATTTTTGAATGTTTATATCTTGAGATAATGCAAAATGTAAAGCCTTTGTAACCTTTCTCACACCATCTGTATTTGTCTTTGTTTCACTTTATCCAAGTCCTTTAATTCTAACTGAACACCAGCAGTATTTTTCATAAAGATTCATTTAATGATAAATATTGGAATGTACTTGGGGGCTTTAGTGGGGGTGATGTGGGGAGAAAATACTTGTCACACTTCAGCTGTCCATAGACCTAACTATTGTGAATGTCATTTCATTTTATTATGGTGGTTGACTTAACTCTGATGTTCAGTTTGTATTTTTGGAATTGCTTTTCTCTTAGAATTAAAAGACCAACATTAAATGTGTGTATTTTTTGAGAGAGAAGAATGAGTTTTGATTCTGTACTCTTGTGAAGCACATACTTGGTGGCATCCTCCTATCCATCATTTCCCATCTCTAGCTTTCCTGTTCCTGTCCTGGAGACACTTGCCCTGCACATAGACACTAACTGGTGCTCCAGCTATGGTTGAGGGATGCTTTGTTACAAAGTGTCACGTACTGGAAAATGCTGCAATAGTGCTGCTGAAGATAGAGCTAGAGTAGTAACTAAAGCACACCTACAAATGCCTTTCTCATTTTATGTGAATTTCATTGTATGTAGTAGTGGTGTGTCTAAAGGAAAAAGACAGATGTTGCTGTATGTAATGATTTAATTTTGGTATAACTTGATCATTGTATGTATGCATGTGTGTAAATATATGTAATTCAACTTTGTTGTGGTCACTGATTTAGAACCATTTCTATGTGTATATTTAATATTTTTCCATTATGTTTTATTTGTATTACAGTAGAATTAAGGTAGGAGAAGTCTCTTGTGATGGTTCTAAAAATATAGGTATCGCATGAACAAGACAGGAAAGAAATAATGGCACAATACTGGTCACAATTGTAAAATGCATCATAGCAAACTATTTGTCAAATCATTGTTCTCAACAAAAACTTCAACAGGAATTTTGAATAAAACTATGGTTTTTCTATGCATAATGCATTTTGAGTGAGATTACGAAGGAATTCTGAAAAATCTCTAAGCACAATCCATGAAATGAAGGTCAATATTTTAATGTGAAGACAAATTTAAAAAGGCCTTTAAAGGAGAAGACAAGCACTTTATTGTGGGGGGAGATAATTTAATAAACAGAAAAATGGTTTGTCTTTGGAACATCCTACTGAAGTGATCTTTAGTATTATATTTTAAAAGGAAATTGGTGAATTGAGATGGAACATGCCAAGGCTGACGATGGAGCAATAGTCAGAACAGAATGATAAGGATAAACTGGACAGAAGCATCAGTTCTGTGCACAGAAGGAAGAGGATGAGTCTTGCAAATGCTACACAGGTAATATGTTCAGGCACATCTCTAGCTGCCTCACATCTGTCTAAACGAAAAATAACACTCCAGTTTAGGGCATGATGGAGGAAAGTTGCATTTTGTGGAAATAAAGGGTTTAGGAAACATCGAAACACTGTTTGGTTAATGTTGAAATTAAACTGATGGCTAAACACCCTTTTGGAGGTGTCAGATGTATTGATATTATAGGTTAGTTAGGAAAGCATTAATGCATGAGTTAAACTTGAGTTGTAAATGTTTATAGAAAAGTTTGCTTTGTTGTTGTTTTTTTTTTTTTTTTTTAATTGGATCATCTATGGGTGAGGTGTAATGAAATGAAAGACATGGGAAAAGTCTCCTTTGGAGTTGCTGGAGGGAGTTGGAGGGAGAAACAACTGTGTATTAGCAAAGGTAGTGCAGGACAATAGAAAGAAAAGTAAAAGACAAGTACCAGTACAAGCTGTGCACAGTCTGAGAATAAGCTTCAAATTTGATGCTTTTGATGTCTTTCAATTTTGTCATTAAGCAACAATGAAACAAGATTTTTGTTTTGTCTTGGTGTTTTAGTTCTTTGCCTTTTTGAATGCCTTAACGTTCTCATCTAGCTCATCTCTGCGATTTTTAAAAATCAGGTTTGTACGTATTTCATCGAGATCCATACACCACAATATCGACAGCTGTTCTGGATTTCATTAGAACCAAAAATATTTTGCTGGCAGATGCTAATTTTTCAAATGCAGCTGTAGTTCATACCATTCTTTTTATACAATCTTTCTTCTAATCTGTTTACTGATACTGTTTCACCGGTGGGTGTTTTTCTTGTTCTAGTTTGTTTCCAGTTTCTCAGTTTGCTTCCTATTGTTACCTACTTAGCCTTTGGCACTGACTGACTTCCATGTGGCTTTGGTTTCCTGGTCTTCTGTTTATTTAATGCTCAGCACAGTACCTTCCAATCCTGACATCTACAGTTTTATTCTTAACAAGCTCATTTACTTCAAAATTTGGCTATTGTTGCATTTATTTGTGTCACCATCAGTGGGATAGTTATTGTTTTGCTGTGTACCTGCTTTTCTCATTCATGCTCATTACTAAGGTTGCCTGCTTTGTGTTATTTGGTTGCTCAAATTTGGTATTCATAACTTCACAAATTGGTTGCATGGTAGCAGAGACCAGAAAGCACTAAGGGTACATATCTAAAGATCATCATCGATAGTTGGAAATTTGTGGGAAAGGGAATTAATGGACAATTGTAAAGGTTGAATGCCCCACTGAATCCTTAAGCATAACAGAAAATGACTTTTATTAGATGTTTAATTTCATGTCCCTTAACATAAGGTTGAAATGTATAGATACATGCTTCTAGAACTTTTCTTTTGGTACCTCTATGCCTTCCTTATGCATCTGTGTTCCAATTTAGCAGGTAGCAGATGGAGAGTGAGGATGGATATCGTTTCCAGAAATTTAGTATACACCAAGGGAAGAAAGGAGTTTGTGAACAGTATGGGTTCAAAGTTTCATTAACTGTTGTCAGCTATAGCACCAGATAGCATAGGAGGTGTAACTCACATGCTTCTGGTGAAACTTAAGCAGTGTAGGTGGGCTTACTACTGCTACTACTTCTAAGTTGTTTTTCATTATTTTATTACTGTTTTATTATCTTTGCCTTTGATAAAAATCAACAGTTATGTGAATTGTTGGTTTTGAAAACAGTTACATAGCTTTTGATTGCATTTTAAAATTCTGTAGTGATTTGTGTAAATTGTGCTTACTCATCTGTGTACATCACTATTCCTACAGCATTCCTCCTGTATGAATAGTAAATTTCTGTGAGAGTACTACTGGAGCCAGGAGGAAAGGATGGAAAAGGAAGGGCTGAACAGAAGCTGTTTCTTAGCAGTAACTAAGAGATGTATGTTTCCTGTCTACACTGCAAGTTACTAAGTTCTCAAATGAAAGTCTCGAGAATTGTTCTTTGAAACACAGGAAAGGAACTGTTAGTTTTTAAAGACATCAGGTACAGCTCACTCTTCCTAGTTTCAGGCGGTCTAAATTAAATTTTGGGGATAATGAGCCTTTAGAACAAATAAATATTTTAAAGAAACCCCTAAAAACTCCAGAAAGGAAGCAAAAGTAATTGATGTGATTAATGCAGTAAAATCTTTAAAAATGTAAAACGGTAACACTGTGCCATATGGTTGTGATCATGGTGGTGCACCCTGACAAACAAGTGGAATTAAAGAAGGCTGTGCTGCACTGCTGAGCACGAGAAACAATGTGCCAGTCGCAGGCACAAGGGTGTTGTGTTGTGCTGCACACGAAAAGTGAAGGCAGAAGAAGTCATTTCTTGTGGTGCACGCTTGGAGAGATCAGGAAAGGGAACTTTTGCAGGCGTTTCTCATGTCTGTGTCCAAAAATAGCTTTTGAGTTTGTACTGCTCGTGTACTTTTTTACGTCAGATCACTGTTCCTTCTGCCTAGTCTGGCAACAGGACATCGTAGCATAGCACTGCATGATCTGTTTCATTGATTCAAAACACAGCATATAGGAAGTGCCTATTTCATTACTTGAACAATGTGGTTTGCAGGCTTCCGGACAGGCCCTGGTGTCTGAGGAGTCTTATGAAATGGTAAACAAGCTTGGATATATCGTGTTACTCAATTACCCAAAAAAATGCTCCAGTATTTCGAGCTTTATTCTTGGGATCTTGAGTATTATTTTATGAATAATGCAAAAATATTACATATTAATAACTAGTAGTAATTTATGAGATTCTTAATTGTGAGCTTGAGATTGTGATACTATTTCCTGTTGATGTTTGCTGCTGAAATACAGTTAAATATGTTAAGTATTTTCACTTAGACCAGAGGTTGGTATCTTTCTGATCTGACACCTGTGTGAATCTTAAATTATTTGCACTGATAAAGTTGATATTTACAGTGAATAAGAACAGAATTTGAACACTGTGTGAGGAAGTAATGAAAAAGCTGCATTAGTAAAACCAAATTTCCTGTTAGCTTAGCATTCTTATCTTTTGCAGCGTTCATAGCATTCTTCATTACAAAACAACACAAACACAGGTTTAAATTTGATTTATTGAAAATCAGTTTTGCATAATTATTCAACATCTGCAAGTCTTAAAACATTTAATTCTGAATAAAAAGTCCATTAATGAAAAAAGTAATTTATAGTCTCCTTTGTAAATTTCATACAGTGAAAAGCAATCTACTCTTCAACATCCAAGTACAATGTTACTTAACTGCAAGTTTGTAAACCAAATCCTTCACCTATCATAAACATATTCCAGCTGCCAAAGTCAATGAACCTTTCTAGTTATTCCTGCTTTCTTTTTCTCTAGTGGACCTTGAATGAAGAGCAAATACAGTCAGAGCTCTTAGTTGCAAAACAGTTATTTCTTCCAGATGAACTCTGCTGCTGATGGTTTCATTTTCCTTCTCCCAGCGATCACTGCTTGTAACGGGAGACACTGAACTGCAGCAGTCTTGCATCTTTGATCAGAGCAGGCTGTATCCAGCAGCAGGTTAAACTGGGACACCGAATGTTTTTGCCACTGATGTGTAACTATAGAGAGGCACAGCAGAGCAGCTGGGAAACCCAATCCCTTAAGGTGCCCTTGGAAAACTTGGCAGAGATTATCTGCTGGGAGTTCTAAGATGAAATCTGGACTCTAGTAGCTTGGAGAGCAGAGGTAGATGTCTTAGTCACAGCTTCTCAGAGCTGGTTCAGCATTTTGCAGAGGGTTTGGAGCATCACACATGGTGATGCAAGCAAAGATGGCATGGTATAGTGCTACTGGGAGAGGGACAGGGAAACAGCAGGAAAACCTTATTTGCTACTCTAGCTGAAAGAATTGTTTCTTCCTAGACATAGTTCTTATCATAGAAATAAGCTTTCAACTTCCAGGCAGTTTAGAATAGAAAGCATCATATGGAAGTAAGATACACAAAATCTTAAAGGGGTACAGTCTTATTTTGGACACAGCTTTGCAGAAAGATGAAGTAGCTTAACAGCCTTTGGAGCCCTCTATAAGAAGTTCTATAACAATAATAATAATACTTCTGCTTATAAAAACTATTTAGAAATATTATTGCTAGGTCCTCTTGTCTGAAGTGCTGTTTCTATGTTCTGTAGCCCTTGCTAGCATCTGTTTAATTTGAACAACATATTTCTTCAATGCACCTATTGACCCTGTTTTTATTAATAAAACAATATTTAACCACAGAAAGTCTTAAAGTTGCAACTCTGCCACTCATACAGATGACCCCACAACAGGCACAACACTACTACATATGCTTTTTTAAAACACTTTTTTAAAAAGTGTTTTTAACAACTTTTTTTAAAACTCTTACGATGAAGTGTAGTTAATGCATTTATACAACAAATTCCAAAGACTTGGCACATTGTAAAAATTATTAACTTGAAACTACTAAAAAAAAGTTAATTCCCATGCACCAGGGGTTTTGGCAAAAACTATACCCTCAATACACTGTTAAACATCACTTCATCCAGCTATTATGAATTTCTGATTTGGTATCAGCTTTGCCTTAGGGATACTACATATTGAGTTGATCATAAAAGTTACTGCTCCTGTGATTTGTGCCTTATTTAGATGAACAGCTAGGTACAGAAATAGGGGTTATATGAAGAATGTACTTATATAGCTGAAAGACTTGTGAGGGTGAGCAAAAACAGCTTTGGTTTTATATGCCCATGTAAATCACCTGACTGTTACATTAGTCATACTTGTAATAAAAATAAAGTGGAAAATAAGAGGGATTTTGAGACTACGACTAAGTTTGTTTTGGCATATCATGACACCCCCTGCCTTTATTAAAAGGAAGAAACATGAGAAATTACTTTTTTTAAAAAAATCTATTACATGAGGTTACAGTAACTAAGAATTTGCAAATCAAAGTGTACCTGTATTTGTTTGTATACCATAGAGTCACTTGTCTCATGTAACAGCCAAAAAGAAAACAGAACTGTGCAATTACAGGACAGAAGGATTTATGAACAGGAATTGTACCTATTTGCTCTAATTGTTTTTCAAAACTGCCTCAATTTCCTGATGATGGTGCTCTTTTTAAAGTGCTGATATTAGTTATATATTATAAAAAGAGATCTCATGTTCTTACATAATTTACCCAGTGTTTCTCCATGATGCCAAAGAAACAAAAACTGAGGATTTTAAAAAACATATAATTTTGAAGAGAAATGACAGTAACTACCAATCCTGTAAGCTTAGGCACATGTAAGTTTACTCGGTATTTAACAGCAACTAAACCAATGTCTAAGTTACTACTTAAACTTTATGTGAAAACAAAAAAAATGACAGTTATATTAACATTACTTTGCATATACACCAAGTGTGCTATGCATAAAGTAGGCATTAACAATCATTAACAAATCCTACAAGTACAAAAAAAAAAATAGTTAGTAGCATTTGGAAAAGTGGGAGAAGGTGGGAGGAGGCATTATGTTCATGTTTAAAAAAGACCCCAACCACAAAAGAAACCACCACAAAAAATAACAGAATACTCCCAAACACAAACACGACCAGCACTATCACATCCAAAAAGCCCAACATGAACTACAAACCTGATTTTTACTGTCTGTTCAAAAGAATCTGAAAGGTCTTTATTTTCTTTACTGTAATTTATTGCTCCCCTTCTCCCCCACACCTGTTATATTGTTATGATCAGAATATGAGCATTAACGAATATTAAGTTCTACTTTTTCTCTTATCTTCAAAGAGACTTTTCAACATGTAAACCTGAACAGCTGATACCACCACCATTACTCCCAAGTTGACCATGGACCAGAAATTCACTCTGTCAAAGTTGCTTTCTTGGATGTTTCGGTCACGAGCCTCAAATGCTCTGAGCAGGGTCTGAATCTGGACACTTTTGCTTAATCTGGCTTTGACACTGTTGATGGATTCCTGGTAAGTAACAAAAGAGTATTTTTAGAAAAAAAACCACCTGAATTAAGTGTACAGCTTGCAGGTCATAAAAAATTATGAATACTGTATTACCACCTGGAATTTCATTTCTTGATAAGGGGAGAGTTAATTTAATTTTAAAATATACAGATCCTCACACTTTTTATTAATTTGTCTAGGCTGTTTATTGTGTATTACCTAAAAAGACCTAATTAATGCAGCATTACTATTCTGCAGTAATTCTGTTTTTTCTCTTTTATAGGTAGGGAGGTATGAGAGAAACCTATTTGGACAAATAAAAAGTAGTGAATCTGCAGAACTAGTCTCAAAACAAATTATGTACTGGCAAGCAAATGTAGAGTTTTTTCTTCTGCATAATAAAATTAAGGAGTTCTCTAATGGAAGCTACCATCAGGGCTGTAGCTGTAGCAAAAGAAAAGTACAATAATGTTACATTCCTGTCTGCTTCTGCTGTTTCCACTGTAGTGGCTATAAACTGCTACTTCAGCCTTGATACAAAAGCAGAATGTTGGCAATAAATCTTGAATAGGACAACTGGAGGTCCTAGAAAGGACAGTGTGTGACCCTGAACTAGAGGAAGTACCTGAATGCTCCAGCTGCTCCAGAATCTTGCAGCTCGAGATTCACACCTTACTCTGGACTTACTAAGTAAACTGGTCCATATGATCTGTTGAAGTTTCATCTACCCCATAACAGACACTGACAACATAAAAGCTGATCTCATGAAATGCTGAATTATGTTCTTGATATAATTATAGATCCTGAAGTAACTTTTAATGAGAAAAGTAACATTTGCAGTAAGAGGAAGGTAATAATAATAAAAAAAAATTCTCTATTTCATATTTAACAAAAATATTTCACAATAGCTGTTCTGGGGAGCCAAATAATTTTATGATGATAAAAGTTCACTGTTACACAATAAGGGAAATGAACATCACTCAACAGCTTCAAACGCAAGACATAATTCCTTATTTTTGCAAGAAAATGTGTTCTCATTAAGCAATTAAACTCCTGAGTGCTTATATTATTCCTCATAAGTTTGCAGGAAAAATAACGCTTGGCAAAGTAAACAATGGGCTCAAATACTAACCATAACTTAACAAAAATTACCTATTTTGTAAGATTTTCAAGGCTCTCAAAGATAAATTCTGCATTTCTTTTTCTTTTTGGTAGAGACAGCAGTATTTAAACAGGTATCTATCAAATCCATGCAAGTATTTTTTGTGATTACTTTGAGTGGGATTTTCTTCACAACTTCACATATAAATTTTGCTTTTTTCTAAGTGTCTTGACTGCCTATTTTAAAGATCTGATGAGATTTTCAGATTCTGTATTTGGTTTTATTATTATTTAAAAGTGTTATACGCCTATAAAATACTTTAAATGTTGTTTGTTTTGTTAATTTAAAAATCTGCATTGTGTTTATGGCAATAAATAATACACTGTAATTTTCTACATGATGTATTCAGTAAGTGTGTGCAGACGTTGGGGTTTTGGGTCAGTTGTTTTAAATATATCTATTGTCTGTAGCTATGATCAAACAAATAATAGTTTACTGCATCCTAACAAACATTAAGAACAGTGGTACTGGAGCACCAAGCAACACTTTGCTTCTACAGTAATCTCAGTATGTAATGATCATAAGTAAGATAAATAAGGAATCGTAAATCATAAATAAGGAACAAGAGCTCTGACTCAGCAGGTAATCTGAATCCTACATCAAACAGGCTCAGCATACAGTTTAAGCAAACATAACCACTCCATGTCTGCAAAGATGAACCTGTACTTTATGCAAATTAACTTGCATTCTGTTTATCAGTTTGAAAAGATGTAATAAAATTTGGGGGCAAAGAACTTAATATAGTAATATCTAATTTACTGAAGACAGAAACAGTAAACCATACTTCTGCAAAGATGTGATGAAGAGGCTAACACAGTACTTTATCTTTAAACAGTGATAAAAATTATGCAGTAATTCCAACTACATCATTGTGGCTAAATAATATTTTAATGCTCAAAGTATTCATTGCTGCTAATGAAGAATATCCCATTTTAGCAGAAGGAAGAAAGGAAGCTGAATTGGAAACCAAGTGACTGAGAGCTAGGCCGTTTCTTCTTGCTGATGAAGGGCCTATTCTGAAAAGATCTTCAAGTTTCTGTGTGTGAACAAGAGATCCATGGTGCTAGAGTTCCTGTATTAGTAACAGCAATATATGGAACTGGAACACATTCCAGGATGATGCAACAGAACAAGGCAGAATGGCTACATGACGCTGAGGTTTTTTTCCAAATGCTCTTATATTGATCAGAATGAAAGATTAATACTAACCAGAATATCTTCCAATTTCATGTCTAGGAGATCTGTGCCTGTAACATACTTCTTCCAATCTTCCTCATCTTGACCATCTTCTCCCATATTGTCCAGGATCAGTTCAAAGAAAATCACCTTTTCAGAAATGGTACTAAATGTGTTGTCAAAGCAGAACATGTAATCCCCATCTTCTGTTTCCACCCTGTGTATATAAGCAAAACATGATTAACTACACTTTCTGTGCTGGCTCTCAAAAAAGTCAGTTTTTGTAAGCACACCTTTCCCTTTAAGACTGACAACTGTGTCCAATTAGAAATAACCAAATCTTCTTTTGGTATAAAAATAAGAACTCTAAAGACACCTTACAGTTACACAGTCACAGCAAAACAATCCCACTTACTCCAAATGCTCAAAATGATGAAGACAGCTTTCATTTCTTTTTGAGTATTTTGTAACGATTAAAAAAAATGCACAATAAGTGTAATTCTTATCCTGTAGAGTAAAATCACAGCAAATATTACATAATTTGACAAAAGGATCGGAAAAATAGAGTACCTTTTAGCTTATTTCACATGATCTTTTGCTATTAGATATGGAGACCTTTTACAACTCCATAACAATTCTTTTAATCCACTGAACATTAACAGCTATCATTAAAACAAAAATACCCTTTGCTTCATGGTACAATTCACATAAAAAGCATTCAGTGTTTATAAAAACAAAATTGGTATTCTCAAATGGTCCTATTAGAAAGTCTTTTGTAAAACTTAGGAATAAAAAGTACTCAACCTTCATTTACTTATATTTGCTGAAGAAACCAGAAAAGTTCTTTATATAACGCTTCTGAGTTTCAAGATTTTAAACTTACGTATGAACTCCATCTGATTTTCTTTCATCAAAAACTAGAGTTTCACCTTTTGGGGACAGCAGATGAAAATCAACATCTAATCCTGCTCCATCCAGAACCTGTGTAAAACAAACAAAAATAACCAACCTCAGACCATTAGATTTCCTGATTTCATTGCTGACAGCAACATTTTTAAGGAAGGCAAATGTTTTTAGGTAAGGGAACGGACAGATAAAGAATCTGAAAGATTAATCTGTCTGGATGAGCTGACACCAAATGAACTGGAAACAGATGAAAAAATGGCTTGACCTAAGAGCATTTTAGCAATCTCAGAATTTTAAACTAAATGCAATCTAAACCTGCCAGGCTTGGCTTAAATTGAACTGTTCCCTAATTATTTTTAAGAATGGGTGCAGTTTTATCAACAGGCAGGGTTAGACAATCTGTAAAATTACCAACAAGAGATGACTAGATCTGGCCTTTCTATGGCTGACGTGACTGATTGGTAAGTACTTGCAGCACTCCCATTTCAGTGGTAGAATTGTTCTAACAAGTCACTTTTCTGTATATACATGTTACACATATTTGTACACTATGTGCTTGTCACCCCTAAGATTTCTTTGTTGGGTGAAGTAACAATGTTGAAGACAGGACCAAACCTCTTATGCCAGTCAAAGCTGTACCACAAGACCTTCTCACCTCTTCATGCACGTTTAAGGTCTGAATTCTACCAGGGCATTCTCTTTTCCCAAAGGTAGAAGGAATTGAAGGCGCTTCATCTTCCTAAATTCTCAGGGAGTGTCTAGAGCATTACAAAGCTGTGCTGTTTTAACTGTGTAACACAGCTACAGCGGTATCACCACACCTATTGTGTTGCAGAAATTCTTTAGAGGGAAGGTAGTAATTTCATAAAGAGGTGGAGAGGGATCATTTTTATGACATTACTTAAGTCTATGCTAGGGCAATTTTTAGTTTGCTTGTTTCCCTGTGAGCTTTCTGAGTGCAGCAGACTGCTGCTGCTGAAAAGAAGGGCAAAGTTTACACTGATTCAAACTGACACTGAAGACTTACAAAAAAAAAAAAAAAGAAAAAAAACAAACAAAAAGACAAAGAAAATTACTAACTAACAGCTGATCAAATTAAAAACCACGCGTAGTGACGTATCTTTAGGGCTATGCTCCAGTGTCTAAACACCCAGAAAAGAACCTTTGTATTACCATAAAGTTTACCTTATGTCTTTGGAGAATGACCTGCATCCTATCTTAAACATTCTTATGCTTTAGCCACTAACATAATTAAGCAGAAAATAAATCTAATTGCAGTAATATACAGAGCTCCTTTTCTACACATCCAAATAGAAAACCAAATCATTACCGTTAACAGTAGTGCTAAGAAATTTATGCCTGAGTAGAAATAGGTTACGTATATAATATTATCCACGCTAGTCCTTTCTAAAATAATGTCTTTATTTAGCTTATGATCAAACTAAAATCCTACTCTGTGCAAAATAAACTTCTGTTTGGCTTAGACAGGGCTCTAAACTAAGCTTGAACACCTCTCTTTCATTCTTGTTCAGTTCTGCTTGTAATAGTATTAGAAATCATAAAAAACCAGGAATTTCAGCTTTGTGTTTCAGTTGGGAAACAGAGGGGGAAAATAGATGGAAGAGGAAGAGAGACAGATCCTGGCCCACTTCAAGGCACAGTGATAGGGTGGGAGAATATTCAGAATATTGTCTCACTGTACCTATTTCACTGAAAAAAAGCCTTTGTTTTAAAGAGGAAAAATAGTCTGAGATGGAGATCTATTCCAGACATCTATGGGAAAATCGAATCTTCTCAAGAAGGACATCAAAATCTTAATGACAGTCGGTGAAACTGGGCTGCTTCTGTAAAACTTCTGTCATTAAGATGAAAGGTGTTTTAATATCAGCACAAAGATAGGCAAGTAGGCGCTCAGTGCATCAGCGTAACATTCCTTCCGCTTTAGAGCTACAACACAAGGTCACAACCGTGAATTTTCCACATTCTGCCCTTTTAAAGGATGGCGACTTGAGCTCTTCTAAAGTAGAAACAAAAAACTCTCCCAAACCACTAACGGAACGTATTATAACAATTGAAAAGGCCGGTGAGTTAATTTTGAACCCCCGAAGGCAGAACTCGTAACAGCGTACAATTCCAACGTGGCTTTGCGGGCAGAACTGGGGCTGGCAGCAGGGCACCGCGTCCCTCGGCACACGCTGCCCCTCAGGGCCGAGCCCGCGGGAAGGCAGGACCGAGCCGCGGGCAGCAGGGCCGGCCGGGGCCGCTCTACAGGGGGCCGGGCAGGCGGCAGCGCCGCCGTCACGGCGGGCGCCGGACCTCGGCTCCCATCGGGATACCCCGCGGGGGACGCCCCCTCCCGCCCTGCCCGACCTGGTACTCGAGCTCCAGCGAGGCCTCCTTGCGCATGGGCTGGTAGAAGCACTCCTTGCGGCCGGCGGGCAGCGTGAAGGTGAAGTCGCTGTCCAGGGAGGGGCTGAACTCGGCGGCGCGGGGCGGCGGCAGCAGCAGCGCGAGGCACCCGAGCGGCACCAGCAACAGCCGCGGCCCCATCGCGGCAGCGCCACGGAGCGCGGAGCCCCCGCGCGCGCACGCACGCAACGAGGGGGCGGGGCGCCCCGAGCGGGGCGGGGCCGGAGTCGCTCCGCCCCCTCCGCCCCGCCGCACCAATCGCCGCCCCGGCAGCGCCGCGCCGCGCCCGCCCACAATGCACCGCGGCGGCGCGCGCTGCTCCCGCCTCCAGCGCGCCGGCGGCGGGGCCGCGCCTGCGCCGTAGAGGGCGCCGCGCGGTTCGAGAGCGGCCGGGACGGGGCGGCCGCGGCACCGATCGGCTCCGAGGGGAGCGCCCCGTGCCCCGGCCCTCCGCCAGCCCGGGCCCCTGGCTCGGGGTTCTGCAGCGCTCCCCGCCCTGGCCCTGGTGCTGCCCGTCCGCCCGGGGCCGCTTCTCATTCCTCTCTCGTTGCGCTGGTCGCGGGCAGCGAGGCAAGTTTTGCGCATTCGGGCGTGCGCCCTTCGCTTCTCGGGCTCCTCGCCAGGTGCACGGCCCTGCCAGATCTCTGAGATGAGCTGCGTGACGGATTTTTGACAAATAATGTATAGCAGATTTTTCCAGTTTTCATATGTGGCAAGTCCTGAAGCTTTTTGTATTTTATGAAGGCGTACGGAACTCCTCATAAAAGATACAGTTTTTAACTTTTATCGGGGGAACATAGGAAGGAATAGTGTGTGAAATGTACGTCTGCGTTTGGAAATTAAGTTCTTTATTGTATTTTTTTCTCCTTTTTAATTTTGCAAATAGTTTTTATGCGTCTTTAGCAAACAGTGTTTTAATCTTCAATATTTCTTTAGCCTTATGCATGTTACCAATGGAACGTGGTATGTGGACTTGCTCTGAAAGTGGTGCTGACGATGCCCTGCTCGCAAATGTACAGTCGCTACAGAATCAGCTGAGGAGAACTGAAAAAAACCTCCAGACTGTAGAGAAAGCACTTTCCAGGTATGAGCGTGCCTGGGAATGAGAACCTCCTGTCTCTTGTAGTGTGACTCTGTCTGCAATGAACTCCTTTTGTGCTTTACGTTTGAGTATTCTTTATGAGCAACCTAATAAAGAGAAAAAGGAATAGTGACATTTTTCTCTCTCTCCAAACACTAGTACAAGTGAACATTACAGCTGCTGCTTCGATGAGGTGATAGACGTCCCTCTGGAGGACTTTGTACAGCCAAAATACAATTGTCAAGGCTTTTCCAGCTGTAAGAATTATGGTGGGACATCTCGCCAGGATTTTCAAAGAAAATCCAAAGTAAATATTTCTCTTCATTACTTGTTTTTATGACTTTGGCTTTCTATTCTTTGCTATGTTTTTGAACATTTTTGGCTTCTGGGCTTGGAGTAGATACACTGTAGCATCAGACAAGGATATCAAGTGAGTGCTCCTAAGCGTGGTATCACTTGAATACCTTTCTTCGGGAAGTTTCCACTCCTTCCTTTCAGTACTTGAGGCTTGTAAGAAAGATGAGGGCAAAGTTTTTAAGCACGTTATGTTGTGGTAGGACAAGGGGTAATGACTTTCAACTGATTTAGATTAGTTGTTAGAAGTGTTTTACTCAGGAGAGTGGTGTAAGACAGGAACAGGATGTCCAGAGCTGTGATAGATCCCCATCCAAGCAAACATTCGAGGTCAGGTTGGTTAGGGCTCTGAGCAAGTTACCTGCTTCAGGTTGTCCTTGCTTCTCACAAGGTGGTTCGAGTAAATGACCTTTAAAGCTCCATTTCAACCCAAACTGTTTTTTTTTCTCTGATGTATTTTTATGTAAGTATATATGCATATATATATATATAAACAAATGTATTTTTATGTCTAGTCTTACTCAGTATCCACAACTTTGGATAAAACTGTGGAAGAAAATGAGCATCTTCAGAAGAATTTGGATGCCCTTCATGAGCAAAATGCATCTTTGATTTCTCAGAACCACTACCTGAAGGACAGAGTGGAAACAATGAACTTTGAATTGATGCAGTCAAAAACAAAAGTATGTATCTTTAGTGTATTCATCAAAGAGAAACACAACCCCCAAAACGCCCAGTTACCATGATTTTTGAGTTTAGAATTCCAAGCAGAATGTGCTGGGTTCTGTCTTATCTTAATCTGTATAAGTTTAATATTTAGTACATATTTAATAATCAATATTAATCTTGGACAGAATAGTTTGGAATCTATTTCTCTGTGGAAAAAACAACTATATTAATTATTAATTTCATCTACTTATGTTTCTAAGTTTAGTCTAAAGACAGTAAGCCACAGAATGAAAAATACACTATGAAAGAAAATAGTTCAGTAATGCATTTAGTACTGTGCATTCATGTGTATGAGACATTAATGGGAATAATAATGGCACAGTAGTCATTTATCTAGGAAATAAAATAGTTGATCTCTCAGGCTGGATTAATATTGCTAGCTTGAAAAAAGTGAAGATGAGTTAGAAGGGAATATTGTATCTAATAAATCATTACTGATTTAGTGTACACTTGTCTATATAGGTTTGTTTCAGGGCAACTATGTTTTTTTTTTGGTTTATGTATAATATTAATAAAACTTAGCTATGCTTAGTGGTTTTTTTTTGTTTGTTTGTTTGAGGAATATTATCTCCAAAACAGTACAAATAAATACATAAACAAAATGTTTGCCTGAAAGAAGTAGTTGGTTATAAACTTCTGTGGAAATGTGAGAGACAAGGTCAACCAATAAAGAAATCATGTTGCTAGACAGAATATCACACTGGAACTGGTAGGAATGTTAAATGAGCAGAAAATTGGAGTTAAGGGGGTGGAGATGAACAAACATAATTTACAGTAGGGTTAGGAGCACTGTCATTCAGTAAGTAGATTGTTCTTCTGTTTCTACCCTGTATAAATGGAAATGTTAATGAAACCCCAAATATGTTTGTATTTCAGATTTCATATCTTGAGGCCACTTTAGCTACACACTTAGTCAGCATTCCAAAGTTGAAAGAACAGATTGTAAATTTGGAAGCAGAAGTTTCAGCTCAAGATAAAATTCTGAAGTAAGTAATGTATACTTTTAAATCAATATTTTATTGTTGTCTTCCTGCTAGTCAAATCTCTTTTTAAGGCTGACATTATTTCTGGAACTGTGTGGGTTGTGTAATCTGAGGTCTGAAAATTTCATTTCAGAGCCATTTATAGGAGGAGGGAGGTGGTTTAGTTTGTGCTAAATGTACTTCAAGAAACTGAGAAAAAATAATGAAGACTGGTGAAATAAACCAGTTTGTAATGTGTGCTGAATAGGAATGTGCCCTTACAACTGGACAGGGCGATTGTTCGCTACACGACCACATATATTGTCTTGTAACAAGCATACATGTTTCTGAGCACAGCCGTGTTCTTTGTAACATAAAGGATTCTTTCTTCACGAATACATGAATCAAGGCAAAGGATTCTTTCTTCATGAATACATTAATCAAGGCAAACAGCCCAGTAAAGCTGATGTAAATGCTCTTCAGAGGTGTCAGGAAGACATACCTGGTTGTCAACTTGCCTTACAGCCTCATGTTACAGAATATTAATTTAATCTTTCAGTAGTCTGTCTTCACCAAAAAAAAGTAAAAATACTAATATTAAATTTAAATTTTGCTGTTCTTTCCAAGTCACACCTCTTGGCAAAGAAAATATGATTTCTGTGATCAGAGCTAATGACACAAAGTCAGCTCTCTGGGTCCTTGGCAGCTGTGACACCTGCTACCTTATCAATTTAAGTCTTAGACACCACTCCAGACTGCAGACACCACTCCATACTCCTGGGGAGTCTGGAAACTATGGGTATTCCTAACCTAGTTTTGAGAGTTATAGCATGTTTGTCTAGCACTTCTGGAACATTGTGTACACTAAACAACAAGAGAAACCTACTTTCTTTACAAGAAGTTCTTATTTTTTATTATGCTTTGTTTATTTGCTAGAGATGCAGAAGATAGACTAGATCAAAATCAGAAAACAGCAATGGAAAGAGAACACATTTTGCAAAGATATCAAAATAGGTATAAAAATCTGAAAATTGAGTTAATTGAACAAAGCAAGCAAGGAAAGAGGTAATTAACTAATTTTAATAAATGGAGCATAGAATAATAGAGCATAAGTTTACATAAATGTTTATTTCCATTGCCAGTTGTTTGCTTCGTGGAATCAAATTACTTTTCTGTTTTAAGTATGTTCTTTTTTAAAAAAGGGGAAATTCTGTGGGAAGGTTCTGATTATTTAAATGGGCACATTTAAAAACTTTCAGCTAGTAGCTGCAGGCTGATAGCACACACTAGTACCCAGTCTATCAACTGTTTTTTTTCCTTCAGAATGGATGTACTACAGTGGAAAAAACATTTCTCCTGAATTATTTTTGTCTTTGTCTTGCAAGAGCCTGCAGTATATGCTCAGTTGTTAGTATTCAGCAGTATTGGTGTGAGGAAAATTATAAAAGAACAACTTAATCAAGAAAACATTTTTGTTATCCTTAGTCTTACCTGTCTATATGGTACTGTTGAAAAGGGTGCTGTAGTTCATCTCAATCCTCATTTCTCTTTCCTGTTGCCTCCTTTAGCCTCGTGGCTCTGTCACTGCTGGGAGGATTAGGGAATGTGACTGTTGGAAGTTGTTATGAACTCTCCTATCACATCCAAAATGTAATTTTAAAGAAATGATGGAATAAATATGAAGATCTCTACCTTCCCTATTAGTTTAACTGCATTACCTGTGGAAGAAAAATTACCTGAATTAATGGCTTGGGAAAGCATTTCTTGAGCCTTTTAAGTGCAAACTCTTTGTTTGATATGTGCTTCTACCCATGAAATTACCTCTAACCTTCTTATGGCAAGAAAACCTGAAATACTGTGGGGCTTGCACTGCTGGTTAAAGAAATGTTTTGCTTTATGATTGCTGTTCCTTCAGAGCATGTGGGGTTGGAACTAGCTGTACTTAGTTATTGGTTGTAAATGTAAATATTTTTTGTAAATATTTCAGAAAAGGTGAGCTTCTGCCAGGTGTTAAGTATGATATTATGATTAGTATCAACAATTATCGTGGTCCACTTTTAATCATTAATTGCAACAACTTACTGTTCTTTATCCAGGCAAACTGAAGTATTTTAGAATAATGTTGTTTTGTTGTTCTGAAATGCTTTTCTCCCCTCTCTGAATACTTTTGCCATCTCCAAATGGGCACTGGTCCTCAGACTGAGAGACACCAATCTGAAGGCTGGCTGTATTTAGATAAGGCACTGCCCCATCCCCAGCTCCCTTAATGGAAGAGAGAAATGTAATTGAGCAGCAGCAATTCTTGTGTGCCTATGCTGGCTGTCCTGAACAGACTGCACAGCTGAGCTGTGCTGAGATTACTCTGCCAACTTCTTCCCTAACGAGTACTGACAGGGGAAGGGGCAGTGGCATGGAGTCTGGGTTGTTTCTTGACAGATATCATGTGATATCTGGGACTTGGAAAGTTGGAAGAAGAAAGGAAGTACCTGGAGCAATTACTGTAGTAGTTGTTTTTAGTAACTGGAGAAGATAATTACATTAATAGCTGGAGCTTGTGGGTTTTAAAATTGGTTTGCATCTTTTGCTTGGCAGAGCACAACAGCAAAGAAATGAAGCTTTGTTGAATGTGGAGGAGCTGACAAGAGCTTTCACAAAGTTAAAAGCAGAAATAACTGAAAAATTAGAAAAGGTGAGAGCTTCACTTGTATTTGCCATGGTGTTAAGCTGTTTCTTCCAATATGGCAGGCAGCTAATAGCAACAGGTTCATCTGTGAATCAGTTGTTTCCACTTGATGGTGGCAAAGTCCTAAAAGAGGTGAGAAAGGGTAAGCAACTGTTTGTGGTGATAAATTCAGTTATATAATTTTACACTCTCTTTGCACTGTCTGGATCTTTGCAGTCTGCATCTTTGGAGTATCCTTATACAGCTGCTGTTTCTTATGTCTCCTGCTTGCCAGCTGGGAAGCTTACATTTTGAAAATACAAGATCCTTTTAAAAGCTCTTGTTTTTCAATATGTATAAGCCGTTCAATGAAACGTGTGCTGAAGAAGAGCTAAGATGAAAATGAAGTCATCTCCCAAAGTTTTGGTGATCAGAATTGTTAATCGTTCCTGCCTTTTGGGAGGAGAAAATATAGTTAACTCTTGCAGAGATTTTTTTTTTTTGTTAAACTTCTTTCCTTGTGGAAAAAGGTTGCCAACTACAGATATACCCTAAAATAATAATATTTGCCTGAATGACAGAAAAAGAAAACTTCTTTGTCTCTCTCCTTCTCTTACTAATAGTGAACAATAGTATTATCTATTGATTTACTAGAAAGAGCATAGTGTTCATTACATTATTTTAAAAATAGCCTCTTGACCATGGAAGCTAAGTTTATTGCTGTACAGTAATGAAAAAAAAATATTTCTTTAAGGCTAAAGCTGAAGAAGTAGTCTTGGGAGAACGTTTAATTAATTGTGAAAAAGAAAAAGAGAAGTTGAATGAAAAGTGTATCAGCTACAGAAAGGATGTAGAGATCCTAGAAGAGCAACTAAGGTAATACAAAGGCTCTTAAAAATTCTCTGTGCAGTTATTTTACAAGAAATTGCACGTTGCAGTTGTCACTGTGAATGTTCTGCTCAATTCATATAGTTCAAACCAATGCATTCCTACTTATTTTCTGTAACTAATTTTAAAATATTTGAATCCCACATGCTGCCTCCCATTCCCAGGAAGAAGCTCCCCCCAAGCCTTCTGGGGCACTGGTTCCCTGGGTCTCTGGCTGCTCTGGTTTGCTGTGTACCTGTGCCCTGCCCCTGGGCTGCTCCTGTGAGCAGCACCCTGAGGGTCCCCTTGCACTGCCAGCCTGTTGAACACCACCTTGTCAGTCCCTGGCTGGAATGAGGGATGCTCTTGGCATCTGATGGGGAGGCTGCACTCAGCCCTCAGTGGAGGTTGTGATGCTGACTGCAGTTTATGGAACAGTCAAATCTGGTTTTGACTGCTCTCTGTCCCAGCTCCAACTCCTACAAGTTTTGGTGTTGTATGTTTCATTTCAAGAACCCCCTTTTCTCAGAAGTTTTTTTGTTAATTCCTTCATTGCTTTAAGGAGAGAAGACAACCATTAGCTAATTGTCTTTAGAACTGTTAGGTTTGGACAAACACCTGCACAGACATTTTGGGGTTATTCAATTTACATGCTTTGTCCACACTCATATTCCTGTCTTAATTGTTGTTCTTCAGGCCATTTTGTCAAGAGTGGGCAGTGTATGAACACCCTTAGAATAGCTTGAGTCTCCTTAGTAGGTCTCTGCTACTAGTAATTAAAATACCTTTGAAATGTCTTTTTAGACATTTGAAAGAAGAGAATCACAACACAAAAGAAGAAATTAAAGCTCTAGAGGCAAAGAACACTGAAATAATATCAATGCTGAGTCAGTCTGATCAGAAAATCATCAAGCTTGAGAGTGAACTTTCTGAAAAAAAAATAGTACTTGAAGAGAAAAATGCTCTAATAAGTGAAAATAAAGAGCTGAGAGCACTTACTGAACAGCAACATAACCACTTGAAATTATGTCGTCAAGAAATAGAGGATGCAAGGGAAGAGCTCAACATACTAGAAACCATTATTTCTCAGCTGTCTTTAAGTACATCTGAAGAGGTAGAGTAACTGATAGAATCTTAGTAGTGTATTATGTTTTGAGTAGTTTTAAGGACTGAGTTATGCCAACTTTAATATCCTGGTATTATGTGTCTTAAAATTTATATGCCAGTATAATGTGTGAATTAAGGTTGCTGTGAAGCAATAAAAGGTTGATTTTTCTTTGACTTTTTTTTTCTGTTAACTTTTAGTTTAAATGGCACAATTTCAAACACCAGCTATTGAGTTCCTCAACAAAGGAAGCTACCACTGAAACTTGTGGTGAATCAAGTAAACCTTTGATTGCAGACCTAAGGTATAACTTTATGGTTACTGAGCTATGGCAAGAATAGGTAAATAATAAGGTGCTATTATAACTAATATATAGAAGGAATGTTCAATAGCTGTCTCCTCCTTTATAATAGCATTCAGCTGGCAATGAAAGAAGCAGAAATTCTAAAGCCTGGTGCAAGCTTAACTATCTGTACTGGAGCTAAGCATCTTTCTAACAGTAATGAAGGACAAGAAAACAGCAGGTTATGGGACCTGGAAACAGAGCCTGTCAGATTGATCAGAAATCCAGGAGGTAAGCTTGCTGAAATAGCTGTGCAGTTCTGTCTAATCCACAGAACAGAAATGTTCTCAAAGGGTTCAAGTTGGTTTTTCAGCAGGTATACTTTGGTTGAACAGGGAACATTTTGACACCTGGGAAAATGTCATGTTCTCCAGACAATACATCTTTCTTTTGCTGCTTAAGTTACTCATTCAGCAATAGCTGAGCTAGGAGTTGTGTTGAAAAGGAACCATGTATTTTTTTCTTTATGCAAAGTGTGCTAAAGTCACTGTATTTTTGTTGACTCTTTTCTCTGTATCTTTCTGTTACAGTGGTTCTCTGATTGCTTCTGTCATTACTGTTAGGACTGCTCTGTGAAATTACATCAGGGCACCTACACGATGATGCTGTCTTTATTTGTTTTCACGAGTTACTGCTTTCAGTTACATTATGGGTTTGCATGTTCTTTTGTAAATTAATCTTGAATTTATTTTTTATACTTTGAGAGAGGAGAAAATGTCAACAGTTGGAACTTATAAGCAAACAGTTTGAAAAGGCGAGGCAAAAATTCCAGAAAGAGATAGAAGAGCTACGCACGAAACTGTTAAAAGCAGATGATGAGAATTCTGCCTTGAGGACCAGCATGGCTCAAAGAACCAGTCAGTTTCAAATCATACAGGAAGACCTATTGAAGAAGGCTTCAAAAACTAGTAGCTTAGAGAGAGAAGTAAGTTTTTAATAGCACTGAAAAGAATATGCTACTTTTTCTTCAGTTCAGTAATCAAAGATATTGAAGACAATAGTTATGAAAAAAACCTGCAATTGCCATAATAATTTCGAAATCTGGTTAATAAAAAAAACCAAAACTTTTCAGCAAGCAGAAAGACTTAGCAGCCTTAATTTGTTAATTGTCAGAAATACTGTTTTAAAGCTGGTGTAGTTATAGGCTTTTCTGCTGCTACTTTGATTTGTTATGTGGAAAATACACACAGTTTTGTTGCTTTGGTGTGGTTGAATTAATGAGTAATCCTAGGAAATAGGTTAAAGGAACAGTTGTATTTTTCCTCATTAAATGTTACTGCAGTTGCCAGACATGAACATCATTACCAGAGAGTCACAAAAGAAAAAAAAATTAAGCTTCAGCTTTTCTCAGGGTGAATAAACTAAATTGCTAATGTTTCCATTCTGGTGCTAATGTGTTTATAGAGTTCAGCATAATGGGCTTTGAAGTTATTTCTTAATAATGAATGTAAGTATTATAAATATGTAAAGCCATTTTGCTGGTAATTAATTGTTAAATTGTCCTGAATCTTTCTCTGTAAGTAATAAAATAAAATAGTTCAACAAAATCAATCCGTTTATTAAAAATACTATAGTAGTAGCTAAAATGGAATTGGTGATAAAGTGCATACAAGTATTTGAATAAAACTGAAGCAGTTGTCCACATGCTGTTTTGTGTCATATTCAATTTCAGATAAGAAAGAAATCTTCTCAGCTTTCTGCACTTGAGAAACAGTTAGAAGAAAAGACTGTTGCATATTCCACTGCTGCAGAGAGAAGTGCTGAGTTGGAACTGGAACTCATGGTAAACTGTTCTCAGTGAGAAACCACATTTATTTAAAAAGACAAAAGTTTACCTTGACAGTAGTATTCCCTGTATTCAAAATGTGTGGAGTTTCAGATTTGCTAAATAATCTATGCAGATTTTAGGAACACAGGTTTTAAAAACGGAATCTTGTTTGAAATAAAACATTGTTTTTTCCCTGCCCTTAAATGTGTAAGTAATTGATGAATGTGTTATGTTTTCCTTGTGGTCACATATGCAATGAAGATCTGGCCCTGTTGAATTGCCATTTATTTCAGTGAAATACGTGTAGATTTAGAAGTTTTCAAAATGGTGTTTTAATGATTCCGTCTATCTGTATGAACATAGAATTTCTTTTTGTCTTTGTCAGGAGTTATCTGTGCTATAATCTATCCTGGCAGACAACTTGTCTCTGTAGTGGCTACATTTACTGACATTCTGTACCTGTGGTTTAGGTGTGACATCCTTCGAGATGACACATGCTCTGTGTAACTTCAGAATTGTTTGTTGCTCCCTTATGAAATCTAGAAACCAGTTGATCAAATAAAACACTGTTTAATATCACAGCTAAATGTTTTTATTAAGTCCTTTTATTGTTGCCACTTCCCAGGGAAAAAACAGATGCATTCATGAGCTGGAAACAATTATTGGTGAAGAACATGAGAAAATAACTTCTGCTTTTGAAAATGAAAGGTTGCATCACCTTGAGCAGCACAAAGAAATGGAGAGACAGATGGACCTAGTAAGACCTTTATCATGTGGTAGTATGTATGAGTGTTATACTTGGTAAATTTTTCCTGTATTAATTTGTCTTGTAATTTCGAGACATCTCCATTTAAAAAGCTATGTTAAAAAGCTCTTTCTTCTCCCTACATTGCCTAGTTTTAGTACATTCTCCATCTAACTAGCTATACAGCTTTCCCTCTGATATATTCATACCCTGCTCAACTGAGGAGAAATAAGGACTTAGGAAGGGTACTGTTGTTCTTTGCTCCAAACACACAGAAAAACAAAAAGTATAGCTTCACTGCCTACTGGGTTTAAGGCTTGACAGCTTCGAAAAATGTTCTTGTTGCCTGATCTCTGCCAATCTGAGCCTTATGAGCATCTGCCTTCAGGGAGAACTGTTGGGAGGTTTTCAGTCTCTAGAGAAGAAATCTGTTTCTCCACTTGATTAGAAATTTAACTGTGATTATTTCTAGCTCTTTAAGAAGCTTCTCATCTTTTAGTAAATCATGTATTCATGTCTCATTGTCTTGGCTGGTGACAGACAATTATATCCTGCTTCCCCTCATTCTCCTTTGAATTTAAGATATCAAGTGCTTGGGATTTCTTGATAATTTTAAGACTGTGCAATACTGTTGATGGCAGTAATTAATTCTCATTATAAAAATGATGGGTGAATAGAACTACATCACATATTTAGATTAATAAATTAATATTAAAATAATAAAATACAATTTACTTACGGACAGCTTCGGACACAGCTGGAGAAGAAACATCAACAATTCATTGAACAAGAGAAAATAATATCCATTTTACAACAGGAGGTTATACATAAACAGCATCACATCAATTCATTGGATGGGCTGTTAATAGGAAACAGAGAGGTAAGGTTGGCTCTTGACTTTCTTTAAATGCAAATCAAATAAGTGACTAAAAATAATGGAGGGTATATCCATAAATATATGGAAAAATCAGGGACAATTATAGATGTTTGTTTTTGCTTTGTAATTCTTGTTTGAGTAATCGACTCTATCTAGTGTAGTCACCAGTTACTGCTAGTGTAGTCACTACTACTACTACATCTTGTGCAAATTTTAATGAACTTTCAGAATTTTCTGTCTTAGCATTCCCTTTATGCCTCTGGATTGCTCTTGGGCTTCTCTCTCTAATGAAAGGAAAGAGATCTGGATAAAGAATGGTTGCATCAATCCTGCACTAGGTAGAAAACCAATAATGTTCTAGTATGATAATGTTTTATTCCTTTTAATGATGCCTGATGCTGCAGAATATGAAGAGACATCTCTCAGCAACCAAATTCACTTTAGAGTATCATGTGCACAAGTACATTATACAAGCAATTGTGTTTTAGATACACTGCTCTGCATTTTTTCCTGATTCTGATTGTGAGTTTTTATTAAATTACTTAAAAATTTATAATATTAGATTAGTGTTATGTAATATTAATATTTGGTTCTCTTTAATAAAAATGTCTGTAAAAACAGGAAATGGAAAATCAAAATGTCAAGAAAGATCAAGGATTGAAGCTGCTGGAACATCAGTTAACAGAAGAAAAAATCAAAGTTAGTAAGCTCTCTGTAATGTTCAAGTAATTGTTATAAAGTTTGCAGTAACAGTGTATTTCCTTTTTATCTTTCATAGAAAAACTTTTTTATATAAATTTGTCTTAAGTAAATAGTCCCAAAGTTATTTATCTGAAGTATTTCTTTATCTGTTGTTTCATTTTTTGTTTTCCTTTTTTTAATTAAAAGAAGTATGATGAAACCTACAGTAAGAGATTATGCAATGCATAATTGTTTAATGCAGTTGCTGTAGGGCAAACCTGTGCTTATTGTACTTGAAAAGTCCAACATTGTCTCACAGAGCTAATGTTATGTATGTTTTTGGTCCACATATGGCATGCATTTTAGATATATGTGATACTATAATGTTGGTCATGTTTTTAGCCATCTCCAGCTCTTCCTAGTGTTTGCCTGATAAATATTTTCCATGCAGCACTTGTTATAGGACTTTAATAAACCAGTGCCATGTTCAGATTTACCCCAGTCAGATTTCAAAGTATTAAATCTTCAGGATATCAGTGGGAGAAGGTACTGGGGACTTGGCTCTTTTCATGCTCTTTCTGAGCTTGTGTTGGACCAATTTTCTGTCCAAGTGGCTTTGTAGTATTTGGGATGTTTTCCAGAGACTTACAATTAGGACACATAGTAATTTCTCTTTAAAAAGCTCTTAAATCAGCTGGGGGCAGATATACAAAGTCCATTATGGTTTAGAAAAGTGGCAGTCTGATTGCAAAATTGAAAGAATTAGACATTCTGCAGCTAAATTCAGCACAATTCTCATTGATGAGAAATCCTAGCATTGAAACCAAATGGTTAAGAGAAGCTTAATTACTGTGCCTTAAGATCTCTGGGGATTTGTTTGTTATAATTTTTATCAGTTCAAAGTTATAAGGTATTTGTTAGAAATTACTCAAACCCAAACGAACATTAAAAGTGCAAACTAGCTTGACAGTGTTGGCACTGCTCAAGGTTTTTCCTTTCCTGTTTGGTGAAACTCAGGCACTGTCTCCTGGTGCAGAAAGGGAAATCATGCTGATTGGTAACTTTTTGAAAATAATTGTTTTAAGATCTGAGTGGTGTTTTTTTTGAAAAACATGTGTGCCAATTCACCTGTGATAATAATTCCAAATTTCTTTGGAAAACATGCAGTTCTGTGTATAATGAAACATGATGGATTGATTATTTGGTATTCACCCTTTTTTTTTTTCTTTTAAATTCTAGCTACTGACAAATGCTGGCATATCTCCTTATAACTGATAGTCTCATCTGATACAAACATAGTCTAAAGCATTATAATTTTGAATTTCACAAATAATTTTAATTTTTGAAGACTATTTCAGTTTCAAAGTTTACTATAATCTTCCATGACTGTTTAAATACTATTATAATAAAAACATAGCTTTTTGATGCTTTACACAAAGCTATCTTTTAATGCAGTTTTTAGACCAGTTCATACAAACCATGCCATGCAATTTTAAATAATCTATTGCATTCACCTAGGTGCAACAACTTGAGTCAGCCCTAAAAGTATGTAAGGAAGAAGTTGCACTGTATTTGAGTCAGTCACAAGAAAATAAGGAGATATTTGAAAATCAGCTGAAAGAAAGGTCTGAAGAGGTAACAGGTTGTTTTACAACTCTTCTGTATTGCAGAGAACACTTGTTATGATTGATTTTATCTAAAAGTCTGAAATGACGGCCAAAATTTCCAACAGGACCTGTGAATGGGAAGTAGGCTGGGAAAAAATGATACATTTTGTAAGGGTAAAGGGGAAAATCATAACTCAGAAACACTGGGCAAGTTAAGGGAAAAGAAGCACTAAGATAAATGAATTGTTGAAAGAAGTAACAAAATCAGAATAACGTGAAACAAAGCGTTATCTTGGAAAAAATTGGGAGAGTGCTATTGTAATATAAATTTAAGTACACAAAATTGATCTGGTTTTCAAGTGTCTTAATGGGAAAGAAGTTCTGGGCATAAAAAAAATGTTTACTTCTAGACCCTGAGTTTTATCATACTTTCCACTACTACTTGAAAGCAAGAGAAAGTTAACTTTTAATACTAGAATGATTTGTATTTGTGGGTGAACTAATTATATAGTAGGCTGCTCATGTCAGTGCTGCCCTACCTGCTGAGAGAGGCTTTAGTCAAGTGCAGATTGCTGGACCCTGTATAGGATCCTCTATAGGACTAGCCTGATGGAAGTTGTGTGGTCTGTGTGCCACATAGGCCTGTGATGTGTACTGCTGCTTCCTAAGCCCTAAACCCTGTTCTCATACTGCATATGAAGGGACTGGATGCTGTGTGAAACATCAAGTGTAGCAAGTGAGGCTTTATAACTGTGACCACTGTTTTTATAAATAAATTCCAGTCACTGCTTCTGCTTCTCCTTGGAGTAAGCAGTTACTGATTTTTTTAATTTTTTTTTTTTTTTGTTCCCTAGAACAGTTCCCTCTGGTATTCACCACTGAGAAACCAAACTATTCAACATAAAACAAGTTAGGCACTTAAAATTCCTTTTTGTTGTTGGAATGACTATTGTCATACAGGCAAAAAGAAATAAAGGGGAGGACTGAGGACAAGACCTCAAGGGGAAAACAAGACTTTCTGAGAAATAAAGAAGACTGGCAGAAAGAAAAGTAGTTCTAACTAAAAATCTGCTATGTACGTTTTTAAAATACTGACAAGTTATATTTAGAAAGCAAGAATCAAAACCTGGGACTAACTGAGAAGTTACTACTTTGCTCACTTTATAAAGCATAACTCAATGATAAATTGAGGTCTGTTACGTACTGTTGAAACTGTAATGCAACTAAATTCAGACCCAAAAGTTTTATTGAATCACAAGTGTGATTAAGAGACAATAGTTGATGCAACTGCAAATAAAAATGTTTTATTGTAATGGGAAATAAATATCTTTTCAGCTTCATTATTTACAGAAAGAAATAAAAATAAAAGGTCAGAATATTCAGGACATGAATGAGCAAAATATTCTCCTGCAACAAACTTTGCATCATCATCAGCAAATGTTACAGCAAGAAACTATTAGAAATGGGGAGCTGGAAGATAGTCAAATTAAACTTGAAAAACAGGTACAGTATGGTGAGAAGTGTCTATATATAGAGAGAAAATAAAAAGCCTTATATATGTTTTAATAATACCTATAAAATCTGAATATTTGATAACTGAGTTGATAATGTTTAGATATAGCTAAAATAAAGAGTTTAGTGGCTTGTTTTATCTTAATCCAGGTTCTGAGCTATCAAAAATTCTAGTTAGCATTAGAGTGGCTAGGTACTTGGAAAATCAAGCTCTAGACTGCTGTTAAGGAGAGGTGCATTTAAATTCAGAAAGTTACATCTTGTTATATTTACTAGAAACTTTTTGTCTTTCAAATGTGCCAAGTTTTAGTTTTAAATTGCATACAGACTATAAAGAAATCTGTTGTGTAAAAGCTCTCCCTATGTGAGTTGCAAGACAAGAATGTGTATTTCTTTGGTATGCAATTTGAAAGTACTCTTTAAATGTCATTTTAAATAGGTATCCAATTTGGAAAAAGAGCTTCAGAAGCAGAAAGCGTGTGCAGAGGAGGAGCTGCGAAAAGTGGAGGAGAAATTGCACCAAGCTGCTCAGGAGGCAGATTCAAAGAGACAGAAGATGGATGAATTGAAGTGTACAATCAGGTAGGTTTAGTGTAAGTGAGAGGTGTATTCTGCAATGGGCATATGGCTCAGAATGCTCGCTGTCTGAAGTGGTGTTCAGCTGTGGGCTTAGCCTTCAGTCTCTCTGTGAGCACAGACTGGAAATCAGAAGTGAAACTTCTAGCAGAGGCTAGCAGACCAGCAGAGGCATGACTTTTAATGCATGTCCTGGCAACCTCTTTAGCCTTAAGATAACACTTCATAAAGCAGTTCAAATCATAACTGAATCAGCTTGCTTGTAATTGGAGATGGTATATTCTACAGGAGCTTGCTAGTCTTAAAGAATATAGTTTTGATTACAAGAAAAGCCTACTTAACATGACTTTTATTTCTATTTTATTCACAAATACTTGTCTTAGAGCGTGTTGCTCTTGTTATGCCATGGTTCATTTTGTTCTGGTTGCTTCTATTAGACAGATTAAATTGGAGATGGACCAGTGCAAGAATGAACTTACTGGCATGGAAAAAGAAGTAGTGCAATTGAAACGAGATGGTGCAAACAAAGCACTGCAGATAAATCAGTTGGATATCACTCTGGAAGAAGCAAGATCAGAGCTCATTAAAAAGGCAAATGAGGGTAATTTGGCTATTTTATTTATCAGGCTTCATTGCATTGAATTATTCCTCTGTATGTATTAGACATTTTTCCTTCCCCCCCTTTCATAATCAAGTATATGAGAGTAAAAAAATTACAATATTTTTAAACCCAGACAAAACCAAACCCAAATGAACAACACCCCACAACACAAAATGAAATCACAAACATTTTCCACATACTTACTGCAAATTCTCACTTTTGTGATATATACCTTCACCCAGGTGAAATGTAGAAGTAGTTTCCCTGTAAATTGGTAATGTAGTTTCTTAATGTAGTAGCCAAATGAGATGCTTAGCTTTAGTAGAGGCAAATGCTATTCAAAAAAAGCATCTCTTTGAAACAAACAGAAAACCCCACAAGTCTATGGAAATAACAAACTCTACAATCCATATTCTTCCATTTAGTTTAATTGTACCAGTGTTTTAAGCTAGAGAAATACCAGCAATTCTGGTATTTGCACTTTTCCTAGCACTACATGTTCAGTTACTATACTGTGTCTGTACTGTCTCCTTGGCCAGATGTTTTTAGATATATCCTTATGTTTCAGGTCAATTGTTGATTATGAACTGAATAAAACTAGAAAATACTTAGGTACCATATTTTTTTTAATAAGTAGTCACTGTTTTTCTAGATTGTCCTAAAAATAGTGATACTGAAAATTTACTATGACTACAAGTGCTACTAGGTAGTGGTGTTGCATGAAGACCCCGATGTACTGATGATTAAACATTCTCTTTTGTGGTGTGTGTGTAAATAGTGAATGATTTAGGAGATAAGCTGCTTCAAACTGAGAATTGCCACGGAAAAGCCTTACAGAAAATAGCAGAACTGGAATCTGCATTGCAGAATGCACAGTGCTCTCTGGAGCAGAAGAACATTGCTATCATGGATCTAAGAACTGAGCTCAGGTGAGCTGGTGTCTTTTCCATAATGAAAACTTAGTTGTGTTGGGTTATTCCTTAAGAATAGCAAGTAGTTTGTATGGGGGTTTTTAATGTTCTTAGCAGCTCTCTCTCTTCTAGGTGGTTTGTGGCTATCAGATAACTGGATACTTGAGATCCTTGGCTCATTCTTCATTTCTCAAAGTGGTGCCGAATTCTTCATGGGGAATTCTGTTTTAGAATCCACTGAAATTATTTTCTGAATCTTAAAGCTGTGAAGTAATCATAATAATATTCAAATTGTCCACTTTCCTTTCTGACCACAAATTAATGACACTTTATTTTTTTAAAGAATCCTGATATAGTATAGTCGATTAAATAACTTGAATAATGAAGTTATTAGGAATTACCCACCTGGAATATAATTAACAGAATTATTCTATTTGGATTAATTTCCTTGCAGTCAATTCACCTTTAGGGTAATATCCTTTAAGTAAGTAATAGATCTCATGATTTTCAAGCTGGATATTTGAAGCTAAGCAACCAAATGTTCATTAAGCAGTTAAATATATGAGAATTTCAGGTATTGCAAGGATGAAATTGAAGACAAAAAGCAGGAACTCCTTGACATGGACCAAGCACTGAAAGAAAGGAACTGGGAACTGAAACAAAGAGTAGCTCAGGTCAGATAATTTTTAAACATGTTATTGACAATTATTCCTGTTATATAATGGATAACTTATAAAAAGCTTGCTAGGTTTGGTTGCTTTGATGGGTTGTTTCAAACTGTACTGGTTACTACAGCCACAGTGCCAACCTCAAACTGGATGTATGTTGCTGAAGCCTTATGTACCAGGAAAATCAGAAGCCTTATGCCATAACCTGGCCCAAGATTCTTCATTAGTGATAAAGCTGTGGGACCACTGTTCTCATCTTGATGTTTGCTAAGAGGAAGGAAAGATTTGGGCTGAAGGGTGCTGGGAGATGATAGATTCCTTTCCATGTTTTCACTGGAGCATATTTGATTGACATTGAAGCAGCCTATAAATATGAAATGGTATCTTTGTTGTGAATAAATTTCTGTGGCTCACTTAAAATATTTTCAGTCTTTTGCTCTGGCTTCAGCATTTGATGCCCATCATGGGAAAATTCTGCTTCTGTCACTTCATTATAGCCTCTTCCTGAAGGAGTTACCAGCCTTTATATTCAAAAATATTTGAGGTTCAGAGAGGAGTGGGGATTTGAATAAATCTGTTTAAAGAACTGACACTGGAAGGAGGCCAGATTTTGCAATGTATTTTTGCCACAGTACCCTGTGAACTGCCCCAGGAAGTCATCAAAGCGTTTGACAAATTGATTTTTTTTGGTTTGGCAAAATTAGGCACTTCCTGTCAAGGTGGATTAGTATAATAAACTACATATATTTCTTTTAAAATGAGAACTAGGTTTGCCTTATGTGTATATAAGGACCTAACATATTCAGTTACAGACTTTTTTCCCAGTTTTCCCCTTTACTTTTTATGTTTGGCCACTATTTATAGGAAATAGGGAATAGCTTTATACTAACTACTCAAGAGAATACTCTTGAGGCTATGAAGGATTAATTTCATTCACTTTGCTGTCATGTTTTGTAATATGGCTTCTAAAAATCTGCATCTTAGTTCAAAATAAAATATTTCCTTTTCTTCCTTTTTTACCTCTAGATTACACAATTGGATATGACAGTTCGTGAGCATAAGGGAGAAATGGAGCAACAAATAATTCAATTACAGTCAAATTTAGAGAAGTCAGAGTTGGAAATTAAGGAATGTAATAAACAGGTAATTCTTAATCAAAAACAGAGTTTCCCTAACAAAGGGCAGCTAAGAGAGAAAGTCTGGTCCTGGGACACAATAGCTGGCAAGGTTTAATCCAGAAGACAATAAAGAAGACTTTATTGTAGGGAGAGGGAAAGAATGTGCCAGTAAAAATAAATGTTTGTCAATTAAAACTAAATTTTGCAAGGCTATAACAGTGCAAAAACTAAAACCTATTTTTCACTTTGTATGATACATCTCCCAAACTGCTCTTTTAGTAAAGGAAAATGTAGACAGAATTAAAAATTGACAGAAGAGTCCAAAGTCAGGGATACCACTGACAATATTTGAGTTTTGTTTATGTGTGTTTGTTTTTTTTTTTTTAATAAAATTGTTCTGACTTTGATAAAATACTGGTTCTGATTTAATTGCATTTTCTGTTCAGATTGAGAGCTTGGAGAAGAAACTCCAGCATACTAAAGATGAGCTTCGTGAAAAAGAGTTTGAATTGCTCCAGAGAGATCAGGAAATAAATCAGCTGAAGAAAAAAAATGAAAGAAACATAGCCTAGAAGCTCTTGGAAAGGTAAAACATACCTTGGATAGACAACAAATTGTCAGTTTTAATGTCATTACTGTACTGCCTAGAAGAAATTGTGTGGTGTCTCTTTAGTGTAAGTGTCGTTACTTCTCCCAGAATCATTGTATTTTATATCCTGGTGTTTGCTGAATCTTAATCCCCTAAAGTGAAACTAGTTTAATTATTTTAAAATTAAGAATTTAATGGCACACTCTTGATTGTCTGCTTTCTGTGGAGAAATATGATTACTGATTATCTTTAGAGACCTGATTTTCTGGCTGTGGATTATATGGTCTTCCTTGAAATGAAACAAAGCAATATGTTGTATGATGAGAGCTTCTCATGACTTAGGTACCTATCTAGGATGCTTGTAGGAATGAGAAGTGAGAAGTTTTTGGCATAGTGATTGGGAGCATGTGGAGGGACTCGAGAGCACAGCTGACCCTGTGAATTACACACTTCTTTGGTTTGGTGCATGAATCAGTCTCTAGAAGTACAAATGGGATCTGAGATAAACAGGCTTTCTTGCAGAAATAAGTTCAGTCAAGGATGATTCCAAGCTAGAGGTGAACACCAAAGCCAAGATGGCCTCTGCCACTTTGGTTATGCTGAATATATGTGTTTGTTTTCCCTAGGGTGAGATATGAGAGAAGCCTCATTTCTGTGTCTGTATTCTAGATCAGGAGGGCTTGGCTGTGTCACAGCTGAATGTGAAGGTTGTTTCACTGTAAATTAAAGCAGTGTCAGCATTTCCATCTTGCATTCTGTTAGGTTATAGATGATGCTCAAGAACAGGACAGTGACTGCTGCTACTTTTCACACATATCATTAACAATTTCCATCTTTTGCTAAGGGATGTTTCTGAAAGAAAGAATTTCCTAGCTAGTCCCTGTACAATTGCTGACTAGACTCTTTCTTTCCAGACAACTTGTCTTTGTTTGTTCTAAGGAATACCAGGTAGGAAGGGGCCTAAGAATGATATAAGAAAGGCTTTGAAAATAGACCTACTCTGGTCATGTTCCTTTCAAGACCTGGGATAAGGAAATTAAATTTTGTGTTCCTGATAGTGAAGTAGATAAAAAACACTGGATTTTGGAAGCATTCTGTGTAAAACATTAAACATGTTACAAAGGTTCTCTGGCTCCACTTAGAATATGATATGGTTCCTTCTCAGTTTAAAAATTGAGTGTATTAACATAATATAAGAAAACACTTTCTCCATTAGTAACACATTGCAGACTGATTCACCAGTCTTCCATAGAAATTTTCTGTCCCAGTTCTAAAAAATAAATTGCCTAATCTATCTAGGGAAAAGGGGTGGAGAGGCAGTGTGTATGTTTTGCCCAGGGGTACAGTCTGTCTCATTCTTTTTCTTCTTAATACATTGTCTTCTTGCTTATTACAGAAAATATATTAGTTCAGGGAAGAATTGCTAGGAGGGTTGATTTGTGTTCTGGTCCACTCTGTCCCTTTGGGACTCATAAAACAACCAGGTCACAGGGTTTTCAGTTGAATCATTCTTTGTTCTTATTCTGCTTCAATCTGCAGTGAAGATTTTGTAACAATACAGCACTCCTTAGAAGTTGTAAATATAACAAATAAAGGAACCGAAAATATCTTGCTGAACATTAAGAATGGCTTTTTCATTTTTCTGGGAAATTGAAGTAATTTTCTTTATTAAAAAAAAAAAAGGCAGATTGGACTTAGAGCAGACTAATTTTTTGCAACCATAGTTCCTTTGGAAATGAGAAGTAAAATTGCATTAAAATGGTAAGTGAAGTAAGAAAAAAATAGTGCTTCAAATGATTGACATTTTAAAAAAGGGATTTTTACAACATTTTTGAAAAATTGTGCATAGCATTAAAAAAATTAGGAATTGCTGCAATAATCTTTCATTTGTTAGCTGTAAGCTGTTTATATGCTACTCCCAAGTGTTTCTGTAGAGTGTGTATAGCATTCCTCATAAAGAACAAGCACCTAGCTAAGCATGGCTAGATAAACAGAGGAGCAACATATCCTCTTTTTAAATTTATAATTAACAGGAACCTTAGTATAATATGATGTGAAACAGTAGTGGCTGATACCAGCACTAGCTAATGTAAACATGGCTGCTGTGTATCATATCCAACAGACACCTAAAACTCTGGGTTTTTCTCTATAAATTAACTGCTGAATAATTAGGTCCATATACACTTTTTAAAAGGAGGGGCAGGGGTAGTAAATCTCTAGAAAATAACAAAAACCCCTAACCTCAAACATGCTGTGTTTCGCTGCATAAACTTCCATATGCAGCTTATATTTGTGTTGCTATTTTTCTTGCTGGGTGTTGGTGGACCTCATAGGCTTTTTTCCTTTTGGTACTTGATACCTTGATACTGTTGATAGGGGTTTTTTTCACTGAATTGTTAGCAACTGAAGAACCACAATTCAATCCAACATGAAACACTAAGCCTCATGCAAAGGAGTTATTTCAAAAGGCAGTGCCTCATTTAAATTGTACAAGATTTCTACAGGGATTTGCATATGAAGATTTCTTCTCAAAAATATTCTGCATAACGTTTTCCTCATCTGCTGAAACTTAAAACGGTATTGAAAAATGTGTAGGTTGTGAACAAAAATGCATTAATAACATAAATCAGAATTTGAGATGGCAGCCATGGACCCGAGACCTGCTGTTAAATTTTCTTGAATTTGTAAGATAAACTTTAATAATGAAAAGTAACAGGTTGGTATAAATTGATTTAGATATGGTAATCACAGATATTTTGTTTCAGGTGCAAGAACTGTGCAGAAATGACTGCTGCTGCCCATTGGACAAGCAGCAACCCAGGAATGCTGTTGCTGGCATCATAACTGTGCATTGAAAGAGGACATTTTAAAGTTGTATTTCTAAATAAGAAATGTAGTTATTTGTACTGAAGCAAATGATAACCTTTTCATTTTTCCAACTGTCACTGAGATTATTGCCTTCATATTAAAAACATATGAATTTATCTTTTATACTTTATAATAAAATTTATTTAAATTGTGGGGATTAATTTCATCTTTTTTTCCAAGGTTTTTAAATTATGTACTTGTTTAATATCTCACTTCTAATTAAAAGCACAATGGTACTACCTTATTAGCAATTTTTGTTTGGGAATATTTTACTGTTTTTTGTACTCAGGTAGTGTTGCAGACCCAATATCTTATTAAAATGACCTGTTTGCAAGATGTTTTGGGACACTGATTTGATCATAGACACTGGCAAAACCTGCTTGCTTTACTCCAAGCAGTATCTTTGAGATGCACAGGGTTGTGGGACAGGGCCATAAAGCTTGAGCTTGTTTCTTTTGATATTTTTAATCAAACAAAAACTCCCATTGATTAAATTCACATCATAACTATGCATTCTAAAACATATGTATTTCCAGGTTTTCAAAAGTATTACACAATTTAGCTGATATTAATGGCTAGTGGCCCCACTTCTACATTTATATAAGCATCAGAAACTGCAAATATGCTTTTGAGGCCTCAGTCTAAGTCTGATTAATGCACACATGATTTATGTGCATTAAGATATGTAATTTATACTTCAGAAGTTATTTTATGTAAAGAAGAGGAAACGACTTGAAGGTATTTCTGTTTAAAGACCAGGCCTTAGTTAAGTGTTTTGCATATTAAAAGTGTATCTTAGCCAACAAACCTATCTGAGGTATTCCAGCAACTCTGCAAGTGGCAGTTTGCTAAACTCCTTGGCCAGTACTGGCTCTTCCACTTCATGTAAACACGTTCCACAAATGCCACATGTTCTACATTAAGTGGTTCTACAAATCCAGCCACACATTCTGCTACCATTGATGAGTCAAGATACACCAAAATTATTTCTGCAGTTTCAGATTATTTATTCTGCTATTATGGAAATTATGATGTGACAAAGACCACTGTTGCAGAAATAAATATATTACATGTTTTAAATCAAGCTATTTCTTTCTCTCCATAACTGTAAAGGGAAAACCTTAGAATTAGGTTGACCGGTCCAATAATTGCAAATTAAACTACTTTTATTTTTTAACTCTCTTTATGCACATCACTTTGCCTTCAGCCTAGAAGTGTATGCATCAAATTTCAGATAGAACTTTTTAAAGCAGGGGAATATATAAACCCTTCAAAACAGGATTTCAGGTGGAAAATGTAACTAATCTTTAATTACAGCTGCATCACAACATTAGTGGAATTCCACTAACTAGCATTGTGTAAAGCCTCATTTGCTCCTCCTACATGCACTAAATATAAATGTGCATGAACAGCAAAAACAATTTGCCTAATCTCTGAATCAGCAAAATAGCATTTGTACTAAAATTTTGTCTGTATACTAACTTACCTGGTTAAATTGTGGGTCAAACCTGATAAATAAGTAGAATCATAATTATAGTTATCTTTAGATGTTTTGCTATTTTGTTGCTTGCTTAGAAGACTTATACTGTTCAAGACAATTTATGTCTTTTGGAAAGGATGGACTTTTAAAAAACATAATTTCAATTAAATATTTCAGTGGTGTCCTACTTTTCTTGAGTTCATAACCAATTTACATCTATGAAAATCCTGGAACACTAAGTTAATTCTTCTGAAATGTGTTGCATTTATATGGGGTTGTTGAATCTTGGCAAACATTTTACTGTGTATAATAGCATTGCAATTATCTGAATGCTTTTCATAAGGCTAATTGCTTAAGGTCTTTCTTCTTCCTGTCACTCAGGACAGAAACAAAGGACTGATTTTCTTCCTGAATGTACTATGCCTACAGTTACTGTATGTTAAACATGAATTGCACTGACATGCCAGCCCAAATGCCCTCTTTTTAATCCACAGTTTATATGCAAAATATTTTCTCCAAAACCTAGACATCAGGTTAGTTCTTATTTTGTTTTTAATTTCTGACATGTCAGTTGCAGAATCAAAAGTGTTGGAAGAGATTTCAGTCTTAGCAAGAATGTAGTGAAGCTGGTCTGTTCAACATTTCCTGTCAGTTCTCTGTTGCAGCATACTTGCTTACTTTCTGTGTTCTTGGTTGGGAACACTGCCAAAAGGAAATGTGAGGAGTCTGTCCAACAACTTGTCTCTTTCAGAATCCACATCCCATTTTGTAATTTGGGTTTTTTTTTCTGTAATGCCTTTAAGGACTCTTACAATAGTAAGGCATCAGGGAAGAAATCCATTCCTCAGTCCGTTGCAAAAGAACCAGGAGGGTGCTGCAGGTACAGGAATTCTGAAGAGCTTTAGCAGAGGGATCCCACTCTGGGTGCAGTTCACTTTCCATAGATGTGAGTGAAGGACTTACCACTACAGACCAATTGTAATTGTGGCAAGGCTTTTCCTGCCAGTACTGGACAAGTTGATCATACTATTAAAAAAAGAAATCCGTGTATTTTACAAGTGCCTCATCTTACAGATTAATCAGCTTTGATAATGCAGATTATAAGCACATGTAGCAGCATCTGCTTCTATTTTGTTTCATTGGAGATTATCCCTTAATCATGCAAGGTCCAGGTATGCATTTTCAGATTTGTTGACTCAGGGAAGGTGGAGATAGTATTAAAGGCTAGTTACATTATGCTGTATTTATTGCTCCTCTGAAGAATTGAACCACTCAGTGAAGACAATGGCAAGAAGAAATGTCCTCATTACAGGTTGCTCCTCAGGAATTGGACTGGCATTAGCTGTAAAAATGGCAAAAGATGAACAGAAAAGATTTAAAGGTAACAATCTATCTGTTCTTTATAAAAGCATACTATTCAAGATGGTGCTGTTTTTTACTCTGTGATTTCACAGGTGGCTGTATTCAGTTTGGTGACTTGCTTCTGGTTTGTTTCCCTCTTCTACTATAAAGAAAATACAGTGAAAATATACTGTTTTCTGTAAGCAGTTGATATTTCTGTACCTTTAGTGAAATGGAACAACAACTGGAACTGAACAGTGTGAACACACAAAGAAAAAAGACAGTAGTATAAAACGAATAGCTGAAAATATCTCTAGTATTATGCTGCTCTGGGTGTACATCCATCCACAGCTGTGGTTAGCTTTGCTTCTGGCTACTTAAATCTGAACCTATACAGGCAGGCCCACGCCCATTTGAAGATCAAAGCAATGAATTTAAGTAAACAGTTTCTAAATTTGCAATTTTTTCCTTAAAGCACATTTCTTTATTCCAAGCCTGTGTAGGCAAGTGAACAAAGGGGCTGGGATTTGTTTTATTGCTGCAAAGCAGAGTATTTGCTATGATTGAAAATGGATGCCAAAGTGAACGCAGCAATCTGTGGCAAATCAGTCTCTCTCATACTTACAGTATTTTACTGCTAACTGACTGCATGCAGATCTAGAGCTTTCTGAGCAATTAGGCTACAATAATAACTAATTTCGAGCAGTAGCTTACAAAGCAGACATTTTTTCAACCTAAAGAATTATGTTTTCCACTTTTTAATAAGATGGTGTTTGTCCTGCTAAATGTTATGATGGTGATTTAAAAAAAAAAAAAGGAAATCAGGAATCCAGAATTAGGTTTTGAGTACCTAAAAACTATTTAATGGCATAATTTTTTAAAAATATTTTGGTGATAGTAGTATCTTTATACACTGCATGTTCTACATGAAGCATAACTGTTTAATTCTCTTGGACTTCTTAAAGATTTCAGAACCAGACTGGGAAATTAGTGACAATATATGTTGAAAATAGAATCTTTCAATTTTTAGTTTTTATCGGGTTTCTATCACTGATATTTAAGATCTGGATGTAAAAGGTTTGTTCTTTCGTACTTCTCAGTATGATTGCCACAGTGAAGATTTTATTTCTGGTGTGTTGCAGTGTATGCCACAATGCGGAACCTGGCCAAGAAAGAGCCACTGGAGGAAGCTGCAGGTCACAGGCTGGGCAAAACCCTGGAGATTAAACAACTGGATGTCTGTGATGAACAGTCTATTAAAGCTTGTGTGAACAGTATCCCTGACAGAAGGATTGATGTCTTAGGCAAGTACAGGTTGTGTGTGCTATGAACAGACACCAGATTTCTATAAAACATTGTCTCAAATACCCTGGAGAAGTTTCATTGGTGTATTTTTTAAATTACTAAGTATCAATATAGTATATTTGGTTCAAGATTCTTAGGAGTTCATGCAGACGTAAGTGGATTAAATCTCACCCTGCTTCCACGAAGTAGGGAAGCTTGTCTTCCCTGTTTACAAAGGAGAAACTTAATAACAGGGAGGTGTCTTGGATAAAATGCTGCATTTTTTTAGTAAATGTGAGAAATCTTGCCTAAACTGGCACCTTCATGAGCAAGACTTTCCACCCTATTGATGAAGCATAGCCCTTTTAACAATGAAGGTAACACCTGCCTGTACTAAAAAAGCAACAGGATTGGGAATGAACAAGTGAAAGAACAAATGCAAAAAAAAAGGATATATCCATTTTATATTGAGAATTTAAATTGTACTTTGCAAATCTTACAAATCATTTGGCAACAAGTGTTTTCATATTATTTTGCTAAAAATAAATATTAGTATCTTAGTGGAAATGCTTACACCATCAGCTATTAAATCTTACCTACCAGAAAATTATGGACCTGCCTTTTTTCTGATTAATTATTAAACAGTGCTTAACAACTCTTCCTGCAAAATTTATTACACTCTAATTTGATGTACTACTTCTAGAGCAGAATTCCAGTCCTATCATCATTCTCCGCTTATAAATACCCAGGAGGCAAATAAAAATCAATGGAATTGTGTGTTTTGGTTGGTTTGTTTATTTTGTTGGGGGGGTTACTTCCTCTTGAAGATATATGAATGTTAAGAAAACAAAAAGCAGACCAAAACACGACATGGTCTATCACTTTTTGAAGATTTCCGTTTATTCCTATGGGTATTGACCGTAGCTTCCAGTTCTTAATACTGAATTATAAAAAAATACAAGTAATTCTTGACTAATTTTCCTGTAATTCCTTTATATTTTTTATAAAAAGGACTAATCAGAAATAAATTAGTTAAAATGAAAAGTAGCAGATCATTTAAATTTGATTAAAAAGCACAAGTATAAGTAAAGACATGGAAATGTCAAATGTATTTGGAAAGCTCTAGTGACTAACATATTTTAATCCTTTCTTTAAGGATTATTTAGGATCATTTAACCCTTAATCCTCACAGTCCTTTCAAATACTTTCCAGTACCAATTACAAGTTTATGTTTATGGAGGTTTTTGCTTGCTGTTGTCTCCCATTTTGTGCAGTGAGCAATGCTGGAATGGGGCTCATTGGACCTATTGAATGTCAGACCATTGAGGAAATGAAAACTGTGATGGACACCAACTTCTTTGGCCTGGTTCGACTCCTGAAGGAGATCTTGCCTGACATGAAGAGGAGAAAGAGTGGGCATATAGTTATAATAAGCAGTGTTATGGGAATACAAGGTAAAGTATTGGTTTTTCTGTTTGCTTGAACTAAGAGTTCAGTGTTCAAAATCCAGAGCTTTCCTCTTTTTAGGAAAAAAAAAAAAAAACAAGTAGGAGCTGGCATATCTGACTCTTGTGCTTTGTAATGCTGAGGTTCCAACTACAAAAAGCACCTGGTGGGTTTTATGCATCCAGGTAGTTTGTTACAACACAGCTACTCTCACAGCATTTTAACAACAAAACCTGCAAGGTAAATTTTTTTAGAGTTTTAACTGAAACTATAATTAAAAAAAAAAAAATTGTTGTATTTTTATCATCTGGAAAATGGGGCTTAGCATTACTTTTCTCTTTCCTCTTGCAAAAAATTATGGAACAGACAAACATTCTTCCTACACTCCGCACAATAAAAATAGAACAAAATCCAATCCTGGACAACTGTACCACCTTTTTGTAAAGTTTCTCATCTCACAACACTCAAAAGTCAAATTTTAGTGACAATGATGATATTCCTACTCCTGTGTCCCATCTTGCCTAACTGTTGGATTTTTTTTTTCATTTATTATAACTATGACATTGATCTTACCTTGATTATTCTGGTGAGCTAGGGTCCTCCATCAAACTCCAAGAACTGGTATTTTAATACAACACTTACCCTCCACTCAATGGATTGATGTAGTGCTTTTTCTAAATCACTCAGATTCAAGCTGGACTCTTGCATAATTGTATTTCCTGCATTACACTCAGCCTCTGTGTTCATCTAGAGCCTATTAAAGTCTTGCTGATAAATAATGCAGATGGTATTATATGTACATACACTTTCATATCTTGGACTACGAAATAATATCATCCAAGGAGACCACAGCATCAGCTAGGGGGAGGAAAAACATTAGTCAAGCATCTTTACTAGACTAAGCAATTTTGAGAATATAGGCAAAAATTAGTACTCTGTTTCAGCATCCACAAGGATATTTCTAATCTTTTCCCATCAACACTGTAGAAATTTTTGGAAAACACACGAGTTATTAAAATCAAACTATTAGTATGTTGGATAAAATCACATTCTCAGGATGTTCTGTTTGTACCATCAGGTATCTTATTTAATGATGTTTATGCCGCATCTAAGTTTGCTGTGGAAGGATTCTGTGAAAGTTTAGCTATACAAGCACTCAAGTTCAAACTGCAGTAAGTATTGATCCACTGGTGTAAATGGCATTGATCCACTGGTGTAAATGGTATTGATCCACTGGTGTCAGTTGCTTTTTGGATAGTTTAAAATATATTCAGAGGTAGGAAAAACATCTTTAAAGCTTGCTGCTAAAGAGACTGTGAGAAGCCCTTGAAAACTGTGTATCACAAAAGACATAGAAATGCCCACACTCTTCACATTATATAAGCAAATAAAAAGATCTAGATGTTAAAATAAACACTTTCTCTTGAACAGTTAAAGGGTATTTAGCTTTGGATAAAATACAGTTTATGTAACGCTTCTGAAAACAGATTCTTACATACAATATTGCAGGAATAAAATTATAACACTGACCTGTAATCTTTCCCCTTAGAAAGGATGATGGCCTTCTTAGGAAATTCACAGATAAAAAAGTGTAAGGGCTTATCAGAGAGACTGAGCAAGTGCAAATCCATCAGAATGTTACGCAGGGTGAGATACCTGTAATGAAGGGAGATGGGAGGAAAGTGAGAAGTGTGGTATACTATTCCTAAAATTTTAGACATAAAATGTTTTCGGAGACTGGTCCTGTTCATCATCTGTGGAACTTGAGGTTTGATTTGTCACATGTATATTCACACTCATGTAATTCTGCTACATTTCTTTGTGCAAACTCCAGTAACTGGTAAATGTCCATTGTGTGTCTGTGTGTCTCAGCATTTAGGCTTTGTGGAAAAAAAAGACAGCTGCTGTTGTGGAATTTGAGAGATGGAACTGTAATTCTGTATACTGCTCTGCAAAGTTTGGAGTGATTTAAAATAACTGTAATGATACACAGGACATAACACAATTCATAATGGGATTTCAAGAGTATAAGACAGGGAAAAGAAGGTTACAGAAGGAAGCATAATCGGAAACATTCAAGGTCTAATGGGAAGAGTGATGCAAGAGAAAAGGCTTTAATTCCAGCAGTAGCTGGAATTCTGCTGTGAAGGTCAATAGCTTGATTGAGTTCTAAAGAAGAGCCTTTAGAACATCCCCTGAAGAACTCAAGTCTAATAAGAGGCCCAATCCCAAAGAGTGTTTTGATAAACACAATGGCTGGGAGAAAAGAACCAGGAAAAATCTGACCACTAACTGTATTTCAGTGATTTGCTATAATATGCTACTGGACAAAATAAAAAATTTCAGATTTGGCAGCAGCTAGAATCTATCCACCCACAGTAAAAATCTCTATATTGTATAGCAGTGGGGTCTTAAATTATGTAACACAAACAGCTTGACAAAGAAAATGCAGGTTTGGGCAATTCCCCCATCTTTTTCAGATACTTCTAGTATTATCATGAGAAACAAAAAATCTCCGCAGGTTTTGATCCAGAAAGTAATGAATTTTGTTACCATCCATTAATTATTTTACTGAGTATCTCGTAAGTCCTTGTGGATAAATCACCCTTAGATTCCTCAGCTATGAGACAGCAGGTAGCAACTGTACTCACTTATGTCATGAATCAAATTACAGCAGTTCTCTGAAAACTAAACTATGCAGCCTTCTACTACTGTATGTGGATGGGTAGGAGGAGCAGGACAGCAGGAATGCAGTATGGATTGTCTTTACAGAAAGTACTGTTATATACTGTTTGCCAGGCAACTCTCCAATGTTCCTTTGAAGGAATGAGGGGTTATTTTCCATGGAGGACAGTCAACAAACAGTTAACCTGTTTGTTTGTTTTTTTTTTTTTTTTTTTTTCTTTTTAACAGGTTAAGTTTGATTGAACCAGGCCCTGTGGTTACAGAGTTTGAAAGAAAAGTGTTTGAAGATGGAATGAAAATGGATCTTTCAGCTGCAGATGAAGAAACAGCTGAGATGTTTACTAATATTTACCTTAAAAATTACAAACAAATTTTCCAGAGCCTGGGACAAAGTGCTGAAGATGTTGCAGAGGTAACTCATAAAAAATTCTCTCATCTTCTTTTTGTTTTTTTTTCTTTTTAATTTATGAATGCAATGGTTGGCTGGTGGGTTTTTCTGGTAGAAGCATTTGATTTAACTAAATGTAATATACACAATTAAAAGTTTTTTAAAAAAAAATTCAAAAGAATTTTCAGAGTTTTAAACAAGTCTATAAAATATTAAAAAAATGTTCATTTTGAAGTATTGAAGACAACTATTAATTGTAATTTAAGTACCACTGAGATATTAGGTGCCCTTTACATCTTCCAGTGAAGTCTGAATATTCTGCAGTTACCATACATCCACCCAGGGTTTCCAACACTGGTAAAGCTCTGTCCTTTCCATCTCACTCATCTCCACTAAGGGAAGTTCACTTAGCCACCCCAGGCCACCAAGGCACAAGAAGAGAGTCATGGATGTTTCGGGTGCTTGGAGCTTCCTGCAGGAAGACAAGTTTAGGCCAGGCTGTGGGAAGGGATGATGATTTCAGGTATTTGCTGGTAAGGAATAGCTTCAGTGTCAACTGAAGATTCCCAGATCTTGCTGCAAAAGGCACTGTCCTGATCCTTTCCCAGTGAACTGCAAAAGAGAGGTTCTACCTACTGTGGGCACATAAGCCCACATATAATAAACCCACAATAATTCGGAAGAATACTCAGGATACTAAGGTGTCAAGTGCCAGCACTATGGTATAGAGGAACAGAAATAGAACTAAGAATAAATAAGAAATAATCCTTATGGCCTTTAAATATTTAAAGAAAAATTTCTAATGGTGTTCTAATAAAACTGTATACAGGGTTTTACATAATTCTATCACTTTATTCTGCTTTTCACAGTTGAACTGAGAATTGGGTTTTTACTATCTTGGTAAAGGTTCTTTAAAAATTCTATTTCTCCCTCTCTACAGCATACAGTAAAGATAATTCTTGCAGAAAATCCACCTTTTCGCCATCAGACCAACACCTTGTATACTCCAATGACAACTCTGAAGTATGCAGATCCAAATGGAGATCTACCCATTGACATATTCTACAAAATGGTTTTTCAGCATGATAAAATCTTCAGTGCAAGTCTCAACTTCATCAAATTGCTACGGTGGAGAAGCAGAAAGAGCTTTGACCTGGGAAAACCCTCACAATAAGTATGAGATTATATAGTGCAAATTGGAATTACTTCTTGTAGCTACTGATGACACAGTATGTTGTTATTCAAATGCCTTTGCTCTGTAATTATGAAAAGGTATGCAGGATGGTTGTTTGAGCTTAACTAAGATACTAATTTCAATGTGTGTCTCTTGAATGTTACAGTTTGCAGAACCTTGCAATTAAAATCCTCTAACTATAGTTTTGTTCCATTTAGTGTTTGCTTTTTCCAGAGATGTTTTCTTAGGAGCATGAACTGATATTTGTGTATTCAGTATTAATCTGATCTCCTTCACTTACTTGAATATAATGCACACTGAGAAGTGTACAGTATGCAAACTATTTAGATTTTTAATATCATAAAAATATGTTTTTACTTATTAGGATAGAATCAGTATAGTAATCCCTCAATCACACTGGCATTCTCATTTCCAGAAGTCAGATCTATTTATCAGCAACATAAGAGAAAGTCTCATAAATCTTAAAATGTAATGAGTAAATATCTATTATTCATATATATTTTTTATAATATTCTGAATGCCTCCTTTATATGCAATGGTTACTAGCATATTGCACTTAGTGAACAATACAGTGGTTCTTTAAAGCGTCTTAAAATATCTTCTTACTGTCTAGGTACTACTTTTTGAAAACAAAGTATTGTCAGTAGCAAGTAATCTCAATCCTCTAAAAGCCTTCAGTACCTTCAGTGTCTGACACGGAACCCTCTTGTTTCAAGCTATCCTATTAAAATACGTGTTAAACCAAAATTCTACCATGTAGAGCACGTTTTTTCCCTTGTATTTATTTCCTCAGCCCGGTCCTCCAAGTGGGCTGAGGCCAAGCAGGGAGCCCGGCTGGATTCCCGCTCCCTGCCCGGCATTCCAGCCCCTGCCCTCCGCCCCGCCCGGCGCTGCTCCGCACTGAGGCAAAGGCCGAGTGGCCCTCGGGCTCCCGGCTGCAGCTTCTCAGCACATTCCAGCAGCTGTCCTTGTCTCACCCACAGAGCCCAGCTGGAGCTCACTGGCCATGCAGGAACTGTTTTTCCTTCAATACTGTCTCAGAGAGCCAAAATCTAATTCCATGCTGGGACTTGCAGCGGCCCTGCCCTGCCTCTCCCCAAAGGAGCTCAGAGCTCCTGGGGGTACCAAACACTGCAGCTAATGCAGGACCTGCTCTGCAGTTGTCACCCTTTTGGTGGGGCCCAAGGTGCAGGGGCATGCAGGGACCTCCGTGGGACAGCAGGCAGGGGACTGACACCGACGGGACACGGGCATCCGCAGCAGCCCCCGGGCACACCTGGAGGCCACGAGCACATTCCTAATTTGCACCTCCTGCAAAACACCGGGCGCCTGGAGCCCACCAGCATCAACAGATGGATGGCAGAGAGATGGGAACAGCAGGAGGCTAAAAACGAGAAAGCAGGAATTAAATGACAGCAGTGTTGCTGCGGCTGAAGGGAGCCCGGCAAATCTTCCCCTCTGCAGCCCGAGATCTCCTCGTGACCTGCTGAGGGTCAGCACAGGGTACTGTACAGAGACATCCACAGAGGGGCTGGGCCTGTCAGGAGTCCCTCGGTGTCGCTCAGCTGTGCTTGTCTCTGGCCTGCAGCTCGGGCCGGGCTGCACTCCCGGGAAGTTCTTCCCTCTGCAGCACACAGCAAAGGGGGTGAGTTTAACGGGCCTTTCAGAGACCCTGCCGTGCTCTGGCTAACTCTGTCTCACACAGCCCTCACTGATTACGGAGTTAGTGAAAGCAGAAAATACAGTGTAACAGATGTCTGCCGAGGAAAAGCAGCCCTGTCTCCAAGTCGTGAACACACTGCGGATGAAGCGCCCAGCCCGTCCTGCTTCGGGGAAAAGCTTGGCGGGGCTGTCAGATCCCCTGGTACTGCCGGAACCGAGGGGAAGGGCGGGCGGGGCCCGAGCGCAGCTCCCGGCGGAGGGACGCGGCTAAAGGACCCCTCGCTGCCGCCGCCGCCCGCACGTGGCGCCGCGGCCTTTCCGGCGTTCCCGGCGGCGGAAGCTGTTCCGGCTTCCGGCGGAAGCGCCGTCCCTCGCAGGTTGAGCCGGAGTCGGAGCGTTTCCGCCTCGCGGCCGCCGCACGGCCGCAACCAGCCGAGCCTCGCGCGGGGAGTTCCGCCGCTCGCTGCCCCTCAGGCTGGTCATAAGGCAGCGGCGCCGGCGGCCGAAGGATGTGGCGGAGGCGGCAGTGGCAGGCGCCGCGGCCGAGGGAGCCCTGAGCCCGAGCGCCGCTTCCCGGCCCCGCGACCCCCCCCCGGCCCGGCAGCGACCCCCGGCCCGGCCCCCGCCGTCCCCCGCCCCTCCTCGACGTCGCCCCCCGCGGCCCCGCCCGCCCCCGCCGGGTCCCCGCGCCCTGGAGCCCCGCGCGGGCGCTGAGCGCAGCCCGTGAGCCGAGCGCAGCCAGGATGGCCTCGTCGTCCGGCAACGACGACGACCTCACCATCCCCAGGGCTGCCATCAACAAGATGATCAAAGAGACGCTGCCCAACGTCCGCGTGGCGAACGACGCCCGGGAGCTGGTGGTCAACTGCTGCACTGAGTTCATCCACCTCATCTCCTCCGAGGCCAACGAGATCTGCAACAAATCGGAGAAGAAAACTATCTCCCCGGAGCATGTCATACAAGGTAAGCTTCCGCGGGCGCTGTGCCGCTGCCGGCTCGGGCACCTGTGAGCCGCTCCTGTCCCGCTGCCGCTTTTTCCTCTCCGGTTGTTTGTAGCTACGGAGAACACAAAAGGCAGGGTCTTGTCAGGGTGTGGAGGAGAAGCGTGTGTTGTCCGGCTTGCCAGTCGTAATGCGAGTGAGGTTGTCTTTGTGTGGTTAGAGCGGCTACTGGGTGTGCTCAGCGCCAGCTCTGGTTTTGCGCTTCAGAGAAGCCTGTGATGCTCTGAGTGAAGTCACCAAATATCTTCCTCGTACCTATAAAACCGAGGTCTGCTTTATAGAATGGATAAGCAGCGTGTTTTAAGATTCTGAATGTAGTAAATGTCTTTCTAATTGGAGATTGATTTTGTGGGGCCCAGGCTTTATTCCATGGTAGTATTGTCTGGAATCTCTAAAGAGCATATTTCTTTAGGGATGGTCTTACAGTCTCATTGTTTAATGCTGGATCTTCGTGTCTGTTGCAGAAAGCATTTAAACGTGACCTATGCCCTTGTATCTTTTTGTGCTGTTGACTTGCACTTCTGCTTGCTTGAATAAAAGGCGAGTTCTCTCTCTGTTTCGTTTGTTTTTCTTAAAATTCTGTCGCAAATAAGGAGTTTTCTTGCCTCATCCTGAAGTCTGCATTAGGCATCGTTTTTTGTCAGAACTCATCTTAAGCCAGGGTTGTTGATACAGTGTCTGCTGCAAGCAAATTTATAGCAGCAGTAGTGAAAGAGTACTTTACTCGACTGCCTAATAGAGATATTAACTGCAGCATTTGTAGTAGAGATATTTTCAGGGCTGTAATGGTATCAAGTTAGTTTAAAAAATGTTGTTGCTGTATGATTTTTTCAAGCAATACCTGAAACAAACAAAAATTTGGTTCGCTTGAAATTTATTAGCTTGCTCACCAGAAGGGGTCCAAGTAGTTGACTGGGTCATGAACAGCAAAAGAAAATATGTAGCATGTATGAGATTTAATGTTAAATTAAATACATGTAAGCTTGAAAGTTTAGCAAAGTAGCTCTGCCACAGAAGGCTAGGATGTAAAGTAAAACCTGTGCTTGCACATGGAAGCATACTTTAGGTGTTATGCTCTTTAATACATGGGTAGTTTCTTCAAGTCACTGCAAAAAAAAAAACATGTTAGTTCTTAACACGGGAATAGACATGATCTTTAAGGCTGAGGGCAGTAAAGGGTTTATTGAAGGGTATAAAAATATTTTGTGCCCAGTTAGTGGTGGTCTGTAGAAAAGATTTCACCTATTGCTGTCCTAGGCTTAGTCGTCTTTTTTTTTTTCCTTTCTTATTTTTTTTTTCTTTTTTTGGAAAACAAATTGAAACTAAAGTGAGTGTGCATAACATCAGCGCATGGTCCCGTGCCAAGTATTTTGCTGGCTTCTGTGTCCTTGTGCTATCACATCTTAGAGTTAAGAAAAGTTATTTTCAAAGTAAATCTTTACTTTCTAGTAAAATATTGTGATGTTCTCAATTTTTGTAATGTTCTAGAGACAGAATGGCTTTTCTGCTGTGCTTACATTTAAGGAAGCTATAATTCCTATTAGCTCCTTTCAGATGCTGGTTAACTGGCAGATGATCCCTCTGTGAGGTTTTAGGGTTTTGGTTGCCAGTTTTGGAAGCAGTGATTGTGTGTATAGGTAGAGTATTTCAGCATTTTCATCCCTCTTCATACATTCTAGATACTTGCTATTTTGATTGCCTTGTAATGCAGCTTCATGACAATGATACTAACAAATGAGACAATAGCAATTTGTTTGTTGTGGCCATCCAATTATCTTTTTCTTTCTGAATGCTTAGAAGTCAAACGAGGCTAATGGGTATCACATCACACCTGGGCCAGCCTAAGCACAAGGTGTTGCCAAGAGGAGTCTTTTTGTACCCTCTGAGAGGTGGATCTGGCACTTGCAGATGCAACTGACCCTGTGGCTTTTGACAGTTTAGGGCAGAGCAGGGTTTCCTCTCAGGTGAGTTTGCTGGCTGACTGGGGCTGTAAACAAGAAGTTACTAGATTGGGAAGAAGAAGCAGGAAGGGTATTTTGCTGGGCCACGAGAAGGGGAAGGAGCACTCTGCAGTTGGTGACTCTGCCACTGGACTGTGTTAGAGGTGAGGTGAAACTGTGCTTGGTCACTGTGCTTAGGTGTTGGCACAGCAGTGCTTGAGCCACCCCTTCCTTTGCTGCACTGCTAAAGTGATTGTGTAGCCATGTGCTGAGCAAGAACTCTCTACCCCTGGGTTCTACTTCAGATAGATGAGGTCCTTGCTGTGTTTTATTGTGTGGTAGCACTGGTACAGTGCTGTCAGCAGCATGGGGAAGGGAAAGCAGAGGCTTCTGGCATCCCAGCAGAGATCTGATTTGATAGATGTTCTCAGACTATGCCAACACTCACTGCTGGTAACAAAATGCACGACAGCTTTCCTGGAGAGTACCCAAAAGCATCAAGGCTGTGTAATAGTTATAAGTGGAGATCTCCACATTTATTGTTGAATTCTGCCATCAGGAACCCAGCTGTGAATCTGCAGCTCTAGCAAGCAAATGAAAGTTATTTCATCCAGGAACATAAAATAGAATAATTTGAGTGTTACGTGACTTGTGACAAAGCAGTTTTTTATGAGAAATTAAATTTTTTGTTGAATTCTGAAAATTATGACTTGTAAAATGACAATTTTTATGAAGTTGGTTATTTTGATTACTTGGTCTGCATGGAACTGTTGTGCAGTGAGATAGGCTGTGGATTGATGTCAACTTTTGTAGCTTCTTTTCATGGACTGTTAGGATACTAACAGTGTGTATATTATCACTTAATTAAAAAAAAATCACACACAATTGTCCATGTTTGGGATTTTATTTTGGAGGTTCTTTTTTTCTTTGAAAGGAGCATAAAAATTTAAAAGTCTCAGATATTAATGACTTGATTTTATGAAATGAAAGTAGTGCTAACTATGTGTCACTGATTACTCAGAGACCTGCACCTTCATGGAGTCATTAAGAGTAGGAGGAAACTGGGGAAAGGATAATTGTGATCTGGTGTCTGTAAATATGAGTTGTGTTATCCCTCCCCAAATGCTATGTTTTGGAATTCATCTGTTTACATTTGGTGGGATAATTCCAGCCTCAGGAAGATACTGAATTTTCAACAATCTGGGTAGGATGGTATGTTTAAAACTCAAAAAATACAAAGGCTTTGAGTTTTGATGAAATAGCAGCTCTGATAGAATAGTAACCACTTGTCCCACATTTAAGCACCGTGCTGGTATAAAAGGATTCATATTCCTTCCATTCATGTGTTCTGTAAGCCTTGATGTGCTTCAAGAAGATGGTAAACATTCTAAGTTGTTTCACAGGCAGTAGAATTTTGATGCAGTAGATTTATGATCCATATATGGTTCTTCATAGCTTTGTTATATTGAATAATTGTAAAAATCTGTCTTGGTTGTATCACTGGGGGTTTTGAAATTTATTTTTGTGTATGTCTGTGCTATATTCAATACACAATTGTAAGTTCTTTCCATGAATTTATTTTCTTTTAAGGACCATGTAAAAATTCTGTAAAAACACATCTTGCTGTTAACTTCAGACTCAGCAGTTGTTCAAACTGTGATGCTGCAGATTGCCAACCCTTTGGACAAACACCTCTGGTTTTGCTGTGATGGTTTGTCTTGCTGATGTTAGACTTGCATATTTCTTCAGTTTGGTTAAAAAAGTATGACTAAAAAAGGTTCACTGTATACACAGTTTACATTTGAGAATTGAATGAGTTCTTAAATATCTTAGAGTATTAAGATAACCACTTCTGGACTATAAGACATGGATTTGCCTCTTCTCTGCTGAGGCTGGATGAAACAAGTTTCTGAAGTTTTTTGGTAATTCTCCTAGGAACTGTGAGCTAATTGGAAGAAGTGTTTCCTTTGTCTGTGTGTGGGCTGTGGTTAAACTGGCATACTGTTTCTGAAGTAATTTGATTATCTCTAAATCAGTTTATCTTTAAACTTCATTTTTAAAAGAAGTAAGTATTATGTGAATTCCTTTGCCAGATGTTCTCTGTTAAAGGGAAGGTAGTGCTGTATGACTAGAGAGCAGCACCCACAGCCCTGTTGAAGATTGTGTGAGTTGTGTCCCTTACAAGTTGGAAGCTGAAAACCTAGGGAATGCCTTTGGGTTATTGTTTAGATTATGATACAATGACATGCTGCTGTAATTATGGCTAGGAAAATGTTGCTTACAAAACTAGTGTTAGAATATTGTCTGAGTTACTGGAAGATCTTGTGTATAACAAGCTGTTAATTTCTGTTGTGCGGTGCTAGTTCTTGAATAGCTCGTCACAAAAATTTGAAATTAAGATAAAGGTTAAAACAACTCTTGTATTGTAAACTCTGGATTGTGCTGGAAAATAACCATGTTTTTTATTAAAGTGATACTTGTTTCTAGTATAATTGGTGTTTATGTAAGGTTTCCAGTATATTCTGTAATAGGTTCAGTTTGGGTGTGTGTGGAGGCAAGTCATAGTAAATGGTGCATGAGGAAACTACCTTTTGTCACATGTACCACCTGGGTTTTTAGAATCCTTTCTGCTGTGCTTTGCATTCTTTAAAAAAACTGCTGTTGCAGGATATAGCTGCTTTACCGATTTCTTTGGGCAGATAAAAGTGTAAGATTTTAACTTCTGAATACAGTTTAATGTGGAGATAATGGAAGGGGTTCTGTTGAAAAATAAAACAGTAAAGAGCTTATACATAACTTTGTATAGTTTTATATGTGTGAACTATGCATTTTATGTATAGGAATTTAGATACTAAAAGACAAATGTTAAAATTCAGCAATCCAACATAATATTATTTATTTCTACCTTTTTGAAGGATCTGTGATCATTTTACATTGCATCACTTCTCTCTTATAGGTTGTTAATTTACCTTCTACTGAAGACTTGCAAAAATGGGAAAGGTAGAACCTCTGAGAGAAAATTCAGATAGAAATTCAGATAGGAAAGACTTCTTAGCTGTATAAATTGTGTTGATTCTGAAATATAAAAGACGGGGGAAAGAGATATTTTGTAGAATAATGCCTTTCTCTACCAAAGTGTATCTGAAAGCACTGAATCCTCTGCAAGTACAAACTTCTTTGGTTGTACTTGACAAACCTTATTTTTTTTAGCCTAAAAACACGTATTCCTGAAGGACATAACAGAAGAGAGAGGGAAAATAGCTGTCAGATCTTAAGAATAGAGATTTTTGTCACCAGATGATAGGAAAATTACTAATGTTTTACTTTTTTTTCTTTTAAGTAAACAATATCTATTATCAGAAGGTTTGTAAAAGGCAAACAATATTTCTTCTCTCTCTTTTTTGTTTCTCTCTAGCACTAGAAAGTTTGGGGTTTGGCTCCTATATCAGTGAAGTAAAAGAAGTCTTACAAGAATGCAAAACAGTAGCACTAAAGAGAAGAAAGGCCAGTTCACGCTTGGAGAACCTCGGCATTCCGGAAGAAGAGCTACTAAGGCAGCAACAGGAATTATTTGCACAAGTAAGTGAAGCAGTGATTGTCCTGATGAGGTTGGAATAATTAATGCTGCAGGTCTAGGGCCACACAAATGTGCACACCTCAAGAAATATCCCCCTCCTTGTAAATTGATGTGGCATCTACGATGATATTGGCCTTGGCCTGTTTGAATTGGGGAATGTGAAGTCAACAAGCAAGAGGCTGCTACTTGATACTTGTGTGATTTGACATACAGGACTTTGTATGTGACCATATTTCATGTTCTAGCTTTAAAAAGCATGGAGTTTTGCTGCTACTTGAGTATTTCCAGTCTGTCATGGAGAATTTGTTGAGGAAGTGAAAGAATAACAGCTGGTTTCTAGGAAATTACCCATTTTGAAACATTAACAAGTAAAAATAGCTTTTCTGTTTCTCACTGTCAGTGCACAAATGTTATTTCTTATACTTGGAAAGAAACTTCTTGGCAAGACGATAATTGACTGAAATAATGCATAAATTTTTTAAGAGGCCATTGAGGCATAGAAAAAGCATTTGCCTGCAAACAGTGTACTAAAACACACACACGTGTGCACATTCTCCTCCATCCCAGCCTTATCCCCTTCCAGCTTTCCCAGACTATTTAACATCTCCCAGTTTGACTAAAGCACAGTTTTATTTGTCTTTCAACACCATCTTCCTCTCAACTACTCTCTTGGTTTGGCAAGACAGTTCTCTAAACTAAGAGATGGGAAAGTTACCTGGTATTTATATTTTCTCTTAACCAAGGCCAGTCTTACTTTCTCACTTTGCTTACTTTGATTTCCTCTGATGAAAATGCTTATTCAGTTAATGTCTGATTACTGTGACCTTCTCTCCCCTTTGCAATACTTTTATCTTGCTGAAGCTGTTGTTTTTCATCTTATGACATGTCAACTACTTTAATCTTTATTGCATGATGAATTTTAAGGCATTTAAAATTTCAGCATACCATGTAGCTATTGCAGTGAACTAGTTATGATCAAGTCACATGTGCCTAACTCTTATTTGACTATACTAAATTAGAAAGACCAATATGGCTGCTTCTGGATTTTGGGTAAAATTTACAAATAGGCAGTTTGATACCTGTTTTTTACCTATTATTTTGTGCAAGTAACTCAGCATAATACACAAAATAAAAAAACATTAAGGAGTAATACTCCTGTATTAAGGGAGTACTAGCTCCAGTATATCACTGAAAAAAATAAATAGCAAGAAATTGCTGTAACCTCCTTATGCAAGCCACACTTTGTCTAAGGAATGACAACTTGAAGAATATTCTTTTAAAATTCTGTTACTGTGCCTTAACTTCTAATTTAAGACAACACATGCCAGTTTGACAAGATTGTATGAATGCTTTTTAAAAATAGTGTTTGGTAATATGGAAAATGTTTGCTTAGATTCAAGGATGACAGTCTCAGTTTTCAAAAATAGTAGCTGTGATGTGCTGTTGGAGGTACTGTAATTAGTCTTAAAAATAGTTACACAAGTGCATGCTTATTTATTTGTGTTAATCTTTTTAGTATTCTAGAGCATGACACTAATGATGACTTCTTGCTCTATTTTAAAAATACCTGCCTGTTAATGTTATGAATATTTGATACCACTGTCTTAGATGATTACAAATATTTGAAGTCAGGGATATGAATATCCCAATATTCATGCCTAGGTTTTTGTACAAGGCAAGGGTCTTCATAGATTTGGCAGTTTTTTGAGGCTTCCTCACTGGAGTTGTGCAGTAAATGAGTTAATTCACCAAATGCTTATAGAGCTTCTTGGTCAATCCAACTCAGTGGAATTCTTCGGTATGTAGGTTTTTTTTCTCTTCCCATTTCTGAAATGGTGAAGTGTTATCATCACAGATTGGCAGTGAGGGTGGGCACTGACAAAGTGATGCATCCAGTGTGAAGTGCTGAGCCTCTGTTTCCTGGGACATGCTTGTGTGTCAGCTCTCTGAGTGTACAGTGAGCTTCACTGCACAGGCTCAGTAGGGAGCCCTCTTGTTGTCTCCTGGCTGATAAATATTTGTGCCTTCCTATGTGGACAGATGCTACTGTCTTTCCTATAAAACTCTACAATGTCTTAGAATGTTTTGCAGCCCTTATAACTGTGCTACTACTTGAAGTTTGAAATACTGAAAAGTTTTCATTAAGAAAAGATTTCTTCTGTAAAGTATCTTTTTTTTTACTGCTAGAACGGAGGGAAATGTGACACTTTGTATAATAAGGGAACACTCCCCATTTTTTCACATTGCTAAGTTGAAAAACAGGGTTTGACTGTTTTCCTAACACTATCTTTTGGCATCTTATAGTTTGCAAAACTGAAAAAAAAATCGATGCTTTGGAAAAAAAAATAGGAAAATTCAGTGAGTGCAGTCGGATTAGAAAGAAAAATATAATAGTCTTAGTAATGGCTTGTAAAAGTAGAAGAGTAAAAAAGTGGAAATTTTTCATTTTGAGAACTCTTTCTTAATGTTCACTCAAAATAGAAATTGAAGTTGTAACTTCAACACAATCAATTAGTATATTGCTGAAATCAACAGGAGTTACCAAAAAACAAGTGAAAACCCTGGACAGAAAAATGAAGATTCATCAGTTGAACTGTTTGAAATGTTGTGGTAGAATCTCTTGTACTTTTCAGTAGAAGTCAGTACCTTTCTGTAGCAAAGCCATCCTCAGCTGTCATACCTGAATTTGAGAAGGCCTTGCCTTGCTGTGTTTTGCAAAGATTGCTTAGCAAAGTAAGATAATGGCTTGCTTTGTTTTTGTGGTATGTGTGCCTCTGAACTATGGTTCAGTTGGATGATTTCATAATTGGAAGTTGTGTCATTTGTAATCAACAAAGCAGTGCTGTTCTCATCTCTGAACTGTGATTAAATGTTACAATCCCTTGAAACGGATGTCTAAAGTTTCCTTTGCTTTGCCTTAGTTAAATTTTTCATTAGTTAATGGTTCAGCACAGTCCTTACAGTGGAACTTCAGTACACTAGTTTCTGTCTGTTGTTTTTGCAAATGCAAGGCCTCCAAACAGTGATGTCTTCAGAGGAAGAGAGAATATATAGATTTCTTGATACAAATTGTTAAGGTACTTCTCAATGTGGTTTTGCATATGCAATTAATTAAAAAAAAACATAAAAAAGGAATCTGCAGGTACAGATAAAAATGTATTTAAAGAGAAGGTGTTCTAGAGATTCTTCACAAGCTATGTATGGCCTTAACAATTAAATTCGTGTCTCTAGGCTAGACAACAGCAAGCAGAACTGGCACAGCAGGAATGGCTACAGATGCAGCAAGCAGCTCAACAGGCACAGCTTGCTGCTGCCTCAGCCAGTGCATCCAATCAGGCAGGATCTTCTCAGGATGAAGATGATGAAGATGATATCTGAAAATCACCAGCTGAGTTGTCTTACTAAGAAATACTTTTCCTGCACAATGAAAACAGTGAAATGAATGCTTACCTGTAAGTTTGTATGCATCGTGGACTGGCAGTTGGTATTCTAGGGGTGTCTGCTGTTGTGTGCTGTACATGTATAAACTGTCTTTTTTGAACTCTTGAAGATTTAAGGTTCAGTATCATATCAACTTTCGATTTTTAATGGTGTATATGGAAATTTTAGATAGCAGTGCGTCATTTATTTGATCAATAAACAGTGTTACAATAAACAATATGTTTATAAAATATAGTGAGATTTATACAAAAAGCTCTAAATCTACATTTGCATTTCTTCCCTTTTAACTAAACTATAAAATCTTACTCAGAATTTTTAATTGTTTTTTGGGGGAGTGGTACAGTAAACATAATCTGTTAACAGGAAAAAAGTAGAGTTCAGCATAGAAGAGTCTGAATTCTTAGTTCTTTTTAAAATGAGGATGTATATGGCAATAAATATTATATATGCTCGAATACCACACTTGTTAAAATTTGAAAATGATACATTTTCACCAAGCTAGGAAAAGGTATGTTTAATAGGAGTTGTACAAATTCAGTCTTTTTTTGTATAGGGGTGAAAAAAAATAAACCCATGGTTTTATTATGACATCCTTTTGACAGTCCTAACTGAGTATTTCACTTCAAAGACTGCCTGGTTTGAAGAACTAATTCTTCTATTACTTCACTTCAGTTTAATGTTAACTGTTGTTGATGGTATTTTGTAGTCCAGATTTATTCATATTGTTGAAATATAAAGCTGGAACTTAAAGAAACAAAATTGCTTGTTCTGCTGATGTGACAGGGAGTGATTAAGTATTCAAGCCCAAGAAGGCAAAAGCTGACCCTAACAGCATGTTTGTCCTGAAAGAGAAAATTTATTTTACCTTGATTGGTCATTGTCAGCATGATGCTAACATTCTCCAGACTAGATTGCCACTGGATTACTAAGATACCTTGTTGAAAGACAACATTTTCTTCACTCAGATTGGTTTGTAGGTAAGTCTGGATTTCTAATAAACTGTTCCCCAAGAGTAGTCAGCAGCAATACATGAAACAGAAATGATGTACTTGTCCTTTTGATAGTTCTGTTGATTTAATGGATGAGCAGCTGTCCTTTGTGTTGAAATAAAGCACAGTAGTGTCCATTGCTGAGTTTTAATGTGTTACTTGAAGTAATACTGGCATATCTTCTGGTACACTAATCTGAGCAGACTAGAAAAGCCACTTGCATGCTGCTCTGTAGATGACCCCATAGCTCTCTAACAATGTGGATGGTTTTATAACTTACATCCTCAGCGAGTTGCTCTAGTTAGAATTCTTGAGGAGGGCTGCAGCAGTCTGTTTACATAAGGATGCAAACAGCAAATGGTGGGCCCATTTTTATGTAAAGATCTGAGCAAGATATAATTGACATGTATTCAGATCTGTCACATAGTGACTTTTGATTTAAATTTGAGATGTGTTAAGTTGCATTTTGAAGAAATGTAAACATGTCTTTAAAAGCAGTAATGCAGTGAAAACTCAGAAGAGTATTTGTTTGAATGCTTAAGTTTAAAAAAGAAAAAAAAAACAAAACAAAAACTTTCCTGGATACTACATAAAATATTTTAGGCAAGGTTTGACTGAGGAAGTGGTTTTCTGTAAAGGTTTAAGTACCAAAGGTAGAAAATCTAGTCTAGTGATACAATGTTAATGTGCAGTGTGGGCTTTTCTAATTTGTACTGTAACACTTTCACACTTTCTATTTTAAATGAGTCTTTTCCTTCTAAATAATACTAGATATATTTTCACACCTTTCTTTTCTGATGCAGAAATCAGGTTAACATTTTACTGCATCTGGTATGTATGGTGTAATGTTTGAATTTTTGTGACCTTTCTTTTTGGACATTCTTGTGCTTTTTCATATGCTGTATTCTTCAAGCAATAAAATTCTGATGTGTTTTTATAAAATTGCTTTTATATTTAATGAACAGTCTGTCTTCTTCATTTCCTTTATAAACAAAAAAGACTACTTAAACCCTGTTTTTATTTTGGCTTACTGAACACTTTTTGTGACCTGAAGTCTTTACAGCCTGAGTGCTGTTGGATGGCATTGCTGTGCACTGGGGTTGTTATTGCTTGAAAACAATATTTCTGGGCTTCACCTGCTCTCTTTCCTCTTAGGAATTGCATTTAGCATGTGTATATTTTTATAACCTGACATTCTGCACCTGAGAAGTTGCACAAAAGCCCTGTAGATTGTGTACCAGCTGCTGAAATACTTTCATAAAGTGAAAGGCAGAGGCTATGGTAGTAAGAATTTAATTTCATGTAGATAGTCATGATTAGAGATTACTTTTTCAGCCATTCTTCCCCAAGTATGAAGATAAACTCTGGCACTCTCAGGGAGAATCTTCACTGATCTTTCAAAAACCAAATTTTGTGTTACTTTGCTGTTGTACTTCCATGCAGGAGCTGCTCAGTGAAGACAGATTTCTGAATTTATGGCACCCCTGATGTTTTTTTGGTACACCAGGTACATAGAGCATAAAGTTTGGGTAGTGAACTGTATTGTTGCTTTGTCTCACAAGAAACATGTAAGGAAGTGTCTGTTTCTTAAATATTGACTTGATGAGATTATCTGTGGGTTTTCCATAATTACTTTGACATTCTTTTTCAGAGTGCTTAAGTGACTTTCTCATGAAATCTTTCTATTCTATTACTTTAATAAAGTGCACATCTGCATGACATTGTGGATAATTAACACAGTTATATTTACTACACTGAGGTACTTTTAAAGGAGTATCTTAGGGATTTGAAACATCAATTGCCTAAAACGGTATTTGAATTTCAGTATTTGCATATGGCTAATTGAGCTACGTTTTGAAACAGTGGAATTTCTGCCACACTGCAAAATGTCCCTGAAAGCCACAAATATAAATTATGTTCCTCAGATTTTGTCAAAGTACCTCCACAAAGGAGGACTTAGTGTAATGATGCTTGGTTGATCATTTTGTATGGCAAGATTGTTTTCATTTGAAACAAAGCCAAGTAAAGGTGACTTGGCATTTGAAACAATGCCAAGTAAAGTGACTTAATGACTTCGGAACAGCCAAACCCTTACTCTGAAATGTGTGCCTCATTTTAGTTTCCTAGGGTTGGATTGTGATTTTGTAAACCATGCACAAAACAATGTGGAAGGAGGAGGAGGGGAAGTGTAATATGAAAGATAAAGCATGCTATGGTTAAATTTACTTTTGGTATTTTGCTGTTTACCTGTCTAACATGGAAAAGTTTTACTCTGCAGCTTTACGGTGAAAGCACATCAGTGGGAAGCTGGCCAGTGTTCACATGGATTTTACTTACAGTCAGTACTAGCTCTTTGAGCCCTCACACTGGTTAAAGGGACACTCAATAAATGTGCTATATGGGACTGAAGGATGCTGTATGGGTGCAACTCAGTGAGGAAGAGGAGTGTCTGAGACTGTTGCTGTTGGCCCATTAAGGTTTGCTGGCAATCAGGACCAATAGACTCCTTTACAAAACATGTTTGTGCTTAGTTTGAATTTTTTCCCCTGATTTAAATGAGTGCTTTTTGTTTTGATTCCATGCCACCATTGTTACAGAAATCAGTAACTCTGAGAATTTAATAATGGCCTTGGAAGTACTTAATCCAGTTCTTGGTTATGTGGGGCAACAAATGTGATAGAGCTGTGCATTACTGGAAAGAAACAGATTGAGTGAAAATGTTCTTTTCTGAGGTACTGTGCTGTAACACAACTGAAGCCGATACCTGGGGAGTGGAGGGTTTGCACCAAAATAATTAGACAGTGAATCCAATTGGATACACCTAATCCCCTACATCAGTCATGGATAAATCCAATAAACATAGGCTTTGCTGGGTGGATGAGCCCAGCAGAAACTTCAGTGATCTGGAAATCTGTAATACATGATGCTCCTGCATATGTTAGGGAAAGATTTTAATTCTTCATGGCTATGACTTCTTGTTGCATCAATTGCAGGAATACATGAAGACTTTTATCTCACAGCTTGAACCAAAAGTTCAGGTAAGGATGGACCATACTTGTTACAACAAGTTTGGGTTTTTTCCTGCATTTTAAATGAGATTGGCTACTATGCTTTACATATCTGGGATGAATTATAAGAAGCATATTAAACTATGTAAAGATTGCACTTAATTTTAAGGCTGAATGTTCATGTAATTCATTTTTGTAATACTTCAGAGATTTTTTTTTTGTCTTGTTTCAATGGAAATAATTGATTTCTTCCTCAGCCTCCACCCACAGTGACTAACACTGGAGTAGTAATATTGCATGGTGTAACTTTGAATTATTTCCACACTCATTTCAGTAGTAATTAGTCCAGTTTTGGTAATAGTTCTCACAAGCTATTACATCTTCAAAGCATGATACAGGTATTAATCAGGTGTGGGCAATGTTACACTTTGCTTTGAAGTTAACACTTTCACATGCTACTGAACTAAAAGGTGGTGCCCTATGTAGAGGAAAAAGATTTTATCTTTTTGGGGTGAATCATGTAGAGAATAAATAATTGGGAAAACAAACAGACTTGTAAAAGGCATTGTCAGAGATGAAAGCATTTATTTGTAATAGCATAGTGGCTGGGATTGCTGATTATGGACCAGGACTTGTTTTCATTAATGTTGTGTTCAAGTTTCATTCTGTCAGCTCAGAGTGAAAAACCACAGCTGAATTAGAAATCAAATTCAATATTGTTTAAGTTTCAGGTAGTTTGTTTTCTCAGTTAGGCAGCAGTGTAATCCATGGAAGAGAAGTAAATTTGTCAGGGTGGTGGCAGTGTTAATAAAGCAAAATTCAACAGTCTTCACCATCCCAGCCTGCAGTAAAGGAGACATCACTCTGTAGAAGTGTTAGAAAATATGTATGAAGGAATAATGTGACCAATAAATATATTTTTTTTATTCTACTGTAATGTAAACATCTAACTGGTGCCATTTTTAAGCACAGATAATTAATATTCAAGCAGGTAAAAATCAGAATTTAAATACAGTTGCTTCTTAAGTATGTACTTACATATATCTTCCATAATATCTGATGGATTAGCTATTCTATACCTGTGGTAATTTAACTGTCTGGGATTGTTAGGCAAGTTGTATGCAACTAAACTCATTACCTTTAAATCATTAATAACTTGTTTTTGTTTTCAATATGTTCTAATGTTGGAAACAATAATATTTTCATTTCTACAAAAATTTTAGAGTTTTTGAGATGCCTTTGTTTAAAAAATACAGTTCTAAAAATGGAAACAAAACAAAATGTTATGGATGACAAATTAGTTTATCTTGATACATTATATCATTAAAATGACAGGATAGTTTTTGAGTGAATAGGAAAATGTATTTAACCTGTCTTCAGGATGTGAAAATAGTTCTAAACTCAGCCTCACTTCTTTTAGCAACTTATCTTTTCCAAATTGTGTAAAAAAAATACTAAGTATTATTTTACCTTTTTTAAAAAGTGCTAGTAGATGTTCTGAGGCAAAAATCACCCTTCAGACTTCGCTCTCGGGGAGGGGATTGGCTGGCAGGCATCCCTTCCAAATGTGAAGGATCTCTGGGGCATGAATCACACAGTCCACTGGGAAGAGCTATAGGAGCAGGCAAGCCTGGAGGGAGGAATTTCACTGATTGCTCTAACTGTGGTTTTGGTTTACTTGTGTGCAAAAGGGATTGAGAATTGCCTGTTTCCCTAAAACGAAATCTCTAGTATTGACTGTGTTACAATAGCATAATTAAAAGTTTCTCCCTTTTGGGGATAGAATAAAGCTTCTGAATGCTGAGAGTTTTCGACCATACCTGTGTTTGTGTTGTGCTGTATTGTAACCTGCCCCAGTGGTCTCTATATTCCAAACTGGAGGGGGGAATTCATTCCTCAAATTGAGTCAGTTTTTTTATTTGGTGCTGAAAATAGTGCATTTTTTAATGTAAAAAAAAAAAGGGCACAGGAAATAGTGACATGACAACTTCTTTTTGTGGATTAGCTATTAAGGACACAAAGTAGCAACACAACTCAACCCTTCTGTTTATTTAATTTTTGGGAATTTATCAGCTGATGAGATCTGAACATAAGGAGAGCTCTTAAGACAGTGGTAAAACTAAAGGGTAAACTTTGGCTACTAAAAAATGAAATGTGTTAGGGAGGGAGAAGTACTGTCTTAGTAAGCTGTGTATATTTTTCCCTTTGCATGTAGCCTTGTCTCAAAGGGGAAAATGTACAAAGGGATGTGGAGGAACAGTCTCTTACTAGGATGCAATTGGCTACCTGTTGGATTTGATCTGCCTTTGAAATCCAAAGGGCATACATTGCATTTTGAATTTAGTTAAATAGGGCTTCAAAAGTGTAATGTCACAAAACCAAAATTCTTTCATAAGGAAGTGATCTCTTAATTTTTGGTTCTCTTCCTCTGGGATTTTTTGAAAATTTCTGCAGTTAGTCTCTGATCAGAATCTCACTTGGGAGAAATAAAGATGGTAAACTGAGTTGTAGCTGTCTTTATTAATGTGAGATGGAGACATAGAAAGGTAAATTATTTGCTTAGTGGGATACATTCTATGCACAGCACACTGTTCTCTTTCCCATTGCTGCTTTATTTCCTGATTCCTCTTCTTTTAATGTAATTAATAGTGGGAAGGAAAGCATTTTCTTTGACGTGAATAACTTTTGAGTTTCCCTACAGATTGTGATCTTTTGGAATTTTTTCCATGCATCAGTTAAATGTGGTATAATGCAATTGACATCAACTTTCTCATGAAAGGAGGAGGAACCACTCCAGCCGTAAAATAAGGGAAGGACACGTGAAATTAAACCCCTGGCCACTGAAATTAAATCCTTTAAGGGAGAGAAGTGACGACCTGCAGTTTGTGGAAGGTAGGACAATCAAGGGGTCGTTGTCCCTGTTGGTTTCCCCTTAATGTGACTTGCACGGCGTTCAGTGGGACGGGAGCCGCTGGTGCAGAGACAGCAGCAGAGACAGCAGAGGCAACAGCAGAGAGGGCAGCACTTGCAGCGGCACCACCAGCAGAGGCAGCAGCAGCAGAGGCAGGCGTCTGTCGAGCCCAGAAAATGGTTTTGGACTGTGTGTACCTAAACTACTGAGGGTCACCTGAGGCTCTCTGTGCCGAAAATGAGCGAACCAGTTGTGAATTCAAACTCGCTAGGGAGGTTAAACAGCAGCCTAGGATACAGAGCGTGTTCAAATGTTAAGGCAGATTTTGCACAACTGTACATACATTTGTTTCTGATTGTAGTTCAAAGTCAGACGATAGTAAAATATTGCTTAGCAAGTCTTAAAATGGGTGGTGCTGATGCTGTGCTACACATTCATCCACTATTCATTTTTCTACAGCTTGAATAGGTACCATGACAGAGTCTCCATCTTTCATTATTGGTAGGCATGTCAATCCGTACACTCTGCTTGAAAACTGCTATTGATGCTGAGGGCAGTGACTGTTCAGGTTTTTGGTTATTATCTAAAAGTTAATAATCCATATGTCTGCAGATAATACGGTAGTGAAACAAATTGAATATCAGAATGCATTATGGCCATACTTGACTTTACACATTACATACAGTTTGATGTTCTTTTAACTTAATGTCCATGGAAGGGGCTGATGGGAAAATGGAGAAGACGTGGGTTAGGTGAACTGGAGGTAACAGAAATTAAGGTAGCAAAACCATTTATGGTTATGTTTTGACATAATTCTGAAGGGATGTACAGTGGAAGCAGATGGATTTGTAGTATTCAAGCAGGCAATGCAAGCATTAGAAAGTTGAAAATCATATTTTAGAATAATGAATTTGTAATTCCCCAGCCTCCAGGTTGGGATTCAGTTTATATTATCAAAAGGAAATGCTGAATTATCATGTGATAGTCTTGTTTCACTGGGAAAAAAGTAAATTCCTATGAAATAAAGCTGTTTGTATGCTTAGAACATTGCTAGTTGATGCTGATTGACAACATATTTTCTCTACTACGTATGGCACAGAAAGATGTGCTCTTGGCTATAGTGCAGGCAAAAAAAAAGTGAGCACAGGCTATTTCGTAAAAGCAGATGGAAGTTCTCATTTTCCCTCCTATTTATAGCTGGTGTTTGTAGTGTTCTTTCAGTTCTGTTATCCAATCACTCTTGATGTATTTCTGTTTGTTGAGATGAGAGGGGGAAAAAAAAGAAGCAAATCTTCTTTTTGCTATGTAAAATTCATTTCAGTACAGGAACTGGACTGGAAAAGATGGAGGGGCACTGTTCTTTCCACAGAAACTCAGAGAAAGGAGAAAAATTCGAATTGGGTCATTCCAAGCAGTGGCTGAGTTTGCACTAATAGATGAAGTCTTCTTTCTGCCTTGAGGCAGGAGTGGTGTGGCCTAACTAATACAGTTTCTTGGTAATTTTCTGCTTTAAATAAAAAAATAAATCAGTGCTCAGAGTAAAACCATAAGTTTATTTTGCCTAATAGTTGAAATAGGAACTGAGTGGCAGTCAGTCTCTAGGCAGATGTAGAGCTCCCAATGCTTTGCATACTGCTGGTTATGGTTAACCAGCCTCTGGGAGATTCAGGAAGTCTGTGGGGAGCTTGGCACAAGCTGAAGTGTCAGGACACCTATTCTTTTGTCTCAAAGTATTTCCTGAACTGTGAAGTAATGATTACCCACTTACCGCATGGAAGTGTTATGAATATCAATATTTTTTAAATTAGAGTACTGGTGATGGGGGAAATACACGTGTAAAGGAAGGAGGGAGCTAAATTCTTTTGGTTTTGAAGTCAAAAGAGATAAAACTGTTTCTGCAAATTTTTTTCTTTTTGAGTAGAAGTCCAATTTTAATATGACAGAGAGACTGCTGGCTAGCAGAGAAAAGGATTAATGGCATCTCACACTGAGACAGAGATATTTGGAAGTAATTTGTTTGGTCCTGCTGAGTTTTGTGGCAGTGGAAAGCTATGCAGCTTCTGTCTTTAGAAAGTGTGCCCACAGGGAGTGCCAGACAGCTTTTCTGCCACTCCGACTTAATGACTCAGATTCTTTTTCTGCCAAGATAATATCTTTAGGTACACTTGGAAACTCGAGCAGATTCTGTTGAAAAGTGAACAGAATTAACAAAATACACAACTACTGTAATAATTGGATTTATGTGGATTCAGTCCAAAAGCAGAATTGGGCAGTTTTCTTTTAAAGCCTGCATTAATGAATCAATGGTGGGGGAAACAGCTAAATATAAAAATAAATTTTATAAGCTAAAAATAAGTTGCCATCATCTGCCAGAAGAAGCTCGTGGTTTACAAGGACACTACAACAATGCAATCTATCATGAAGCCTTCGCTGCATGTAAAATTACTTGAATATTATTTTAATATGTTCTTGAGTCCCTTTAGTTGCATCTGCTCCTCCAACTGATGATTTTAAGGATGTGACCAGAGGAAATCTTTATGGTAATATTTATGGTAATTATTTCTAGGCTTAGGGTCAGCTGCTTTCCCTGATAATGGAAACAATGTCAAAATTCTAAGCGATTAATTTTAGCATTTCTGGCGATGTCCCGCAGAGATGTGGTAGATCTTCTCCTTGTCTTACAGCTTGGTCATTTCACATCCTCAACTGCTAAACTGAAGGAGAGCATGGCTCAGGATTTATATGGGAATCTCCTAGATCAAGAGTGTGCTTGAGCAGGAAAAGAGGGTAACAGTGACTGATGTCAGATTTCTCACTAAGCTGAAGTGGTAAGTGTTATGCTGCTAAGACTTCTGCTTTATTTTTAATGAATTAAAATTTATTTCAGTCACATGATCTTAATATGTCGTTCATGAATTCCAAATTTTGCAATGATTTGTCTTAAAGCTTTTTTTGTCTCAACTTCAAATCCATTACATGTGCAGCTTACTGTGATCTATGGTCTTTAATGATTGACTTTTACTTAAGTAAAGGTGAAATGCACGATTCTATGTATGTACTTGATACATAAATGGTTTCTGTTTTCAATGTTGTGCCCATATGCAAATTCAAGCACTAATAAGCCCACTGAAACATGTTGGAAAGAAACAGGGTTTGCACTTGACTTGCTGAAATCTTCTTCATCCTTTGAGGCAGATTTTGTGCTAAATCTCTACAAAATGAGAATCACAATGCCTGCAGAAACACTAGCTTGGGTCTCAGAAACAGTATGTTACTGTGTACCATTTCTAATCAGCCTGACTTCCCAAGTCTAACTGTTAACTTGCAAAGATGAGTAATTAGACTGCAGCAGTGCTCTGGTGCAATGATAGTGTCCTACTTTGGTGCTGGCTTGTTCAAAGCCTGCTCAGGAATGTCTTTGGACTGCTCCTCTTTATCATGTACGCGTGCTCTTAAAAGGCGGGTATAGCCCAGAGCTGCTGTGCTAACACCTGTCCTGTTTTACACAGTATTTCAGAGCAGTCTCTCAGTCAGTTCTGGAGGTTGTGAACTTACCCTGAATCTCTGGAACATCCTCCAGCCCCCGATGCTTGCTTTAACTTAGGGTTTGTAAAGGTGTTTTTATGGGGAGAACTGCCTGGAAAGAAAGAATCCTGTTTGTCCTGGGAAAACTTCTCATTGCTAGAATTGGGCTTTTTAAGCATTACTGAGTAGCTATATATTGTATTAATATATCCATCATACAGGCTGCACTTTCCTTCTCCTAAAATGTCTACAAATCACCAGAAAATATTTGATTTTGTTACATGGCTCTAAATAGAAATTCTGATATGTTGAGAATGTTGGCATTGCACATTTTGCAGAAATAGGAGTAATTAATTAATTCTTAAATTAGAGTTAATGTATCAATCAACCAACCACAAATATAAATATATATCTATTTATATAATGCATTGAAACTCTCTTGATGTATATTTAATGCAATGAAAGGCCAGTATTTACATTTGAGTGCCTATTAAGTGCCTGACTACTAAAGCTTCTAACTCCATAGATTTAGAACTTAGGATCAATTTTCCAGTAGATTAATTTTCAATACTTTATTGGGACTTCTAAAGTTGAAAATTGCAGCTCTAAAGTTGTTTTTCTAGGGTTCATTTTTAGATGTCTAAACTGAAACAATTGCAAATCTGAATTTTCCTGAAATAATCAGGAAGTGGAAAATCCTGGCAACAAATTTCAAATTCACATTAGGACTCTAGTGTCTATTAAAGGTTCAGTGTACATTTGTTTCTCAAAGTGACCCTTTTAAAAAAAAAAAAAAAAGTGTCATTCCACGCATCCCAGACCAAAGCTGCTCAAATTGTTGCAGGCATTTATAACTCTTGGTTGGGACACAGTGCAGGATTACTGTGTGATTAGAAGTGTTGAAATGCCTCTAAAATTATTACATGTGCAGCAAGTTATATGTATTGATTTACAACAGATACATTGAAAGCATATAAAATGAACAAATTCTTTTAATTTTTACTTGTGTTTTGAACAAGTGTTATTTCATTATCTCCTCTGATTATATTTTTTTAAGAATTGTCTAAAGATATGTGACAAGCTGGTAGCTGAGCAAAAGGCTGATCAGTCTTTCCAGCATTTAATGGACATTGTTTTTTCCCAATCCCAAAAGCCATGTAAATTGAGTGAATTTAAACATATAAGTAAATGATGAAAATTATTAATAAATATTTCTGCTTCATTACCTGAATCCTCAGTATATGGTCTGCTTGCTGAATATTTTCAGTAATTAATACAATTACCAACTGAGTTAATGTGCCAGATTTCAACTGAACTGTGCCCACATATGTGGAATTTCATCTTCAGAATCTAAAATGCAGAAAGTTCATGACCATTACCTTGCTAAAAACATACACAAAGGTGACCACAGCATATGGCACCTTTACTCATTTTGTGGATGCCCATGGACCCAAGTGCATTTCTGGTGTGCAACTTCTGCTCCAGAAGTTGCACTCACCTGTGAGCTCTACTGCTTATTCTGATACTCTGATGTTAATGTTATTGTAGTACAATCATTTCATATCAGTCTGAAAAAATTTGCATGTTCCTTTCATATGGAAAATAGCACTAAACTTGTTATGCAAAGGAACATTACCTGAAAGGTGGCTTGGGATACAAAAGATGATTGGATTTAAGTAATTTTTGTTTCATGATATAGAGACTTAGCAATATTTGTTATTTTATTATTATATTGAGTTTTTATCCCACCTTATAAAATTATTTCTAAGCAAAAAGTGAGAGGAAAATTTAAAAATTCATGCCCTCAGAGGGGAATTTAATTCAGGTGACTTTCAAAACACCTGCTTTCTATTAGTAGCTTTGTAACACTTCGGTGGAAAAATAATCTTTGACAAGGATTAAACACCTGTCTGAGGAAACTCCCTGTTACACTCAATGATACGGTTCATCCATAAATGAGCTTTTTCTCTCAGCTGCCTGCCTCACCTTTCCTAACACATCGATTTGTTATTTACGTGTAGAGCTGCGACGTTAACCACACAAGAATCGTCGTTTACGTCCCTGTGTGGGCGCGGTGCCCGGCGAGGAGGGGGCGAGCCGGGCCCCCGCCGCTCCCGGCCGTGACTCAGCGCTTTGGGGCGGCGGGGAGGCCTCGGAGCCGCCCGGGGCTCGGAGCCCCGGGCCTCGTTAATGAGTAACAACGCGGGGCCGCTCCGGGCGCGACACCTTCGCCCCGCGGCCGCTCGGGGCTCCGGGGCAGCGCCGGCCGCTCCCGTCCCAGCCCCGCCGCTCCAGCCGGACCCGCCCCTCTCCCAGTCTCCTCCGCGGCTCCCCCTTCCGAGCCAGGCGGAGCTGGAGCTGGAAGCGACGCCGTTCCTCGCCGCTGCCGCCGCCGCCTCTCCCCAGTGACCGAGGGCACCGGCGCTGCCTGGGGGGGCCCCGTTCTCCGGCCACCGCCCGACGCCTCATCCCCGCCTCTGCCGGAGCCGGCGCTGCCCGCGGAGCAGCCATGAGCTGGGGCACGGAGCTGTGGGTGAGTCCCGGCTCGCCTCTCATTGTGTCTGAGATTCGCCTCCTTCCCTTGTCTGCTCGGGCAGCTGCCCCGGGGAGGCGCGGAGCGGCCGGAGCCGAGGCGCCGTGCTTTGTTCGGCGCTGGGGCGGCGGGCAGGGGCCGCGGCGGGCGGGGCGGGGCGGGGCGGGCCGGGGTCCGGCGCTGGCGGCGGGAGGGCGGCGGCGGCGCTGGGCCGGCCGGGGGCCGCGGCGGGGCGGCCATGGCGCTGCCCGGCGCGGTCACGGCGGGACGGGCGCTTTGTGTGCAGCCGGAGCAGCGCCCCGCTCGGGGCCCGGCGGCGGGGCCGTCGCCGCGCTCCCGGCGCGGCTCGGGGCGGGGTCCCGGCTCGGCTCCGGCAGCCTCGGGGCGGCGGCGGAGCCGCTGCTTCCCCGGGAATCGCCGGGCTGCTCGGACGAGCAAAGCGGTCTCAGTTGCCGGCCCTAACTAGAAGCAGCTACTATATAGCTTTGTCTCTAGAAGTACCGCAGAATACTGGCTGACCTCGCGCTGTGTTTGTTTTAAATACGAAGAATTGGCAGCAGCGAGACAGGCAGTTTCTGTCTCGTGCTGGGGCTTTTCTTAGCGCTCCCCTGTTCCCTCCGGAGGCTCTTCGGCTGTGCCGAGCACGGCGGAGGAGGAAGGGGCTTCTCCCGGGGGAGTGCCGGAACGAGGCACAGCCGTGTCTGCTCGCAGCGCTGGGCTGTTGGATCTCCTCCGTCAGGTTTCCTGCTGTTACCGCTCTGGCTGGAGCCAGCACTGATCCTGGGAGTGCTTCGGCTCAGAAAAGAATAGTACCTTAGTAACCCAAGAAGGGTTTAAGGTCCCCGCTTTAAATGCCGCCTGCCCTCCATTTGTTTGCTTTTAAAGACTGTGAATGAGAGACTTTTGTGCTAAGGAAAGAAACAATTACAGAAAGCTAAACGTTGCAGCTTGAATTCTGGTCCAGGAACTGTTAATGTAGACCTATCATTATAGGTTGTTTTTTGCTTGTTTGTTTGTTTTTTTTTTGGGGGGGGGGAGGGGGGGGTGGGTTGCGTTGAATTAAACAGCTTAATCAGTATTTTGTAGCGCAGTCTGTTAGTCTGTAGAGGAGCAAAGATCTGCTCCACACCGAGACAAGTGGCTGCCCGAGGAGCCGGGGCAGCCGCGGCAGGGTGGGGCGCAGTGCTGGGAGTGCCAGCGGAGCTCCTGAAGCCACCTGAATTAAGTTGTGTCTGATTATGCAAAATGAGGATGTAATAGCATCACGTGTGCTATGTGGAGAAGCCTGATTTAAAGGTATTTAGGGGTTACTTTAGTGTTTTGCATAGTACGTTGTACTTCGCTAGGATTTGTAGGCACGATGAAAATTCAGACAAAATACGCTTTTTGAGCGTTGATGGTGCTGCTGTAACAAGCCTGAAATCTAAAACTGTTGTGACATTGGCAGTAAGGAGTAAGTGAAAGCTGTGATTTATATTGGCCATACAAGAGTGTGTGTAGCTCATCCCTGTATGTACTGCAGGTCAGAGGTGTCACCTGAGGAGAGTGGGGGCTGGCATGTGGGTGAGCACTGACTGTAAGCACTCAGATTTGGATTGCTTTAGGAAACAGTTGTAGCTTACTGATACTGGTTCATTTTTGTCGCCTCTTAATTGTATTTTTTTTTTGTTAAGCTTGTAAATGACAATTGAAGGTTTTATACAGTGTCTTATGTTCAGTTTTGTATGGAAGTGCTTGTCTTTGCCCTGCGTTTAAATAACATATTCAAAAAGATGGATTTTGACCTCAGACTTCCTTTTAATGATAGCATTTAACTCACGGTGTTGTGAAACTAGAAGTTTATTTTGAGCCACTATATTTATTTTCTCCTGAAGCGTGTTAGTTGGAAGAAATAATGCTAGAATTTTAGTGTAAGAGCTTTATTGCAATACTTTTGCAATAAATTTTAGCAAAATTTAATGTATTTTTTGCTTGATATCTGGAGATGACCTGCAACTTTACACTGAGGTAACTTCATGCATAAAATGGTCTGTTTGTAACTATATAACTAGGCTTTGACAATGCAAGTTTTTATATTACAGGGTATCTTTTAAATTTTTTTAATTGAATCTAATCATACTTTTAAAACTCTACTATGTTATAAACCGAACTGGTTTCTAAGTTGGAAGAATATTCAGTGCTTCACTTACTGTAAAAAAATATTAAACCTTAATTGTTTTAACAACTTGTGCTGGGCAAGTAAAGATTGCTCTTGGAAGATCTGGCACAAAATCAAATTAATTAAGAATTATCTTAAATCTAGGTTAAAAACACAAGGAAAAACAGTATTGTGGGCCTTCAAAGACAGGGCTTTCAACAAGATAAAAACCTCTAAGCCTTAGACGTGTTTGTGTTCTGGTGTGGCAATTCCTTCATCATTCCCTGTTCTAGCATCAGTGGAGCTTCAGGAGGCGGCTGGAGCTGCTCTGTGTTTGCTGATGGCAGCAGGGGCACGGGATCTTCAGTCCAAGCCTGCAGAGAACTCTTCTGCTCAGCTGTTCTGGACACCTCATCAGGCCTAAAGCTCTCCTTCATTTGTGCTTTCACCTCCTAAGTGGAATTTTTCAGGGTTAGGACTGGTACCTAAACATAGGTTTTCAAGATATTTGAACTTACGTGTGTGTGTGCGCTTCGCTAATTCATTGAAGCAAATTTGATGATTCTGTATGAGGCTTTTTTAATATCTCCCTTACTCTGCCTTCTTAAGTTGCATCTCTTCATGCTGTTTTTTTGATGTTTTATGGTGATTGACAGTTCTGAGGTATTTTTAAAATTGTTCCGGAGTTTTATACGGTATGCTGTTTTGGATAAAGTGAAAAACTGAGCATAGATGAATATAGAGATAAATAAGGAGCCAGAAGAAAAATTAGGGGATAAGGAAAGCAACTTTGTCTGGTGTTTATGTGGTAATTATTAAATATAGCAATTCTGTTACTGAAATGACACATATGTTAATTAAATGTTTATATCAGGGACAGGACAAAGGCAAGATTTTCCTTGACTGGCCAGTATTTTCTAATTCTTTAAATTTGGTAGCTGTTTGTTCTTCAAGCAAGTTTTTTTTGTTTTTTTAATAACGACACCACCGTTCTCTGAAATGAGTGTGAATTGTACAAAATGTGTATGTCTTGATTACACTAAGGCACTTGGTGCTTTTCAGTATGTCTTGGCCAAAAAGCATGCTCCTTGTTGTGTCTCTTTTAATAGCATAGTATGAAATAATGTAAATTAATAATAACAAAATAAATGTCAAATTGTATAAGCCATTCTGTGGTTTAAACTGTTACATTCCACAACATTTTCTGTGCTGTGGGAAATAGGTTCCCCTTTTCTGTTTACTTATTACAATAGAAAATTTTGATTATGCTTTGAAAGTAGTGTTTGACAAATAGTTTTATTTTTGTCAGTGTGTGTGTCTTTGTGGTCATGCTGCAGCATATTCCTTATGGTATGACCATACAGGACCCAAGATACTTCTGTGAACTGCTTTGCATAATATTCTCTTAAGGCTTGGAACAGAGTAGTGAGTACTGGCAAGTCTTGTCTAATTCACTTGAAGTATATTTTCTGAGAATTTGGCTGTTGAGTGCCAGATTTTCCTATCTCTAGTATATGATGTCTTTGTAGGTAACTTTTGTAAAGCAGTAATCATCCGAAGAAAGCCTGCACATAATCACAAAGTAGCATTGCTGCAGTTCATTAGTAATTGAAAATTGCTGCTGTTTACTTAGATACAGATACTTTTCATCATTAACTTTTTGGGGTTTGTCATGCTCTTTTCAAATACTACATACTTATGTTCACCTCAGGAACAGTAGGAGGGCTTATACATTGAAGTTGTGGTTAGACTTGCATTTTTGCTTTATAAAATGCCCTGACTTCTATCAAACTGTGTTACAATATCCAAGGTAACAAGAGGTAGATGGGACTAAAATTGGGGTGGGCTTTAGTAATTTTAAATATTTGGAAATAAAAATGATAGATTATGATATGTTTAGGAATCTTCTCAGCATGAGCATCTGTTCAGTGTGTATGTTTCTGTACATCTGGAGTTCCTTTTGTGGTGGGTGTAAAGTGTACAAATAGCATTAACATGGAATATTTTAAAAATGCATCTGGTTATTGTCATCTTGGGTTTTTGTGCTGTTAAATCGAATGTGTAGTGCATTTGCTTTGAGGCTTACCAAGCTTTGGAGACTGGAGTGTAGCTGACAATGAAGTCCTTGGTGTAATGAGAGGAGACAGTGTGATTGGCACTCTGAAGTGGCTTCTTTGGAAATTAATTAGAGAGTTTGTGCTGTCTCTGTAAAAAAAAAAAAAAAAAACAAAACAACAAAAAAACTCACCAACCAGGAAGGATGTTTTTTGACTCTGGATGCACGTTCTGTTGTTCCAACCCCTGTGAACTCCTTAATAGCAGTTGGCAGAAAAACAGTTTGAATACCATGTCAGAACATTTTCAGTCTGTAGAACCAGTCTAGCCATCTGTTTCTCACCTCTTGATAAATATTTAAAACAGAAATTTTGCTGAGGGCTTTTTGTGCTGAGATTTCTTGATTAAAAAGAAATGGCTATAGAAGATTTAATGATACAATTGTTGTGAGCTCCTTGGGGCCAGAAGCACACCATCTTCTATAATTAAGAAACCACTGGCACTGTAGAGTAGTATTTTAGAAATTAGTTATGTTGGACCAAAGAAAGATCAAAGTATATTTGGTAATGTGCTCTTTTTAATCTTTCCTTAAACAAAATTCATTCTGTCCCTAAACCCAAGTTCTATTTTAAAAAAATATTAAACAATTTGGTTGCATCAGTAATTTTTCAAAAGCTGTTAAAAATATTCTTATGCTTTCAGTCTCACTTTCAGACATTGTTTCCTTCTTGCTTTAAAATCTTGGTCTTCTTTTGTAGAAGATAAATCATGTGGTGATGTTGTCTTATCTTAAAAGTTGTCAAGTGTAATTATATATGGAAAACATCCATAGAATGTAGATGTGAAAAAGTTAGCTTTGAAAAGTAACTATTATGTAGCATACTTCTGTTGTAGTAATTTATTATATTTTTGTTCACTAGATTAGAAAAATTTTTAATAATAATAAAAGGTTTTTTCCAAGCAAAAAAATTTTTTTTTTCTCTTGAAACTGAGAAACCTTTCTTGACTGTTAATGTGGATGTAGTTATGTAGTTGCTAGTGTTGTTAATACAGATAAAAAACCACTGTAAATAATTCTAGCCATATCATAATCAAGCCATATCCCATATGGAAGTTCTTATGTGCTTTTGAATCTTAATATTTTGTAAACTTACATTCTAGTGTGCTAACATATACTCTGTTAAAGACAATATCTATTTAACAGGGATGTTTGAGAGATGGAACATGGATTTTTTTTTTTTTAATTTGTTCCCAGATTTCTCCATCAACCCAAGGATTGCAAACAGTATTCTGTATAGATTCTCTCTTCAGTCAGTACTCTTGCTGTTGTGGTCTGCAGATGTGTGCAAGGAATGTGTCTTGTGGCTAAAGTATAGGATTGCAGTGTTTTCCAGATGTATGGGATGGTTGCATATTCCCCTGGCTCGGGTGCATGAGATGCCTCATGGCTGTGAGGTTCCAGTCTCTCACAGGCAGTGTTGTGCAGCTTACCTCGTCCTTGTGAAGATCTCTGAGATTCCCAACTAGAAAATTATGTAAGGATCAAATACCTGGTTATTGAAAGAGTAATTACTTTAGGCTTTGGTGTGAAAACAATTGTACTGAGTTTTAGTTGGAAATGTTTGTCTGTATTTTTCCAGCAATTGTCTGGTTCATAAACATCTGACCTTTTTTCTGGTATTTCCAGGAAGGGGTGTGTCGTTGTCATGAGACTTTATCAGTTTGGGTTTGATGTTGAACATAATTTAATTTAAGAATGCATACGTGTATCTTTGACTATCTATTTAGAAAGTGTTTTTTTGAAAGCTTTATCATCTGATATCTGTTAAAAAGCATCTTTTTATTTATGGCCCCACTTGTTTATTTACTTGGAAGTGTATGTGCTTTTCAATGTAGTTTATACAAACATACATGGGACTTTACTAATCTGGAAGTTCTGAACACTGGAAAAGTATTGCTCTCTTGTAAAAAACGTATGCAGTATCCTTGTTCATCGTACGAAATCTGAGACTTGCCTGTATCATGATTCTAAATGCTGTCGTTTGATTTCCTGAGTGAGAAGAGGTTTCTGGAGATTGCAGGATCTTTTATCTCTACCAAGCTGAGGGTTTCTGTAAAGTGTGTATCTGTCAGAATAGTGATCCTCTGGAATGGCAAATCCCTCAGAATTTGGGATGGAGAAAAGTCTGCTTGTGCTCATGGGCAATATGCTCATGAGCTGAGGGTTGCCCAAGTAGGTATGGTTTGTGCTTTCAGCTGTTTGCAGGTAAATACTGGAAGACAGAGGGTTTGTTGTTTTTGCTTGTATAGAGCTGTAAACCTACTGAAGTAAGTCTAATATCTAGAAGTTAATCAGTGTTGTATTTAAATCAGTTCTTATACTGGATTGATCGGTGAGACCCTAATTTGTTAATATACTATCTCTAAACACTTCAGTTCTTGCATTTGCAGAGCACTTTTTAGTGTTCTTGGTAAAGCCAGTAATTGAGTAACAGAGGGTGTTGTATTTTTTTTTGTTGAGGGGAAGTTATTTAACACAAGGCAGATTAGGTTTTCATTGTTCATGCAACACATGTGCATACTTTTTAAAGAACTCGAATTCTTTTTGGTAGAGAAAAGAATTCCCTGAAGTCCAGATATGTTCAGCTTTTTCCTTGTAATGGTGAACAAACTGTTCAGTGAAAGCTGAAATTCCACTCAGATTGTTTCATTTTGCCCCCAGTGAGTTTACGTACCCCAGTCCCAGTGCTCTCTTGGCAGAAGGCTTAGAGGTTTGTCTTCAGATGTATGTCAGTGCTTCAGCTGGATGGGAAAAGGAGAAAAAAAGTATTATACTAATAAAAGCCTTCTGGTTTTCATTACAGTGCAGACCCTTTACACTGACTTTGTTTATGGAATTATCTGCAATAAATTACTGCGTTGCTGGGGTGTTTTTTTCAGCTACAAGTTGTAGTGTAAGGGGAGAGTGGTAGAAGCATAACATTTCCTGCTAGGTGACTAGAACAGGAAAGGGCTTAATTTTAGGTGTACTGAATTTTCTGAAAATGTCTACTGTATGGAAATTTGAAATAGTTACATGTAAGATTCATTAATACGTTTTCTTTGATTTTTTTTTTTTTAAGTCAGAACTGTGCTTCTGCTTTGCGGTTTACAATGAACAGGGCATTAGACTGATGAAACTGTTTTATGGCATTGTGCTTTGTACATTTGCTTGTAGTTTTATTCCTGTTTGCATCTTTTGAAGAAGTGCAGTCTTACTGTGAGCTAAAAAGCTAATATTGCAGGACCTGATTTTTTTCTTGGGCTTTAATGTGTAATTCTTGTGTCATCTTGGGCAAAAAAAACTTACTTTTTGTCCCTGTTAGTTAGGTAGTAAAATTGGAATACACTTTGTTTTAATCAAATTAATATCATGGCAATATTTGTAGAATACTTCAATATTCTTCAATGTGTAAGGGCACATAAATATGTATAATGTGAATTATGTAAATATGGGGTTTTAAAATGTTGAAAGCAACCCTTGCACTTTTATCCTGGTTTGGAGGGCATAGAGTTAATTAACTACTTAGTAGTTGGTGCAGTTGCTGTGATTTGGATACTCACAAATGTTTGTTCCAGAGGCAAGTACCATGTGAATCTCTTCTCCTTGGCTGGCACACAAGAAATAGTACAACGTGCTTTTTTTGTAGTTCCATATTAAGTAAAAGATACTTTTTCGGCGTTGTGCAATGAAATGACATCCACTTGATTTGAGTTCGGAGTTCTTTAAGCACTAAAGAACTTCTGAAATATGACATCAATTTCACTGTAGAGTTGAGGCGCAGCCTTAACTTTTGGCATACTTGAGGTAACAAGATGTGAGTGCAGGTGATGAAGATGGGTGTGCCTTGTGGATCTCCATCTGCATTGTAAATCCTTTGTAAAGAGAGCATTTGATTGCTGGATTCTCTCTCATGATGGATGCCCAATTTGAGTGGGTGTGAAGGTCTCACTTTGTAAATTCTGGTTGGTAGCGTGATTGGAGGGTGTTTGCTTTGAATATGGGTATGCTACTTGTACACTTTCTTTACCTCAGATGGATTATTTCTCTCAGAGGAGGTCAGCAGTGTTTTACTTTTCTAATAATACCTTAAAATAAGCATTTGGTCTAGGTGGCATGGGGTTTTCTTGTGGCAGTGAGTGGGACAATAATTGATGTGTGTAACACCCCAGACAACACCTGTGCTCCCGTGCAATTGGCTGTCTCTACAGCACGGAAATACTCTGGAAGAGGAAATTGTAATATTTATAATATCCAACACTCTTTAATCCTTACAATAAATGGATAAAGTGTTCCTCTTTCAGCTGTTATGGCATCTAATTATTCTGCATTTTTTCCCCTGTATTTATGTGATGTCAGTCACAATTAGATGAGTATAGAGGGTATTTGATGTTTATAATCAATCGTGGGAGTGTATTTTATGTTTGTATGTACGTAGGACCTAGTACCATTAGTCACGTAGTGTCCTTATGTTGTGCTGCATTCTACACAAACTCAGCTTGAAGAGCATCCCCAATCCAGTTAACTTTGAGTTCCAGTAGAGGCTGGGTCACGTAGTGATGGTGCCAAACTGGAGTTGTGCAGACCCCAGTATTGCTCAGCACAGTGATGTCAACTGCAGCCTCTGAAGTGTTTCTTTTGGTAAGCCTTGCAAGCAGAGGGTAGCAGTGGGGCAGACCTTTGTCATGTTTGCAGGGGATGAACACCCAAACAACCTAAGAGAATGCAGGAAATACTTGTTGAAAAGTACAAGGGAGTGTTGGTGTCTCAAGTGAAGCAAGCAGTAATCCTTTGGTATGATGAGGTAATAAGCTGGAATCAGCCAGCAGTGCCCTTGAAGTGAGGTTAAGAAGCTAATGTTTGATGTGATAGAAAAGGAAGAGATAATGCTGGGTGAAAAACATGTGGTTGTAAGGGTAATCTCTCAATACCAGAGAACAGGATGTGGTGTAGTTGAGAAATGAGATGGGTGGAGAATACCTAAAGATTGCAGATATTGCAATGGTTAGAAAGAGAACTGATTTTTAAAAACATGCAGAAATAGTTAACAAGTTTTAGGATGGATGGACATAGATTTGAGATTGTGAAAAGAAGTCAAATAATCAGGTGAAAGAAAGGTTGAAGTTTGAGACCTTAGTGTAAAAGACATAAACTAGTAAAGTGCAGTAGCTGCAAAGATATGATGTGCATTATGTGCTTTTAAATTAAATGTTTTACCTTAGTTTTTCCCTGAAAACAAGTTCAAATTTGTGATTAGTAAATGGAAAACTATTTGAAGGTCCACTAGGGATGACTGATTAAACAATTTTGTTCTATTGAGTCAAATATGGGTTCCCTCATGCCCCTAATATTGACTTTATTTAGACCATAATAGTGCAGGTACTCATTTGCATATTTAATTTTAACAATACTTGTTAATTTTATGAGCAAAGATCTCACAGGATCAGTGAAATTCATTAATGTGCTTGAGACCAAGTATTGCATTACCAGGAAATTTTCAAAGCCATGTTTTGATTTTTGGAGAATATTTGCAAATTAGTAGTACCTGTAGTTTGTAGTTGATGCCCAAAATTATTTAAATAAGCAACAATTACTGATGATGTTTTCTTTAATTTAATGGATCTTTTTTCAGACTTATGAATTTTGACTACTACAAACTGTGAGTTAGAAGAACGAGCATATATACTTGGATTTATGAATGGTGAAAATTTTATTTTCCGAATATTTCTAATTTAATTAAAAGCTTTATCTCAGTAACTGTGGTTTTTATTATCTGGGAAATGGGCTAAACTACAGATGACATTTGAGATCTGTGCAAAATGGTCAAGGTGTTAGAGATTTATCTGAAAGAGGGCAAGAAAAGGATGAGCTTGTCTTGAGAAGTCCTCCAGCATGTTGCAGTAAAATGTAATAAAAAAAGCCAGACTGGATTATCTGGTTAGATTTCATGTCTAAGAGGATGGCATGTTTAAAGAGAAAAAATTAATTTCTTGAAAATAAATAGTAACTTACCAGGAAAATCCCAATGTTTGGGATTTTTTCACATTGTAGTAATGTGAGGGGAATGTAGACTGTACAGTTCTATGAAACTTAAGTAGAAATGTCACCATGTGAGGCAAGCTGAGCAATTTTGTGAAGTATCCTGGCTCTGCATGGTACTCAAATATTTACTCCTGCAGCAAGAGGTATAGTGCTCTGATTAAGTGTTTAGGTTGAGACTGAGGAAACAGGGGCTGTGGGTTATTTGTTTTGGTTTATCTTGATTGCTTCTTTGTTTTGTAAAAGCTGTGAGGTCTTTTGTGTTATTTCTGCTGAAGTTTTGCAATCACAAAAATTAGATCTTTTAACTTACCTCCCCAAGTTTGAGACCCTGTTAATATTAAGACCTCTCTTTCTCATAACAAGGGTAACTTCTTTCCAAAATGGCTTTTTAAGACACACGTTCACTTTGGTATTGGTGCAAGGGAGAATAATTATCATCTCTCCAGGAAAAGCGTTGCAGTTCCTCCTGTGCTGGCCAAGCACTTGAGAGATCCGAGTGGTTTTCCCCAAGTTCCAGGTTTATGTTCTGCTTTCCTGAGACAGAAGCAGTGAGTTAGGAGGAGTTGAGTGCAACAAGAAGTTTTTACTGGAAGAGACATCCACTTAGTGGATTGGAATTGGAGTTTTGTAAAACCAGGGATTATATTAAAACTGTAGTAGGTACAAACAAACCCAGTGTCAGGCAGTGTGCTGCCTGCTCTTCTTGCTTGGATGTCTTAGCATCCTGTGACTTCCAGCTGTTTTGGTTCTGAAGGGTTGTCATTCAGTTTCACTGAAATTTCAATAGTTGAACTGAAATAATTTTCTTGGAAGAGTTAAAGTAGTCTTAAAAATGAGATGCTAGTGGTATTTAAGCTTAGTGATTCTTAGATAAAATGTTTTCCCATGATCTGTCTGCTTTATACTTACTTCAAAGCTGTAATTGTGGGCTGTGTAATGAATACATTTTGACATCATTTGTATAAAAATCCCTTGCAATTTTTGAGAAAACATGTAATTGTCTGAAGGTGGTTGTGCTGAATGGCCGGGATTCATGCTTTTTACAATAATGAGGTACCATGGAATATCAGTGCTCCAAACTCAAGTTTCAACCTTGAGTTTTAATTCTGGAAGGAGAGCTTCTACAGACCTTTATGCACACGTTAGGTGGGAATACTGCTGTAAGTTTATATATATACTGGATGCTGAGAAGTGTGAAATTTAAGACATTACGTGTAAATGTTTCTTATGATCTTGATAGACTATTTGTAGAACTTTGTACTTAGCAGTTCAACTTCTAATCATGCAGGCATAATCAGACTGTAAGTCAAACCTGAAGCTTGTGGCTTTCCTGGCTGCTTTTCTTCGTTATGTCATTGGAAAAGAGGTTAGGTTTTTTTTTTTTTTTTTTTTTTTTTTTTTTTTTTTTGCTGACTTGTGTTCATTTGTGGGAAGAGGATCATGCTCCCATATCTCCCTGGTTAATCTAACAGTTATTTGGATGTTGCCTGTTACCCTTTCAGAGCTCTTCCCAGTTACTCTGTTACAAAGGCAGCATAGCTTTTAATAATGTTGTTTTTTCCTGTCCTTCTTAATCAATGTAAAAGAATGTTTCATGTGGTGTAAAGGGATTTTTGTTTTCTAAGGAAGGTGGTGAATTTTAGAGCATTTTTTCAAGAGCACTTTGCAGATTTTTCATTTATTTTCAGTTGATTTAAATTATCTCAAAGTAGCACAGTATGTAGTTGAACCTCATTTCAATAAATATTTTTTAAAGATTACTGTATTTTGCAAAAAGCTGATAAGAGCACTTGAAAAATATATCTAAAAGTCTAGGTATTCCTGCTGCAGTAAAGGGGTTTGAGGCTTTGATTGTAGTTGGATCCTTTATCTTTCTAGTCTCTGCCACTAAAGCTAATCCAATAGTAAGTTTATAGCAGGAAATAGCACCCTAACATCTTACACAGCTTTTTTTTTTTTTTACCATCAGGTTCTGCTTGTCTTTGTTCTGAGAACAGTTTATTTTGATCTTAAAATTGCTAGAAGTTCCTACCAATTTATGTGCTTCATTTTTAGTTTGCTTAGACTGTCTTATGTTATTTTTATTCATCATTCTTTTCTTTGGTGTTACAATTCATTCAGTTGCTTCAATAGCATTAGCTTCTGTATTCTGCTTAGTATTAACTTCTATTTTATGAGGAAAAGAGATGGATAAAGAGGATGGCAAGTTAACAATGAAGAAGTATGAGTTGCACAAAGTTATTTGTAAGGTCATCTTCTGGAGTACAACATGCTTTCTGATGTGTGCAGTTTTCTTCTGGGCTTTGTATGATGTGTGTTTATCATCTCTAGAACATGGTATAAAACATCTGCAGCACCTGTAGAGGTGTTGCTGAAGACTTTCATGTTACTATTTCAGAAGGCTTTCATAATTGGTATTTCCATATGAGGAACGCTTTTCAGTAGCTGTCATCACTTTAACTTTTTTGAGTGGAATCAATAGTAAATGTTTTAGATAATCTCATAAACTGCTCATTTGAGCACTGTCTTTTGGCTTTAAGAACAGTATGTTAAAAGATATTTCTAGTAAAGCTGTATTTAATGCCAGATGACACAAAAGGCAGTATTTCTTATCCAGTTTCATTCATCTAGCTGGAAACTGTTAACTGTTTCAGTTGCAAGCAGTTTATTTGAATTACATTTGGTGTGCTGTTGCCCTACATTAATGTTAGGAATCCTGACTTACATCTTGGAAAAACACCTTTATTCAGTATTTTCTCCAGAATTTTATGGGTCTGATTTCATGTCAGTATTTGCCTACTAGCTGTGTATTTACTGATGTTGTGGCCCAGTTTAACTGATACTCAGTTTTCTGCTGTAGTTTCTGGGATTCTGCTTGTTTCTGTTAGAGTTCTTTGCCTATTACACCTGCTTATTGCAAAAAGCTATTGCTAGTTTATACATTAGAGTTGTAAAAATTAAAAGAATTGTTTCCAAGATACACAGTTTCAGAAATCAGGGATGACTGTGAAGGTGTTGTGGTAAGTGTATTGTGTAGTCTCTCCAGTTCTTTGTTGCAGTAGGGAAAACTATTTTGCAGCATGGGTGAAAAACATTGAAATTTGCATTTTACGTTGGTTGTTGCATTTGGAATCCTCAATGTGGACTGTTTGCAATAATTTTGAGCAACAAAATTCTGTGTCAGGCACATACATGACTTAGTTAAAAGTATTATTGTTAAGATACTAGTAGATGTTAGCATGATTTTAATATGGAAGTAAAACAAATGACACTGATGTTGGTGACAGCCATTTGAGGTGGCTGCTGAGAACCACAACAGTTTAGAGAGCATTGAATTATTTCTAAATTTCTCTTGTGTTACTGTTGATTGTCTGTGTAAAGTAACTAGTTGATGCATTTGTTTAAATAAATGAGCTGGTGGAGTGCTAGAAATCCAAGTGTTTTTTGTGCTACTATGTATTCTTGAGAGGCATAAAAGTTTTTGATTGTTTGTGTGTAACCAGAAAGAAAAGAAACTTTAAATTTATTATCAGGAGTATACTCTTAATTGCAGGAGGTTGATAACAAATGAGTATTTCCAGCCTAATGGAGCAATGCCAAATGTGTGCCAGCCTCGTGGACTAATGCCACTAGTGCAGGGCACATCTCATGTGAGTCGATTTGTTCTTACAGAGGTAAAATCCAATTTGAAAACTGAATTTTTAACAACCAAGTTCAGTAGAACTTTGGGAACTGAAAAGAAAATATATTAAGTATAGGTTTTCTTTTTGCAATTTAAGATATACCAAGAATTAGCCCATGTTCCATGACATTAACATCAGGGTCATGTTCTTTCCCGTGATTAGGGCTCAGGTCTGGTTCTCTGGATGATTCAGATGGGGAGGTCAAATTTAAGCTGTAATCATTCTCTTCTGTATTTCTTGCCTTGCAGAAGTCTTTCTAGACTGTACAAGGTTATTTTCAATTCACACAAGCATGAAGTTGCTTCAGAGTTAAGAAACAGAAGAAATCTAGCATTCTGAAAAACTGCATTGAGAATGTAATTGCTCAAGTGCTGTTTCAGGGTACTGCTGACAAGTTAATATATTCTCAAGTCTTACATTATCCAGTTTTGCTACCTTTGTTTCAGTTTACTGATTTCCTTTGTAACTGGGTAGTGGACACACTTAATCTTGGTGCAAAATACTTAAAGTATTTCAGTTTATTGGTTATGGAGTTTTTATGCTTTTTATGATATGAAAACAAATACTGTTTTCACAGTTAACCAAGTGATTTTTTAAAATGCAAATTGTGTGTTCTGCTCCCATTAAAGGGTAATAATTTTGAGTATTCTTATAAAGCATTTTAAGGCATCTGGGAAATTAATCCTCCTTGTGACTGTTTTGCGATATGGTGTGATACCATAAGAATAACACTCAAAATTTAGTCAAATGTATTTTGATAAATGATCTTTTGAATGTTTTAAATATTTAGTATTTCTCTGAGGCTGATGGGGACAGTAGTATCAAATAGATTTCTTTCCAAATCATTCTCTTCGGAAAAAAAGTAGTTGACTGGTGAGTGCCTTTAATTTTCCATTATATGCTAAAGATGCACTGAATTCAGAGTATTGTTACAGTTTGATTAAATTAATTACATTTAATTTTAGTTTTATTGATTTTTCTTTCTAAAAGATATGCGTGGCTTTATACAATGATATGTAATGACATAAAAACTATAAAAAGAGATACTTGGGGAAAACACGCTTGCTTTAATTTTTTCTACCACAAAATCATGGTGTGCTCTTGATTACAAGTTGGCACACTTTAATTGCTGATTTTTAAATGTTTCTTGCTAAGATATAAAGTGTTAAGGCTCCCCAGATATGAAACATCAACTTTCACTGTTTTTTAATCAAGCTAGTAATGTTAAAAACAAAGTTGAAACTCCCATGTGCAATTAGATGGTTTCAGTTTTATAGTCAGTGTAATAGAAGAGATAACAGTTTTAATCAGTATGAAAGAAATGAGTTTTGGTTTTCTCATTATGTCATGTTTTATTCAATATTTGAGGCTATTTGTCAGAATTTCTTTAGTGCTTCTTTGACGTTTCTTAGACCATTGATTATTTACAAAGGTTTATCCCTTATTTGTTAATATTTTGCTATTTTAATTCCATGCAGACTTAGTGAAATGACTTAAAGACATGAGCAGTACTTCATGTTGAAGAGTGAAATCACAAGTAATTAGGTTTTCCATAAAGGATGTAATTAATGTGGTGTGTCAGTGACATGAAATACAGGAAAGGTTATATCTTTAGGTGACAAAAGACTGCCACTTTTCTCTACTTGCAGGTTAGTGTGCAGTAAGAAGTGTTAAGTTTCACAGGGTTCTTTGGGTAGCAGGGTTTTTTAGAGGAAAGTACAAGTACCAAAGTCTGGATGTGTTCAAGGGCAGGCTGGGTGAGGCTCTGAGTGACCTGGTCTAGTGGGAGGTGTCCCTGCCTATGCAGGGGCTTTAGAATAAGGTGATCTTTAAGGTCTTTTCCAACCCAAGCCATTCTGTCATTCTACATAGTGAATTTGTAGTAAATTACAGTTCTGATCTGCAGTATTTGCTGCAGTTGAATTTTGATCTACATCTGCAGTGTATCGTTGAGCACTTTTTTACTGCTTTTGCTCTTTATTATTTCTGGTTTGGCAATACTGAAAAGCCATTAGAAAAGGAACCTAGTAATTATTTACTACAGTAGTAGTTTTTCTGTGACTGTGATCAGTGGAACAAGATGCTTTGCACGGAGTATAGAATTAACACACACTGTTTAAAATGCTGCTGTTAAATTTGATTCCCACAGTATTTCTTTATTAAGGCAGGAAGAATGTTCTCGGTATCTGCTTTTGGAGTAAAGAGTGTATTTATGTCAGCGGGGTAAGCAGTGCAAAAGAGGCTTAAAGAAGGAATTAGAAAGGAAGTAGTGAATGGATAAGAATGGAAAAAGACTAGAAGAAAAAAAATTCCTGAGAAATTATGAGAGGTAGAAACTGGCAAAGATGCTTCTGTTTCAGTCTCTCATGGAATGGGTAAGGTTGGAAGGGACCACAGTGGGCGATCCAATCCAGTCTCCCTGCTCAGGCAGGGCCATTCCAAAGCACACTGTGCAGGATTGCGTCGCGACACTTCTGGAATGTCTCCAGTGAGAGACTTCACACCCTCTGGGCAATCTGTTCCAGTGCACGATGACTGCACAGTGAAGTTCTTCCTCGTGTTCAGGTGGAATCCTGTGCATCAGTGCCTGCCCATTGCCTCCCGTCCTGTTGCTTGGCACCACCCAGCAGAGCCCGGTCCGCCCTCTGGCGCATCCCTTCGCACGCTCAGGCACTGAGGAGGTGCCCTCTCGGTCACCTCTGGGCTGAGCAGCCCCAGCTCCCTCAGCCTTTCCTGGGGAGATGCTCCAGTCCCTTCCTCAGCTCTGCTGCCCTCTGCCAGAGCAGTGCGGGAGCTCCCAGGGCGTGCTGTGCTGGGAGCCCAGAGCCGGGCACAGCCCTTGAGATGTGCCTCGCTGCCTCTGGGTAGGGGGCAGGATCGCCTCCCTTGACCCACTCACGACGCTCCTCCTGACATTGTCCTCCTTGGCACGGCTGGCTCGTGGACACCTTGCTGTCCCCCAGGTCCTTCTGCTCTCCAGCAGCTCAGCCCCAGCCTGGGCTGGTGCCCGGGGTTATCGCTCCCCAGGAGCGGGACCCTGCGTTTGCTTTGTAAAACTCGGGTGGTTCTTCCCTGCCCCTCTCTCCAGCCTGTGGAGTCCCTTCTGAAGGGCTGCACGGCCCTGGGGATCTCCTGCCGGCTTTGTGTCCTCAGCAAACTGCAGAGGAGGCGTCTGCCCCTTCCTGCAAGGGGCAGACTGATAAATAAGTTGAAAATACTGGGCCCAGTTTTGAGCCTCAAGGTCCAGTCACAGATGAAGTACCGAGATTTGGAGCTTGTTCATCTATACTATTCAGGTCTCCACTGGATTTTAGAGTGAATACCTTTCTATATTTAGTCAGGAAAGAAGTTATAGAAGACGGTAGGTTTCTGCTGAAGTGCCTTTTAATTTCTACATTGACTATTGATTTAACTCTCAAAAAGAAATTGATGTTGTTTGGTGTCACTATTGCCAGTGTGATCCTGTCATTCATGTTTATTTCTGCCCTAAATGTGAGTACTATTCATCTTGCTTCAGAAGTACTGGCACCGATTATGCTAAAACTTAGCTTGCTTCCAGTATGGAGCTCCTGAAATGATGCAGAATGTATTTATGGACCCCACTGTCTTTTTAATATGCTGGATCACAGAAATAATATGGAAAATGAGCTGTTATGAGTCTGGACTTTGTACATGTTTTGGAATGAGTGAGGAACCTAGCTATGACAGTTCAAAAGTGTGAGTTTTCTTTTCAGAACACTGAAGTTTGTACTCAGCTTTTGTGTATGCAACTTCAGTGTCCAAATATGCTCTACTAGGGTTGTTTTACCTTTGTGAAATTGTAACTTTTTAAATGGGAGTGTTTATGCTTATGGTTAAATTACATCATTCTTCTTCTTTCCTTTGTAACTTAAGGAAAAATACCTTGTTAACCAAGGGAAACAGTATGTGTTTTTGTACAATTTGATTTATCAGAGGAAGTACATTTCTACTAGAAATAAAGGTTTTATGGATAATGTTATTCTTATAATACAGGTTATGATTCTGAAGTTTGTGGTGAAATATAGGAGACTTTACTGTGTATTTCTAGGGTCATAGCTTAAAAACTCCAAGAGAAACTGATACATGGCACAGTTGCATTACATTTTAATGTTATCTGAATCACAAAATCTTGAGAAATTCCACTGTTTTGAAGGTGCCAGTAATAACATCTGGTTTTAGCTTAAATTCTTTATTCACTTATGTTAATGTTACTACGAATTTTGCTTCAAAAACAATGGTTACAGTAGATTCCATTGCAAATAAAGGACATGAGGGATGATGTTGGTTTTAATTTTGTTTTGGGTTTTTGGATTTGGATGTTGTTTTGTTGTTTCAGGGGTGTGTGTGTTTGGTTTGTTTTCTGTCAGGGTATTTATCTGTGTCTGGAAATAATGTTCCAAAGAATGGAGGAAGGCTCAAATTAACTGCCATGTTCATTTCTTGTTAAGTGTATGGATCTGGTTTTATTCTCAAGTTTGGAAAGTATTTACTGTTGTTAGCAAGGTATTTGTGGAAAAGATGTGGCTTCTGTAGTCTTTCTGTTGAACACTGAAGTGTATTCACAGGTGATAGTGAAAAGGGAAGTTCACATTAGGGTAGGACTTGTTCATTGGGTTGACAAAACAAACAGCATATGGCAAAGCAGTTAACAGCCTTCCAGTTCTGTAACTATTTATGTAACTGGTCCCGTGATCTCTGCTTTTCTGAAGTACTGAACAGTTTCTGCTCCCTTTTAGTGGGGAGTGTGCTCAGAACAGTCTGTGGTGAATAACTCTTTTAGTATTTGCAGCCCTTCCTACACCATAAAAGGCTAATGATTTAATTCAATAAAATTGAAGGGCTGGTCCAAATACCTATGTATAGGTATCTTACTCTGAGTGGTTTAGAAGGGCAAATATTTGTTTACAAGCTATGTGTAGGTATAGTTGTATCTTTTGGAAATCAATAGCAACAAACATAAGGTTTATGCCTTTGTGTTAAGTCTGTCTGATGGGAGCTGAAAATAACATTAGGAAATTTCTTCTCATATTCCAGCTGCATTCACTATAGCTTCCTACAGATAGGAGGAGAGAGTAGTTGAGACAGTTCATCAGAGCTATGCTGAATGAGGAGGTTTTGTTTGGGTCTCTTCTTAGAGCTACAAGATTCATGTTACAGGAATTCCTGTACCAGGTTCCTGTAGGTTTACTGGGTACTGTAATTTCACCTCTTTTGAGAAATTAACTAGTTTAAGAGCAGGATGTTTGTTATATTCCTGTGCTGCAAGTTTCATTTCGTGAGTTCATTGTTCACTTCAGTTGCTGTGTAGAAATAGTGCCATGAAATGTGTATTTTTAAGGAGCTGTTGAGGGAAGTTTAAGATTCTAAATAATGTGCACCTTCATTAAATACATATGAGGAAAGTTTTAAGGAATATACCATGAATATACCTTGCTCTCTGTGTTGAAAAGAAATTCTACTGGTGATACTCGGTGTCTGGAATCTGTATGGATATTTTTATACTATATTTGTCCTAGTTGTCAGAATCATGAACAATATGATTCAACCCATACGAGATAGGTTCTCTGTTTCTGACTGTTCCACTGAGACAAAGCCAAAAGATGTATCTTTTCAGTGTGAAACACACTAAATTCACTCGTCTGCCTGGGATTTCTCCATCATACTTGTTAAACAGTTTATAATTTTTAAGTTCATTGAAAATGGTATCCCACAGTCTACTTAATAGCTGAGCAGATAAATACAAGGAAGTGATATTTGGATGAGAGGGAAGCTGCCATTCTCTCTCTCTTTTTTTTTTTTTTTTTTTTTTCCACCTCCCCCATCTGGCAGAAAGTACTTCCTTGTTTTAAATTTGTATCAGGCATCTTGGCTTTTTGATGAGTTCAGAACTGTGTCCCTGTTACAGTTGTAAGCTGTAGCAAAGTCTATAGAATAGCCTCTAAGTAATATGCAAACTAAGTTATTTTGAATGTCACTTTTTAGTTTAGTGAAGCTTACTAAATAGTGCAGTGTAAGCTGGGTCTCATGGTATTGCAGCTGGACATGTAATACAATTTGTACAGAGTTGTGTGTGCGCATGCAGAGCTGGTGGATCTTGTTTTCTGAATTTGTGATGTAGGGCATCGAGGTGTTCTGTAATATTCCACATGCAAACCTTTTATCTTTTCCCTATAGCCTTGCTTTGTAACATTGAGACTACTCCCTTCTTGTCTTGAGCACACTGTTCACCCCCTTAGTGTATGGAAGGGAAAAATCCAGTGCATACTCTGCTTGTTGGATGCTATGCCAGACTGACCAGAGCAGGAATTGAACTCTTCCCTGAAGAAGTTGTCAGTAGGTGAGATCCCTTTCTTGTTTCTACAAGTTTTGAAAAAACAGATCCTCCAGAATGCAAAAATAGATTAAGTCGCATGTGCAAGAACTGGGGAGAGTCAGAGTTGCTTTCTCAGTCAGTCTCCTGTGAATGCATTTTTAATAATATTGTGGAAGTGTTTGTAGTTGGTGGAGAGGCATTTAAAAGTTTTGAAAGGTTTCAATAAGGGTTCTTTAGTCATACACTAAAACATTCACCTTGTACATAGAGTGTCAAGTCACGTAATAATATTTTGTAACTGAAGAATGAAATGATTGTTTACACAATTTTTCTAAAATAAAAATCTTGCATCAGTGTTCCCCAGGCCAGATAATGTGTTCTTGCAGATTTTCTGGAGGTTACCATTAATCATGCAGTAAATGTGCTGGTTTTGCACAGAACTAGTGCTTCACATGAGGTCTCACATGGCTGCTCATCACACAGCAAATTTAGTATTCTGCTGCTTCATTGATATATAGTGTTACTTGAAAGATGGGATTTTCTCCAGATATTTCTTACCATGAGCAACAGCATCCCTAAGCATTGTACAAACAGTAGTAGTGTTTTTTTACTGTGGTGCATGATATCAGACTTACTTCATTTAGGGTTAAACATAGTCTTCCTGTCTCCTATTTCATATGACATAACTAGGACTAAAATGTAGTTAGGCTTCAGTCAGTTTATTAACCTTCAGCCATTCCCAGAAGACTCAGGAAATGCCTGTTTTCTGGCTTGGCTATGGTGAAAATAAGATTTCTTGGTGTTAAGGGGAATGGACATAATTATATCCTTTGTATATACAAGGCAAGTGTAATACTGCCCCTGTGTTAAGATGGCAACTATTTTAATCCAATAATGCTCAAAAATACATGGCTTGTGATCTGCTGTTGTCTTGGATAGAGATGTTTGAAAATGGTCTGTTTTAAGTTAGTATGGGAATTAAGCTTAAAACAGAATGTGTTTCAGAATTAAGCTTTGGTTCAAATGCAGATAAGACTCAAGTATTCTAACAATCTCTATTAAGAACATATGTGAAAAAATCTGGCTAAGTTTCTTTAAAAAATTCTTCCCAATTAAAGTCGAATGAAATTAAGGGGGTGATTGAAAGGTGAGTGGGTTCTGATCCAGTTTACAAAGTGGGATTTCCTGGTATATATTTCATGTATGTTTGTGTTCTAGTGATACTTAGTGATACTTCATATGAATTTCTGTGTGTTTGTATTTTTCTCAAGTGATGGTGGTAAAGGAGTCTATTTTGACTGCTTGGGACACAGTACTTACCTCTTTCCTAGCCTGTAGGTGAAGATGCTACAGCTGATACACACCCACAGTGAAGAACCTGTTCATTGACAAGCACAATGTGAAGAGGCTGTGATGGGTAGCAGAGAGGAAGAACACCTGGGACTGTGTTCTGGCTACTCCTCACTGTATTGGTAGAACTTGCTGAGGAGGAACAAGTGGTGTGTTTAGGGAATAGCCCTCCCTGCAGTGTGTGGCAGGCTGTGAGCCTGCTGTGAAATGACAGAGCGGGGTCATCTGAGTGAAGAGAGCAGACCTGTAGGTACTGCAAAGAAATGGCATTTTCCTTACTTCAGTTTGCATCATGATGCAGTGAGGTGGATATACTGTTCTTAGGAATGTGGCCATCCATCAACTGAAGAATTCTGGACATTATTCATTAACAGGGCAAGTAGGAGTGGTTGTTGAGATACTCTCTGCTGCAATGTGTTCTTTTCCTCTCTTGTCTTAACTTGGTGTTCAGTGTCCCAGTTGTAAACTTTTTCAATCAGTTTGCTGGTAGGAAACTATTGCTGGTGAAGTCTAATGATTAATGTTCTGTTCAGTGGCATGGGTGAACTGGAGAGCACAGCTATAATCTCTAATGTTCTTCAGCTGATCTGCTAATCTCTAGAAGCAGAACTTGATTCTTTTGTAATTATGCTGCTCATTCCAAAAGCAGTCCCAAATATTTCCACACATATTCTGTCTGTGGCAGGTTCCTGCTCTTTCCTGGAAACTAAATGTCACACCTGTGAAGTTGTTAGGTCTCAAACAAGACATCCCCTCCTGCCAGACCTGACTTTCATCTAGAGTTTCCAAAGCAGTTTCATTGCTGCTGGTCTGGGGACATATTTATGGACAAAAACAGTTCTTGTCTTTCTCTTCCTCAATTGCAGCTCTCCACTTTTAGCTTTGCTTTCTTCCAGCGTGGCTGGATCTCCAGTGGTTCAGTACTTTTTTTGAGATTTTTCCTCACTTTACCCTGCAAATGTTTCTCTGATCATAGAAACTGACTTTTTAGAATTAAAGTTGACAATGATACTGCTTTTTAAATTATAGGCTAAATCTTAACAGGCAAATAGATTTTTCTTACTGTGTTGATTTGTGCTGTGAATTTATTAATTCTTTGTTCCTCAGCAAAGTAGTCTTTTGTTCAGCTAAAAGTAATTTTTAAATTCCTATTGTTTTCCTTTTGCATATTAAACACTGTGAATTTCTAGTAGAGTTTCTCTCTTAAATATTTTCAAGCTACAGCATAGTGTACTGTTAGTACCAGTATCTTAATTTTTGTAAGCTAAGTAGCTCCGTGTCTTGAAGGTCAACCTACAAACTGTGTTCAAAAATTCTTTTTAGGAATTATTCTTCTTTGATGTCTCAATAAGACTAGCAGATTTTCTTCATAGTATCCTGTACACATGCCTGTATAATCTGTAGTGAACTTTTGTTTTGGTATGAAATTAACATGTCAAGTACTGTTAATGTATATGAACATGTAACTTTTTTTTCCTCCTCTTAATCTGAGTGCCTCTGCTTTATTTCCAGTGTCACTATGGCTTTTGATGTTGCTGCCCTGAACCTTCTAATTGATACGAATCTTTTAGTGTATAAAATAGTTAGCTGTTAAGTTTGCTCACAGCACATTTTTCCTCTCAACTGTAATACCTAGATTGTTTTCAGAGAGGAATGAGGTATAATTTGCCGATTTCTCTGGAGCTACAATCCAGAACTTGTCAAAAACAGAAAAGCAAAACACATTATTTTTTGTTCTTGATACAGAAACAGCTCTTTGTTAGTTTTTAGATGTGAAGCTAACAGGGTGTTTTGAAAAGATAAAGTACTGTTTAGCTGGAAGCAGCTTTTGTCTGCCTGTTAGGAAGAAGCACACTGAAGTTGCAAGGAAAGGAGAAAGACCAAACCAAATTGATAATTATGAAAACAAACAGGCAGGAATACAGAGAAATGATAATCAGTTCAGACAGTAAAATAAAAGAGCTATTATCCTAAGATATAAAAGGAAGCAGGAATGCATAAAGAAAAAGACAAAAGTAGAAGCCAAAAACAGACAGTGAAGAGGTATCAACAAAGGGAAACTGAAATGTATTGTCAGAAGTAGATTAGTGTAACATGCTCTAATTAAAATACAATTTTCTAATTAACTTGTCCTGAAGACAAAATAGGGAAAGGTATAGTATATTGTACTGGTAACTTCTCATTAGTATATTAATGGATGGTTATGGTTCCCATAACTTTTAATGTAGCACATCGGGTAGTTCTTTGGACAAACGCTGCAAGATTTTTTTTTGTTTGTTTGTTTTGTTTTGTGAAATAAATAAGTTTACTTTGGAGATACCTCCAAGTAAAACAGTGAATCATTTGAAGGCCTTGATCATTATCTAAAACTAGGAAAAAAAAAAAACCAACAAGCTGCATACTGTTTAATAATTCAGCTATTTAATTAATCAGAGTTTTATAAAATCTTAATATGTTAGGTAGTTACTTTATAATGCTTTGTAACTTAAAGTAACTTCTTGAATAGATTTAGGTGTCTTGAAGCAGTCTCTTTTTCTTCTGCAGTGCTGCTCAGGCAGGAAAGAAAAGACATTATGCAGAATTTAACCTATCATTTAAATGTATCCATAATTCAGGTTCATTTGATAAACCCTCATGGGCATTAATTTAGTAAACAAGAACTTCTAAGATTGGCATTAAGTTATCTACTCACCCACATTTTCTCACTTGGCTTTCTGTGGACTTGTAGTTGTGTGGTTAAGTCAGTCACAGCTATTCATAAGGTGATAATAAAAGACAACATTTATATCCACATCCATATATGTCCATATATTTATATCCATAAATGCACTGGGGCTTTTTTGATGCCAAGTGTTTGATTTTTTTTTTTTTTTTTTCCTTGAACCAAGACCTGATTGCTGCTTTTCCATGCTCTGAACATTGGCATAGTACATGTTTCCTTATACCAGCCTGCATAAGGGTTAGGAATTTGGAGAGCAAAAGACAGGATTGTTTTTAATTTTCCACTCACTGACTTGGAAGTTTAGACTGGCTGTGCAGCCTGGAGAACAAAGAATTGGGGAAAAAAACCTCATCTTGAGTCAGTGCTTCAAAAGTGCAAATAAGATCACTTGGGTAACTGCAGACTGAAATTGTGGTCAGATAAAAGTATGGAAGTAATGATGTACAGTTGAGTCAATAGGGAATAAAATGATGGTAGAATAATTAATGCAGAGTATCCACATTTCAGATAAAATGTTTTATTAAGTAGATATTGCAGATGTAATTAGTTGAGATAGGTTTCTGAAACTTGTAAGTCAATGTATTTCAATGTTTAATGTGATTCTTAAAACTTTCAGCTGTATTGTCTGGAGGTCAGTGAAATGAGAGACTAATTTGAAAGCAATTCAATGTTAATGTACTTAGCTAATTTACATATTGTAAAGGAATAAATTAGTGAAACAGAAGGTTTTGTTTTGTTTTGTTTTTTTTTTTTTCCCCAGAATGATACCACAAGCCTAGCTTTAAATGCTAGCAGAATGGCTTTCCAAAGTTGATGAAAGCTGGAAACATCCCCTTAAAAATCTTGGTCTTGTTTAATGCCTTTTATTTGCAACTCCCACACTAGTCCAGTGTCTGGACTGGTAGCTTTGGGAAGACTAAACATCCAGGATTTATGCTCATCCCTCTGAAGAGATCTCCCATGTTTTTCTTTTTATTGATTCTTGAGGATTGTTTGGAGGAAAATACAAGTGTCAGTAAAAGGAGGAGAGCAAATCTTGAGTTTAATCCAGGAGAGTCTGTTTTGTCTTGGGTACAGGTTTGAGTCAGGTTTGCTCTTGGCTTTGATGCTTCAGCTGCTGTTTTTGTAAATCTCTTTGCTAGTGTCTGCAAACACATGATAAGTTTAAGAAGTGCAGACCTGGAGTGTTTATAACATTGATCTATGGTTCCAGTAAGTAATCTGGAATTAGAATTTAGGTAGGTAACATTTTTTGGAATAGTCTGTTTTAACCTGTTTTTATTAGAAACTTTTTGTCAAGTGTCAGATTTGTTTGTTTGTAGTGGAGAGAGGCTTTGGACTACATTCCACTTTTGAGGGGGCAGTTTCTATGTAGGGGTACCATCAATTAGCTGACCTTAATCACATTAATAATAATTAACTGCAGTTTTAATAAAGTTCTTTACAAAAACTGTCTGCTCAGCTGCCAAGGAGTGTGGGCAGTTTCGATACATATTTGCTTGGAAATACTGTTGAGAACATACTACATTATCAAGGCATAGACAGCCAGATAATGTAGCATGTGATTTTTTTTTTAATAACATTTTATTGATCTCTAGTTAATGCAATTTTCATATTTCTTATAAAGGAGCTAGCCAAATTAATACACTGATATATTTATTTTAAATTACAGACCTAAATTTTATTGGAACTCTTTGGTCTGTTTTTTTGTCTGTACAGCATTGCCTGATTTTTGACCTTTTTTTTTTATTTTTCCATTGAAGACATCACTTGTATCTTGGTGCACTAGTTTGATTTTCTTTGTAGCAGTCTGGAAGAGTTGCTGTTTGCTGGTACAAAAAAGAACCTTTTTGCTTAATCGAGGCCCAGAGCTCAAATGTGAGCTTCTGGAGAGAGATGGAAAGTAAATGAGGAAATTTGTGACTCCCCTCTGGAAGCCCTTCTGAAAAGGCCAGTCCTTTTTGCTTATTCGTTGATGTTGCCTTTGTCTTTTGCTCATTTATCTAAGGCTTTACAGAACAGTGTAAGGTGATTCTTGTGACTGCAGACTTTTATTCACTGGTTTATTGTTTATAGAGAACTTGAAAGCTTGTAAAGCTTGTGAGGTAATCCAACAAAGCTGTTTTTGCACAGAAAATACTGTTTCTAGAATCAGATGAAGAAGAGGAATTGAGGGGGAAAAAAGAGAAATTTTTGTGATCATTGATGAAATCCTTGTAGTAAAGCATGATAGCTTGCTAAATGTAATTTTCATACTCATAGGAGATCTTGAAGGAAGTTTGAGCAGTGGGGTCCTTTTTTGTTTCAGCAAAATACTTGGAAAGCCACTGTCTCTGGTTGCATGTTTGGAAACATAAGTAATGTGGTGTTCCCTAATGCTAATGAAACCTTAGCTGCAAATGAGAGCTTTGTGGTCTAAAGAGCTTAAGTAGGACAGCAAAGGCTTTGTTCTCCTGTGTGCTGAAGGAAGTCAGTTCTTTTTAATGGTATTAGGTATTGACTTCATGCCAAAAGCATCTTTTGCAGACTGCTTTTGGATGCTAGGTTAATTTTGTAAGAGTAATTACACAAATGGGTGGAGTATAAAAAAGAAAGGCTTCTTGAGGTTGATGTATTTGTATGCATATTTGTAAATGTGGTTTGACACCACAGCCTGGTAATTGTCTCCCTATTCCCACACTCAGACAATGCATGTGTAGCTTCTCTACAAGCCATAGCAGAAATGTCACTTTATTTGACATATTTCGACTGGAAATGTCCAGTTGGTGCAAAGTGCTCATATCAGAATAATGCAAGATCCAGGCCATCGTTTCCCAAATACATTGAACTTTTGTCTTTAGTCCCTCTCCCATCTCTTGGCTGTGCCTGTGGTTCTGTGGTGAGACATCAGGGGAAGTGGTTGTGATTTTGGTGGAGAGAGCGGTGCAGAGGCTGGTGGTAGAACAGGATGGATGCTTTTGGGAGGCAGTACTTGCATCATTGGGTTGAGGTGTTCAAGGCACTAATGGCTGTGGCTGTTACTCCCTGGTGTAGGATACTGGGACCTGCAAGGCAACATTTGACAGCAACCTTCATCTTGTTATTTTTTTCTTTCCTTGGTTATATAGCTGTGTTCACTGGTATCTCTTTAAGTGAATGCGTGTTCCTTGAGCCTCAGGCCTTGCAGCATTTTTTGATTTAGCTGTAGATCATCCTACTGCGTGTTGAACTTAAATTGCTAATGCTAGAAGTGTACATCATTCATTAGGTTCAGGCAAACTACTGAGTCTGCAAGAGATAGCCTCTGATAAACAGCCTTCAGAGCATTTTTGTTTTAGTTAATTAAACTTTGAACTTAATTGCTTCCTTAGCTTTTTTCTTTTTCTGCTCTATTTAAGTTAACTGTGAATTGTGTTTGGATTCAGCCTCTACAGGACACAGACTTTGATGTTTCAGTTACTTGTCTTTTTGGATTAATAAATAACTACTGATTTTAAATGCTATTGTAAGCTGAAAAATCCTTGATTTTTTTTTTCCACTGTGGAAGATTATTGTAGCATAAAATTCAAGTATGTGTTAGACTACAAATATTTGCTAGGTATTTTGTACCTTTGTTTTCTCCTGCCTGATTCTTAAACCCCATATTTCCACTTGCTGTTTGACTTTTCAGCTTGTCCTGATTAGTGTATCCTCTACCTGTTGATAAGTACAGAGTGCAGTGCAAGATTGGTTCTGAAGATGTTTTAATGTATTAAAAATTTCCCAACTTCTTTTTTAAATGTAGTTTGTTTTTGACTGTTTCTCCTTTTTGTTTTATGTCTTTACTTTGCTGTAACTTAATTACTAAGGGCAGGCTTGCTTGCTTTGGACTCTCCTGTTAGAGCTGATCATAAGCTGTGTATATAGTTTTGATTTAATAAATATTTTTGATGTGCAGACTACGCCCAATTTAGTCATGCTGCTAAAATTTGTTCTTTTTCTTGCAGTGGGTAATCCTAAGAGTGAGAGTAATTTTTTGTATCCCATGAAATTATAACTTCTTGTGTTTCAAAGCTGATGAATATGCCAGGCATCTCTTCTGTGGGCTGTCTCTTATTTATCTAATAGATCTTTGGTTGTGTCTGTTATCTTGGTGGAAATGATTGACTTTTGAAATGAAGGGTTTTGAGAGGAAAGACAGATTTGCATTGTGAAAGTGATGAAAGACTGCTTACAGTTTAACATGCAAGTATTTAGAGCTGTTTTTATGAAAAAGTAGATCTGTTCCTGCACATGAAACCTACTGTTCTGGTATATGGTTGGTATGTGTATATATGGCTGATAAATTTCTATATATACACATTTGCTGATTTATAACTTGAATGACTTCTATCCAAATAGCAACATTCCCTTAAGAGCACAGGTTATAAATAAATTATGTGTAAATCTGGTGCTGCTGTGATTCTTAACTAATTCTGGGTAATTTTGTTTCCTTTTGTTTTTAAAGGATCAGTTTGATAACTTGGACAAGCATACGCAGTGGGGCATTGACTTTTTGGAGAAATACGCAAAATTTGTAAAAGAGAGGATAGAAATTGAGCAAAACTATGCAAAACAACTGAGGTAAGGTTTTTTTCTTTGCAAGAGGATCTTGATCTTGACCACTGTATCACTTGGTGGGCAGTGTGAAATGTCGTGATTAATGGCTGTTTTTCATTTACAGAGGGAATTACTTCACTAGCTGTTTCTCCGGCAGACCAGTCCAAAACAGAAAATTATCTTTGGGTGTGCACTTGCTTTCTTGTTTTTGCCTTCTCTCCCACTCTTCTCTCCCACCCACCCTTCACATCTTTGAACTAAAAAGATTTAAGGCTTAAATGAAAGATTTAAAACAAGGAAAATCATAGTGATTTCTTGCACTGACTATCAGCATGTTTGCTGTAAAGTGCGTTATCTGTATCTACACTTTGTGTATGTGCCTCTGTTACTAATTAATTTCTCATGTTGAACTGGCAAGAGCTGCACTGCATTGTGTTAAGAAATCTGATTGAAATACTTGAGTAGAACTTGAGAAAACAACAAGACCTTCCTGTCCTTGAAGCACACCCTGTCCATAGCAGGTCTTGTCCCTTTGGGTGAGACTCTAACCCAGCCACCCTTTGTCTTGCCTCTGTTCTATAGCTGCCAAGTGAAATATCTCTTAGGTCCAATAGGAATTTCCCTTCAGGGATCATACAAGGAGAGTTATAAATGTATAACTTTATAACTTCAGAATAAAGTTATTTCTTCAGAATAAAGTCGGTTGATTTTTTACCAGCAGTGCGCTCAGTGCTCGAAGAATAAAATTTAAATAAGACACTCCTGTGAACTTGGCCTTCGCTGCCATCTTTGCCTTCACTGTCATTTTTACTGTCTTGTATTCCTCTGGGGATTCAACTGAAGCTGCTGCCTATCCTCGTCAGATTGATACTGATAGCAGCTTCTCTCCTGTGGTTTCTTCCATCACCTCATCATTTGCAAACCAGATTGTCATGAGATAGAGAGCTGAGAAATCCTTCCTCATTAATACAATAATGAGGCTCACAGCTGAGGATATGGATGTTCTCTATCTGGGCTGCTCATTTCCTTTCTGATTTCTTTATCAGTTTCTTTTCATCCTTTTCATGTCTTTTATATATTCACCTAATGTAATAATCCATTGTTTTACTGAAGGATTTTTTTTCTTAGAAGGAAGAAAATAAATGCCACTTTTCCAAAGCTGGTGTAGAAGAATTTGAGGAGGTAAAGAAAAGTTGGAGGCATGCACAGCAGTTTGCAGCCCTGTTTTGATTTGGCTTTAGTTGTCTGTTAATAAACAGAAACATGTTTTATTTCCTTAGATCTCCATCAAGATATTTCCCTTACTATTAATTAGTTATTATCCTATATATTAATATTCCTAGTATTAACAAATGCTATTTTGCTTAATTGTATTTAAAGATTCATTCCACAGCTAGCAAGATGAGACACCGCCTTATTGCTTCAGGATTTGACTAAAATTAGGAAATTTTCTCTGTTCAGCCTTTTACTCTGGGTAAAACTATTGATTTTTCTCGAAGTGTCTTTCAAAAATGAAAGAGTTCTGTCGAGTACCCCTTCTATCAGATGGCTGGAGTGACTGTCCCTGTGCAGTAAGTATGGCAGTTCTGGGAAGCACAGGTCTTGCTGCACACACATTACACAAGTGCATGCATGCACTTCCTGCCTGCTTCCCACCAGGGTCTGGACAGCACACGCATCACAGGGTGACTGATTTCCTGCCAGTAGACCAGTTCATGAAGCTACTCTTTGATATTCTTACATATGTGTTCTTTGGAGGAGGCTTGATTGTTTGGCAGTGAACTGTCTCATGATAACAACTTGATTCCAGCCATCATTCCTCCTGAGGACACTCACTGTTTTTAATTATGTAAAATAGTTATGAGGCCCAAAACTGTCACCTTCAGAAGAGTTAGCCATCCTGCATGTTGCTCCTGGGAAGTTCTGAGAGAGTTCTTGTGGGATGGACTGTGGTCCTGGTGAATTTTAATATTGGTAGCATATGGCCCGTGAGCTAGATATTAATATCCTTAATGGAAATTTCTAATACATCACCATTTCTTCCTTTTGTAGTGGAAAACAATCTGAAAAAGTGTCGAGACTCTTTTCATAATGAACTTCATGACTGAGATTAATAATGCTCTTGGTTAGTAGAGTATAAACAGGGCAGCAAGTGGTCACCTCTTGGTAGTTCTATGGCTGTCTTAGTACTTGGATGGGAGACCAAGGAAAGACAAGTTTAATCAGAAGATAAAGCTAGTGATGTATGGTGGTATTTTTTTTTTCTGTCTTGGTTTCACTGTGGACCATGAACATCCTGTTGAGGTTGTTGTTGGACCTTATTTTTACAGACTTAAATCTAAGGATGAAAACTTGAGTGACCTTTTCATAACAGTTTTCACAAATTAGAGTCTGTCTCCTGGCAGAAATTCATATTCACTTTGTGTATACCCTTGCATTTTGAAAGCTTTGTTTTTCCTTATACAGTCACAACTTAGTGATGAGCCTTTCCCAGGTGCAACAACCCTTCCAGATCTAGGAGATGGCAGGTGATGCATGTACAGCATATGAGAAGCTGTTTGAGCAAACTCCTATGTTCTTACTGTATGCAGTTATTGCAGTTCATTGTTGCCAAGTAATTCCAGGAGTGATAACTTTTCCAAATGCTGGTTTTAGATTGCAAGGCACTCCTTGCTACTCTTTGATACTGAAAAAATTACAAGAAAAGTTGGGAGTATCCTCAATTGTCTGTGGGGGAAAAAATGACCCTAGACAGCTTGTCTTGTCTTTGTCTCCACCATAATGTGTTCTGAAACAAAAAAAGGAAGTGTAATATGATTTTGCTTGAGCTAACTTTAAAGGAAAACCTCAGGTTTTGTGTGGTGTAGGTCTCAGCTAATGTATTGTGTTACCCCAAGGTTTGGAAAGGCTATTAGAGGCTATTACTGAGTTACAGGGATGTGAATCAGGACAAAGATACTGCAGGGTACATTGTACATTAACACATTCCATTGTAATGATATGTCTGTTTAATTTATTTTGTAATTGGAAAAAATTAGATTTAGTATGTGCCAAACTACTGGGCTCTTGACTGAATTTTTAAATTGAGTTCTCAGATGCTGTTTTTGATCAGCATTGTTTCTTAAAAGGGGCAAGGTGAAAGTCTGTTTTGTTCCACAGCATTACCCACAAAATAATTCTGGAGGTTCACTCCCTTTTCATGCTGTCTAAAGCATTGTGGCACTTGAGCAGACAGAGGAGTTCCACTTTCTGTGATGTTAGGCAGTAATACAGGTTATACCTACTGCTGGAGATTAAAGTGCCCTGGAATAAAATTTCTGAATATGGTTAGCTTCTCTATTGTTGGTTTGAAGCAAATAGCTATGATTATTCTTGAGCTGTTTGTTGCCCGGTAAAATTGTGCATTGTGATCTCTGGAGGTATCTAGTTACTCTTATCAAATCTATTTTTCATTTTCCTTCTGCATACTGTTGGGTTTAAGTGATATTTTTATAAATACATTATTAATATATGCATATGTCTAGTCAAAATAAGTTTCCACATTTCTGTATGCATAATCTCGGAAACATTTTTGAAAATGGATGTAAGCTCAGATGTTGAGAATTCAGATTATCACCACATGTGATCATTTCACAAAACTCTCTTCCTTTGATTGGAGAAGAGATTTTACACTGCTCATTACTATTCAAATATGGTTGTGGCGGGGATTTTTTTTATAGTCCTGTAGCCATAAACTTAAACATGTGATTTCCTAATGGTTGCAAGGATATTCAGTTTTGTAGACTCGAAGTCCAGACTACAGTTTTTTAGGACTGATTGCTCCAGTGTTTCTGAGGAGGTGTTACTAAACACACTTAATTGTTATTGTTTTCACTCTGTAATACTGATGTGTAGTCACTGAAAACATCAGAATTGTATTGAAACTACTACTTTACATATAAATAGGAATGCTTTTAAGTACTTACTACAATTTTTGCTACTTATGAAAGCAAAAGAAGTTGCAATATGATAGAGAGGCTGTAGTGGTTTAGTATAAACAGATACCACAGTACCTGAGCTGCTACATTAATTGAAATTGTACCATGTTCATGCTGCTGCTTCTGTTCTTTATGTGGTGTATTAATTGACTGAAGAAAACTTAGTTTTGAGTTGATAAACACAATTTTTTGCATATCTGTAAAACTTTGTGTAGATGTTCTATGTACCTGATTTTAGGTCGTGTTTATCAACTGAAGTGCTTTTTGAGACTTCTGCCTAGGCAACTGAAGTGGTACTTCTCTTAAAAATCAGGTTCCTGTCTCACTGGTGTTGACCTGAAACCCATTTGTACCAGGGAGTGAGGTTAATAAAATTACAGGAGCAGCACAATTCGATGTGGTGAATCCTGTATAAAATCTGCTTCCAAATGGCTGGCTGTAAGACAGAGTGTGATAGAAGCCGTCAAAATTTTACTTCCAAAGAGGATTAAAGTGTCCTCAGCTGCACTTTTCTTAGGAAGCAAAGATATTAATCTTGTAGATTTGTTTCTATTCTGATGATCAGTAATTGCTTGTACAGTTTTCTTATAAACTAGTCTAGATCCATATCTGAATTCTGAGAATAAGGCATGGATTTAGATTGAAATGTCAGAGAATGTTATGCCCCCTTGGAAGTGTCAGCTGGCTCCTCTTTGAAAGAATGCTCCACTCTTCATATCCATGCTCATACTGGCTGCTTGTCAACCTGTGGTTTTTTCAGAGATTTAAATTTATTATCTGTTTTTGATTAGGTGTTGGTATTCGCTTACTGAAAAAGCCGTCTATGCGTAATTGTTCACATGACCACTGTCTTTTTCTTTGATCTTTAAAATCTGCATTTGCTTGTCATTTCATATTTGTTGTCTTTGATTACTGTACCTTGTGCTGTTAAATCCTGATCACAGTGTCTCAAGCCTGTGTGTTCCTTTGATCCAAAGATAGATGGGATTAACTAATGAAACTGGCTGTTATTAGGAGAAGGGATTATATCACATTTTTATCTTTCTAGAAATAATAAACAATTACATTAAAGAATGAAACCAGAACAGAAATCAGCGTGCTAGTAAATAATCTGTATTTATGCCCCTTCTCTCCTGCCATTTTAAACTGTATGGCTTTAGTAAGTAATTTCTTTTCTCATTTTTAATAACTCTGAAAATCTTCTCTTGAAAAGGCTCGGGCATGGTTGCTTAGCTACAGCATTGTATGTGTGTTATGCATTTCACCTTCTGAATAAAAATAAGATGAATTTTAGGAATTTCCTATTAATTAATAAGTACTGAGGACCAAAGCAGAAATATAAGGGAAAATGGAACACAGGAAAGTTACCTAGTAATTTTTTTTTTTTTTAACTATTGTCTTTATGCATTTTCCTATCAAAATGTTTGCATTTTATCCCTACCAAGTAGAATGTTACAAGAGGCAGTGGGTTCTGGGGATAGCGAGAAGAGATTCTTACTTGAACTTCAGTAAGGTTGCTATAAAATGTGTAGATAATTGTTAAAAAGTCAGTGTTTACTCTGTTTCTTAGTAGATATTGATATAAAAAGGACCTGACTTTCTTATCATAGTTGGGTTTTTTTGGTTGTAGTCTCAGAGGGTATAGAAAAAGGCAAAGGATTGAGCTTACTATTTCCACACCAACTCCCTGCTCATATTCTGATGTGTATTTGTGACTGGACATGATCTCACTGTGTGGGCTTTTGTACCATAGAGATGCCTTCCAGATAAATGGATTTGAGAAATTTTACAAGGTTATTTTAGATGAAAGCAGAATTAGCACCCTTGTTTTAATGGTAAGGTAGTTCATAATTGTACCAGCTGAAGTTACAGAGAGATGGTGGGGTGAAATACACAACATGCATGCCAGATTTTTTCTCCTAGAATCTGCTTTTAACTCCTCCATTCCTTTTTTCCCTGCATTCTATGAGAAGCAGATTATTTCATATCAATGTTCTCAAAAATTGAACTGTGATACTGTGTTAAGTGCTGATCCTGTAGATTGTCTTTTAGAGATTTGCTTCGTTTCTGAAATCTGGATATTTGCAATGCTGATGGTAGGACAAACTGTAAAATCTTTTTTCTGAAAAGACATGTTGCCTCTCCTGTTCTGGACATGTCCTTATTGAAGATTTGGAAATACTGTGGTTAAAATCTTTGATGTGAATCTGTAGTCAAAGCTCAGGCATGGAGTTCTGTGCTCATGGCACAGCACACAGTGTGCACTGCCTGTGTTGCACAGTGGTCACACACTGGCCTTGTCCTCGTCTGCTGCTGCCTTCTGCATGCGGGAAAAGGATGGTAAATAACAAGCTCTTCATGTCTGGTCACTGCAGTAGAAGCTGTAAAATATTTTCTAATTGTTCTAGGTCAAAGTGGTGTAAAACTTTGATAATACCATTGATTTCAGCCTTGTGTTATCCGAAGGACCCTTATAAGTTGACAGAATGAGTAGATTTGTTTGTAGAACATTAAATAGAAATAATTTGTTCATGCAGTTTTCTCTGTATGTCTTCTCAAAAGAGACTCTAAAAGAGGATTTTTTTTGTTCTTCTTTAATAGAAATCTGGTTAAGAAGTACTGTCCTAAACGCTCACCAAAAGATGAGGAACCCAGGTAAAAATGTCCATTTCAAGTTTGGTGTGTAAAAAGTGAGAACTAACAGTATATGCTGTCCATATATTTATTTTTCTATTTATTTTTTTTTAAGAGAAAATATTTAATTGGTGATGAGAACAAAAGAATTGTGCTTGGCTTCTTACAGTTCCGCTGTAATTCTTAAGCATGAAACCTTTGTTTATACCTGTTGGTAGTTTAATGTAGTAAACATGGCAGGTTGTACTTGCTCCCTTCCAAATTAATCATCTGGTAACTGAAAATTTGAAAGCAGACATTTAGCTTGCTATGTACTGTTATTTAAAGAAAAGCAAGTGTGTGTCCTTAGATTTTGGTTAGTAATAGAGATTTTCTGTTCATTTTTATGACAATGCAAATGTAGCTGTGCATCTCTATGTTGAGACCTGAGTGTACACAAATTGTCATGTTATGGGCAAGAAAAGCTCTAAATTGCTGACTTGCTCTGACTCCAGAGACAAAATAGGTGGATGTCTAATGGTGAAGGAACAGTTTGTGCTAAACAACTTGATTTATCAGAAGTGCGCTTGTTTTGCTGTCCATTCCATAGCTATTTCAAAAATTTATTTGAAAAAGCACAATAGTTTTTTTTCTTTAGGGATAAGTCTTAGGAAATAAAAAACATGGACAAGTTTTAGGTTGCAGCCAGAGCACATGCTGTGCAGAGTGCCTAAGAGTGCCCAAGATTTCCTCTAGCTCTTTTGCCTGTGTAAAGATCCTGGGCCTGAGGGAATAGGCTTTCCAGTGCTAGAGTGGCATTTGAAATTCCCAAAAGTCAAGCCTATGGAGATGGCAGTATTCCACAATTAAAAGAGAGAAAGATGTATATTTTAATGTGGTGCCTTTTTTTTTTCCTTTCTTCCCTTCCACACACACTTTCTTTCTACCCTTTTGCCCCTCCTCTTCCCCCCTTTTTAGTGCCAGCCATAGTGGCACCTTACTTCCAGCCAAGAGGTGGGCAGGCAAACAGGCAGCTGTCTCCAGAGCTGATAGCAAACTTGTTCTGGAGAATCCATCGGGCTGCATAGGAGTGGTATGATTGGCATGTTCCACCCTCAAGACTACCAAGCACATCATCTCTGCAGCAAGCTCAGCCTCCGAGCCTAGGGACGTATGTATCCGTTCCCAAGCTCAGGCTCTCCCTGGGCAGCTTAGGAGATACCACTATACTACAGGGCTTGCCAGGTAGTATTCTTCTTCTTTCTTTTCCATCCACAAACCCCATGTTCTTATAAAATGTGTTTGAAGAGACGTTGCGACATATAGTACGACATAGGCTTTACACAGGCTTTCTTTCCCAGCTTGTGTTTCTACTCTAACTCAATTAGCATTAAGATCAGGTTTGTTGTAAAATGTCAGTGATTTTCTTTTTATGTAATCAAGCGTACAGACTATACTAAAGTATGTATGTTTTAAAAAGCTGCCTAACTTTTTGTGTATCTTTGTGTGTGTGTGTGCTTTCTGTCAGGTTTACTTCATGTATTGCCTTTTTTAACATCCTCAACGAGCTGAACGACTATGCAGGACAACGAGAAGTAGTTGCAGAAGAAATGGGACACAGAGTCTATGGAGAGTTGATGAGATACTCTCATGATCTGAAAACTGAGAGAAAAATGGTAATTTGCGTTTTTAAATTTGAAAATAGGATATCAAGCTGTCTTTTAATGAACTGATGTATGTATTTACCCGTTTTGATTAACATGACAATACATAGGTTTTGTAATATATTTATGAAACACATGTAAGGTTTTCCTATAATATATAATGCTGTATACTGTAATACAGTCATTAAGCCTGAAAATTCTTATCTTGGGAAGACAGTGCTTATTAGTAACCTTTCTTTTGCCAGTGTACCACAGTATCTGTGGTGCTATTCTTGCATGTTAAGTCATGTCTTCCAAAGAGCATGGGTAGCTTGTGGAAGACACTGCACATCATATGCCATCAGCTGGAGTAGGGACTAATTAATGGTAATAATACTAAAATTATAGGCCATGTAATTTTTTGTGGTGTTTTTAGCATCTTCAGGAAGGGCGAAAGGCTCAGCAGTATCTGGACATGTGCTGGAAACAGATGGATAATGTGAGTTTGTGTTTGGATTTTATTCCTATTTAACTTAAATAAGATATACAGGCTGTAAGTGGAACTGTTTTAATCTGTCTTGCTTAGATTTTATATTTAGTTATATTACTAGTATCTGAATAACTTAGTAATATAATACAGTTCAATGTATTTATAGTTCCCTGGTTAAAAAAGTCCCTGTAAACAGCTTCTGTGTTTATGTTTGAGAGAAGCCTTGGCTTTTATCCAGCATAACTGTCATAAAGGAGTCTGTTTTTAACATGAGTACAGACTTCGGTTGCTTCTCCTTGGGCTACTAAATGTAACAGTTTATTTATGTGAAGATGAAATCTTAAGTCACTGAACTTGATGTGAGCTTGAGGGCTTGTTCCAAGGTATGTTCAAGAATGCCACTATAGACTATTGTTCTTTCAGGAGGTAGAACTACAGAGAAATTCAGGAAATGAATGTCTCTAGGACAGACTTATAAGCTTCTTTTTCTTGAAATAAATGCTTTTAAATTTAAGAAAATATAAAATTCAACCAAGTGTGATCAAGATGTATTCTGATGTTCTGGTTTTCTGTCTTAAAATTTATTATATCTTTGATCCAGATTATTGTGAAGCAATACTGTAGAAGTGAATTTCAGTTTTGTTGTGATCCCAGATGAGCAGGGTCTTGCTTCAGTGTCACGTCAAAGAGTTTAATTCATCATCAGAGGATCAGAATAGAAGATATGATAGTTTTAGATATTATTATTCCTCACCAAGATAGCTCCTACAGTTCAGCTCAAACAGCACAGTGCCTTGTATTTACCTGAGTGCAAAGTCAGTCTTTTAAATGCATTTGGATGCCTTTAAGGGACACACTAACCTCAGTTGCCTGACTGCTGTGAAGCAGAAGCTCAGAGTCTCATTTGCAGTTTCTCTCTAGATATGTGAACTTCTGCAACAACTTTTCCTACAGCAGTTGTCTTGACAACAGCTGCCTATATGGAACATCAAGTATATTGAATACTGTTGTCTGTGCTACCTACAGCTGTGCCACTTGACATGAATACTGATGATTGTAATGTAGATACATCCTTCAAACTGCCTTCAGAAGAATTCAGTTGACCTAGTTGCTGTGCTAACAAGGTGCTCCTTTAAAGGCACTTCGTGAATTTAAGATACTTAAATGGAGGCTTTGATATTTAGAATTCAGAATTAATGTGTGAAGCCAAATGGGAATAGTGGTTGTTGGAGCAGTAAGTTTGTGCCTTTTGTAGAGCAAGAAGAAATTTGAGAGAGAATGCAGAGAGGCAGAGAAGGCACAGCAAAGCTATGAACGACTGGACAATGATACTAATGCAACAAAGGCTGATGTTGAGAAGGTAAGGGCAGTGGCTTTCCTTTATTATCAATGATATTTCATTTACATGTTAATCATCAGTGCTGAAACAATATTCATCGAATGTGTAAAATTGTGTATAAAATATGCTTGCTTGTTATTTGTTACATGTTACTTGTACAAAATCAAAGTTCCAGTGACAAGTAGGGTAGCACAGGAGAGGAGTGTGCTTCAGAATCAGAATTGTTTGTATTGGAAGGGACCTTGAACACTCTCCTGCCATGGGCAGGGACAGCTTCCGCTAGACCAGGTTGTTCAAAGCCCCATCCAACCTGGCTTTGAACACTGCCAGCAATGGGCCATCCACAGCTGGTCTGGGCAACCTGTTCAGTACCTCACCACCCTCTTAGTGAAGAATTTTTTCCTAATTTCTAATCTAAACCTGGCCTCTCTGAGTTTAAAATCATTCCTCCTTGCCCTGTCACTACCTGCCCTTGTGAAAAGTCTCTCTTCAGCTCTCGTGTAGACCCTCTAGGTAGTGGGAGGGCCTCTAAGGTGTTCCTAAAGCCTTTGCTTCTCCAGGCTGAAAATCTCCAAAGCTCTCAGCCTGTCTTCATGGGAGAGATGCTCCAGTCCTCTGATGATCTTTGTCCTCCTTTGGACTGTTTGCAGCAGATCCGTTTCCTTCCTGGGCTGAGGATACTCCAGGTGGGATCTCAGGAGGTCTGAGCAGAGGGGCAGAGGCAGCTCTCTTGAGCTGCTGGCCACGCTGCTTTTGGTGGAGCCCAAGACAGGCTTGGCTTTCTGAGCTGTGAGTGCACATTGCAAGGAGCCTCAGGGCTGCTCTCAATCCATTCTCTCCCCGCCTGTGTTAGTGCTTGGGCTCATCCCAGCTCACATGTAGGACCTCACACTTGGCCTTATTAAAGTTCAGGAGAGTCCCTCTGGATGGCTGTGCTCAGTGTCTTCCTTAAACTGGCATCTGTCTGCTGTTTGGTATCTCGTGGTTTGTGTATTCATTTACTCTGTGGGTTTCAGGATATGCATTTAAGCAGTATGGCTAAGGGAGCTACAGTGGTCATTGCTTTTTCTGTGTATAACAAATGAAGTTTTGGAGTGTCAGTGTATGTGAGGTCTGACATTCTTTATATTTCAGTTATAAGGATGTTTGATTGGTTTTGATGACTTGTGACTAGTGTTCTTGCATAGTTGATAAAATAAATTAATGCTGTGTGTCATTGGAAAGTACAAGACATGTTTAACCTGATAACACTTTCCTGCTAGGCTAAGCAACAGTTAAACCTGCGCACACATATGGCTGATGAAAACAAAAATGAATATGCTGCACAACTACAGAATTTTAATGGGGAACAGCACAAACACTACTACATTGTCATTCCTCAGATTTACAAGGTAAAAAATTAACATATAAAGTATGTCTGATCCTTTTCTAAAGAAGTAGACTTTAAAATTAAAAACTGGTTTTTTTGGGATCTTAGTGGATCATTTTATCAAGAAATTACCATAATCTTGAGACAGTTTGTGGTTTTTTCATGAGTCTGCTTACCATACTAATGCTTAGATTTCAAATTAAAATGCTTGATTGCATTTTCTGTAAGATTTTATGTTGTAGAAACTCTTTTGTTTAAATATTTCTGAAAGGGTCTGGCAAAATAAATAATGGAGGCATCTGAGTGACAGCAGGTATTTAAACCTATCATTCTGATGGGAGTTGGTCAGTTGTTCTCAGGATCCTTCTGTGTGTGTGAATGCTCTGCCTCTGGTGAGGTGAAGGAAGGCTGGTAACTGACAGTGACTGTGCTTTAATGGATCTCGTGCATGGGTGCAAAACAGCTGCACTGGCAGCAGAAGTTCCTGCACCTTCCCCAGCCCCTGGTTAGTCTTTGCTCCATCAGCATTACCAGCAATCCACAGGTCTCTCTAAACCAATTTAAATAGCCTCAAAGATCAATACTTTGCATCTAAAGTGGGGATTTCTTGAGACACTTTATGTAACTCTTAAGATGTTTTTAAACATTCTTTCAAAAATATGGACTTGGCAAAACTGGAAAACCAGTTTAAAGTAGTTGGGGGTGTCAGGTGAGGAGAGTTCAGAAGTGTGTTGGCACGTACCTTCAGCCATTTGGGAAATAATGGGTGGGAACTCATACTGAGACATGGAGTGAGGAAATGGAAGGTGAAGCACTGGGTTTATTTGAATGTATTCAGCTTAAGTGTGCTTGATATTTTCCTGAAGAACAAGTCAGTTCATTTTTTTTTTTTTAAATCCTTAGAAAGTCTAGGATTCTCGGGAGAAAATTGCCTTGGCTTATTAAAGAATTTTCTAATGTTTTAACTGTTAAGCAGCACTACAATAGGTCTGACTTCACACACTGATCCAAGAACTGCAGTCAGCTCCCAGGAGAAACAGGTTGATCATCTTTGTAGGTTGGACTAGACTTTTGCTTTACTGCCTTTATTTCTCCAGGGTTAAAATCTGTTATCATTGAAAGATATTACTCACATTTTTTGAACTCTGTAGTAAGAGCAGAAAGGCCTAGTCCTGCTTTCTCTTGGGACTACGCTGTTGTTAGTTCATTGCAAGTATTTGGTAACATTCTCTGGGAAAACCTTGGAGAGGGGTTTAGCATGTCTGGGTGGTTGTTTTGTCATGGAGAGACGAAAGTGAATATTGTTTGAGACATCTTGTCTTGGTTATAGGAAAGATCCAACCTCCTATCCAGTTTCTGACAACCTATTGGTACATGTTTTACTGATTTTTTGTTTGGGATGTTTTCCACATTCAGGTGAAAAGTCCAGGGCTATTACCTTAACAGTATTTCTCTTTAATTTATTCTTTTTTGTTCTGTTCCAGTAAACTTTTATTGCAAGTCTTACGTAATGGTATTCTTCTCTTTATTTTCTTGCACACTGCTAAAGGAAATGGTTTGTATTTCAAATCAGTGTCTAAACTGCAGATAATTTAAATTTTTCTTATTTTTCCTATATTTTAAATTATTGGTATTGCTTGGAAGGTATAATAATAAAAGCAAGATGGAGATATTTATCACCAGAGAGGAATTACTTGGAAGTAAAAAGAGAGAGTGAGGAGATGCAGAAATCAGTAAAATTTATTCACTATGATTTTCATTTTTGCATGAAACAAATACTTCAAACAGTTGCCTGTAAACATTGTTCATGTGCTCTATAAAAGGAAAAGAAAGTCCCATCCTTTATATGAATTTTAGAAATCAAAGAGCATAAAGTCTTCACAACTATTGTATAGGGCATCCTAAGTCTATATCTGAAAGGACTTTAAAGTTCTGTTTCATTTAGCAAATAAAAATACTGGGAAAGCTTAGAAATTCTGTCCTACACTCTGGTGGCCACAGTAATATTTCAGGATCAAGGAGGGAAAAAAAATCAGCAAATGAAAACTTTATCTTTCTTTGCACTTGCAGCAACTTCAAGAAATGGATGAAAGGAGGACTATCAAACTTAGTGAATGTTACAAAGGCTTTGCTGACTCTGAGCGCAAGGTTATTCCAATTATCTCAAAATGCTTAGAAGGGATGATCCTTGCAGCAAAATCAGTTGATGAACATAGAGTAAGTAGAACTGAATGTGTGTGAGCAATTTAACTGCTACAGAAGCTGTGGAGAGAGGATAACTTACCCTGTACAGTGATCTTTCTGTTGTTAAATATTTGTTCAAAAGAGTTGTGACTTTGATTTTAGCAGAAGGGACCACTTCTGCTTTTGTTGTCTTCTCTCTTCCTGCTTTATTGATTTGGTGTGATCTGAATATCTTTTGACATATCCTCATTGGGTGTGATTTTGGTTATCCTGCAGTATCCTGGAATACTGGTCAGTATCTTCCCCTGTATGTGACATTAAAACATGTAAAGTGTGTTCAGTTAAAAGTGTGTCATCCTGTGTCCTATTTGATTGCAGCAGGTTCTGTCCTATTTTATCTTAGCACATCTAGTTTCTTAGTTCTGTCTTCATTTCAGTGCTAATGATTAAAAGGTGGAAAGTTTGGCCCTTGTTTTAAATTTGTGGTAGCCTTTGGGAAGTATTTGCTAGAATATTCTGAATAGCAAATATGCTTTGCCATACATTCATGAGCACTGCTGAGATAAAAGAATGTTCTTGTCTTAACTTCCTCTGTCCAAAAGTGTGTGTTTTGAGCTCACTCTTACTTCCTGTGCATCTCCGCAATTAAAGGAAAAATTTGCTTCTGTTTTTTCTCGCTGGTTATTGATGGGCTTGCTTTTTAAACTCATTAATGTCCTATGTTTAGGACTCTCAACTAGTGATAGACTGCTTCAAATCTGGTTTTGAACCACCTGGGGATTTTCCATTTGAAGACTACAGTCAGAATATTTACAGAACCATCTCTGATGGAACCATCAGTACACCAAAGCAAGAGGGAATGAGAATCGATACAAAAACTACAGTTGGCAAAGCTAAAGGAAAGCTCTGGCTATTTGGAAAGAAACCAAAGGTAACAATTAAGAAATTACTATTTGTAAAATTAAAATTTGAACATTTAGAGTGCATGGAAACAGCAATTAATGCCTTTTAAAAAAATCTTCCCCCTTCCTGCCAATGTCTTTTAAAGTATGTGTAAGGAGATCAGAAGGTTTGAGTAGGTTTGAACACTGATCATATTAAAAACCTAGTTGTCACTGGGGAAGTTTCTCTGTTTTCCTTTTAGTAATTTGTGTCTAGGAGCATTTTTAGTAGTTATTTGATCAAAGTAGCTTCCCATTACTGTAATGTTTCTAAGATTCTATAAAGACTTTCTTGAGTTGCATAGGAAAGGTATTAATTGTGAATGTAAAAATAAGGGGAGGGGAAAGTATGCTTTGGAATTGGACAGACTTCAGATCTGTCTGTTATGGCACAGAAACCCCCTTCTAAATGTCACATTTATATATAGAAGTGTTGTATAGACTTTTATTCCAACTGCTGCAAGTTTTGAAAACTCCTGAGGTTTCTCTGAAAACATTAAATTTTATAATATGTCATTGGTAAAACATATTGTGGAAGCTCCATAAAGATAAATGTCCTGGAAGAAATATTATTATGTAACAGATAAAAATATTCCTATGCTCAAGAAAAAATTGAAAGCATTGAAATTACTTCTTTCTTTTCTTATTAGTTACAGTTAACATTTTCTGTGCAAGATGCCTTCATGGATGAACAAAAGATTGTCAATACATGCATTAGCTATACAAATGAATGGAACATATACTTAGTTACATTTTATGCTTTATTTAATATTGGAGCATATCAGTGAGCCATTTTAATGATTCACACAAATTTCTATGAGATTATTCTAATGCTCCAAGCCAGTTTCTGTTACTTATTACAGGAAACTCTTTCTTAGGTCTTCTTAATGGTAGAACTTATTTTCCACTTGATAGTATTCTGAGAAAGTAGGTATTTACAGAAAGGAAAGATACAGCTGATTCTTTATTCCATCCTCACTATATTATCTAACTCCAGCTGTGTGTTAAAACTGATTGTTTGCTTTTCATGCAATATAATTAATGATTCATAGCAGTTCACATGCATTTAATACATGGGCATATATAGTGCATTTTTCTTCAGATGTGGGTGAGATTCAGCCTGTTCTGAAATTAGATCACAATTGCTAGTTTGACCACAAGACCTCTTCCTGAGAGTTTTTAGAGGATGTAAATGTACACTGGTTTCAGTCTGAACTTTGGCATTTCCTGTAGTTGTAAGAAATCCCTTAGTGTGATGACAGCTGAAATAAGCTGACAAGACTTGCCCTACTCTTTCTTCTGCCCAGTTCACTCACTGTGTGTAGCAGTCAGGGAGTCAGCCTTGCTATTTCCTCTGTGGAATCACAGGTGTGACATATATGTGTACGTACTACATGCATCTCTTCCCTAAGGACCTGCATGGCATGAAAGATTTTGTCCCTGTTTTTTTACCTGTTTTTGGGGAGAATGGAGGAGCATTCTACAAAACAGCAGCTGGAAGCAAAATAATTACTGGAAGATACATATTTAATTCCAGATACTATACACAGGTTTTAAAATCTATTCTTAAATTATCTATTATAAAATCAGCTGGTTTACTACAGCTGGGGTATTCTTGGGGGCCTTTGGACCTTCATTTAGCTGCAGCTATGGCTTGTCTTGACTTCCAGGTATTCCTTCTGCCTGTTTTTAATGTTGTCAAAGGCATAAAAGCTTTTTGTAAAGGAAATGAGTTGTGCAGCAGTGGAAATAGTAGAGGAAAATTGAACTGGGACAGAACAGCAGAAGTATGAGAGACAAAAAACGAGAAAAGCAATTTGAAAAAAGGGGAGAGGAGGCTCTTGGGTTGTTACTAAGAATACCATGCAGCCATTGTGTCAGTCCAGCTTGACTACAGAATTTGAGAATACTTTTTATTTTAGTCATTTTCCATAGATGTTCCAAATATTTCTGGTTTGGCTAACCTGGTAGGGTACCTCAGCATGTAGGAGGAAGTAGTGAGCAGGAATGCTTGAGCTTCCAGGATGATTGTAACTAAATTGGCAATAGCAGAGCTGTTTTAAGAGAAGAGACAGGGAGCTTTGGGATCTTTTTAAGATCCTGTGGCAGTGATGAGTCTAAAACTTCCTTCTCTGCAGCAACCTGTAACTCTGAAGATTTAATTCATGACAGAAACCTTTTAAACCCAATACAGTTATAGTATAAATGTGTCTGGAACGTTACAACCTGTTTCTGTGTTGGATGGATATTTTTATTTTTGTAAGACAATTTTCATTTTAAAATCACTTTGAACATTTGGCTTATTTATTGCTTTCTTTATTTCCACATTAGCCACAATCCCCACCCCTAACCCCTACTAGTTTATACACATCCAGTACTCCTAATGGGTCCCAGTATCCCATATTCTCCATTGAACCAGTGCATTATTGCATGAGTGACATAAAAACAGGGAAGCCCAGAATTCCTTCTTTCAGAAGCCTCAAAAGAGGGGTAAGTTTGATAAGTTGAAATGCATGATGGGCTATGAGCAGTGTGTTTGTGATGTGGCTTTTCTAATGCTCTTCACCCTCATTATAAGGCTGGCTTAGTTAAAAGTAACACTTCAGCTGTAAGGTCACTTCTAGGATACTTTGTTTTATACTATACCAACAGATTAAAAAGAAAATAAACTAGAAATATTCTTTATCACATTTGAAATGCTCGTGCCTAAAAAATGGTGTTATAAAGAGGGTGCTCAGCATGTGTTTGATACCTTTCTTCATTGTTGTTCACTTTCACAAATGTTTTCCTACCATCATGTAACATATTTTTGCAGTAATTTATCGTTGTATATACAGTTACTGTGAAAATCATCTGACAGATCAGATGTTTTATTTGCTGACTTTGAAAATAGTAAAAGTTGATTATGAGACACTGAACTAAGAAGGGAAAATTTAATTTCGTTTGGAAGTCAAATGCTGTAGCTTATGGTGATAGCAGATTTTGAAATACTGATTTTTTTTTTAACATTACAATTTTGATGTGTTTGCTGATTAATTGGTCACTCTTGTTTGTCCTAGTTTCTTTTGAGTAAAATTATTGAAAGAATTACTACAAAATGCCACTGAGACTTATCAATTAATTTACTAGTACAGTGGCACATTCTGCAAATAGAATTTGTCTGGAAGGCAGTAGAAGGGAAATACAAAGAGGTTTCCTAGCAACATTTATGGTGCTAGTGATGAATGTGCTGGCACTTTCCTGTTACATCAGAAAAGTGAAGGCTGCCCAGTTTATGTGTGTCTAGTGATATTTATTAATTCAAATAAAAAGGTAGTTGGATACATTTGGTTATATATAATTAATATTTTTTTGATATTTCAAGATAATACTGAATTGCTGTCTTGTATGCATCAAGAATGGTTGACTGTTGTTGATATAATGTGGAGATCAAGGTACAACAATGTTCTATTGCAGTAAAATTAAAATTTAGAGGCTCCCTTGTTGTCATTCTGAAGCAGAACGAGCTACAGTTAAAACTTACTTTATTTAAGTCATGTTGTGGCATCTAATTTCAGATCCCCAGATACCTTGGAAAGAGCCTTTCTAGCACAGCCATTTTTTAGAAAATTCTTGTGTTCCTCTAAGTCTATATGGAGGGCAGGATCTCCTTTCTCTTCTGAGTCATTAGATCAGAATTCAGTCTGGTTGTGAAGGTAATGCCTCTTCTTCAGTACTCAGTGAGGAACTGCCTGGATTAGGCAGTTGTTGGAATGGCACAGGCCTTGATTACACCTTGAATTTGTTGATCACTAAATGGTTTGACTCCTGCCTTACAAATCATCACCTTGTACTACCAATAGTTCTAGAACCTCTTTTGAAGGGAAAGATCATCTCCTAACAATTACAGAATGATAAAAGAAAATGAAACCATATCTTTATTTGATTTTAAAATACATTCTTAATGTTGTAAAATTAATTTAATGTAATACATTATTTAAATAATTTAAATTCAATAATTTTTTAACATTAGGAAGCATCACTAATATCCCACAGATCTAGATTCACTCAGATATGCCATAATATTAAAGACTTCATCTCTGTAAAATCTTGAAGAATGAGATTTTAATTTATATATAATCCGAATTTCCTTGCAAGCATTTTAACAGACACCACATTACTGCATATTTTAAAGTCTTTTCAACTTAAATGTATACTGGACTAGTAGTAGATTTCTTGTTTTAAATCTCATTGGTCAGTCTTATCTTTGTAATATACCTTGATTAAATGCTTAAGAGTTGCTGGTATGTGATATTGTTTCCCACATGTTTTGTCCCTGGAAAATGATTGCCAAATGGTACTGACATGCAGAACTGCTAAACCATAGGATCATAGAAAGGTTTGGTTTGGAAGGGACCTCAAAGCTGGCAGGGACCCCTTTCACTGGACCAGGCTGCTCAGACCCCATCCAGCCTGGCCTTGAACCTGCCAGGGATGGAGCATCCACAGCATCTCTGGGCAATGTGTTCCATTCCTCAGCACTCTCTGAATGTAGAATTTCTTCCTAACAGCCAATCTAAATCTATATTCTTTCAGTTAAAAAGTGTTCCCCTTTGTCCCATCACCATCTGCCCATGTAAAATGGTGCTCAGTTTGCTTCTGCTGAGCTTTATCTGTGAGTTGGCATCTATCAGCCAGGGAAGCATGCTGGTCATTTTGTTTAATGTGCTCTGTAGAAGATTTTGCTCAAGGCACTGGAGATCACAAACCCAGTGTCCTTCCACTCCGTGCTCCATGCAGTACATTTTCCTGTTGTGATGTAGAGCAAGAGCAGCAAACTGTAGCTGTAGAGTAGGTTATTCAAAGAGGGTGTAAGCAAGTGTAGCTGCTGTGTTAGTGCTGCTGTTACTTGCTGCTGCTCCTCCTTTGAAATCTTAATAATCCCAGACAGTGTTAGTGCTTATGAGAGGTCTGTGTTTGGTACATAAAATGTCTGCATGATCAGCAGTGATCTGTAGACCTTGAACATCTTGGAAGACAGTTTCTGAAGGGAACAGGAAGTTTGTTTATGTCATTTTGCATCTCTGGACTTCCTTTGGTAGGAGATTCCTACCAAAGTATTGTTTGTGGAGGTGCTTTACTCCCCTCATTGCTAGAAATTCTAATGTTGTGTGTGTGTGCCCCAAGCAACAGCCTTAACAATTGCTCAGGGTCAAAAGTGAAGTTGAGATATCTAAGTTGCTTGGTGTTTCCCTGGAAGGGGTTGTCCAAATTATTAAAAGCATGGCAGATCTTCAAAATGCTGTGAATATTAAAGCCAAGATTCAGTCCTGGCACCTTCTTCTAAGGATAAGCCTTTACACTTTAAATATCTATTTTCATCTGGACTAAAACAATTTTAGATAATAACAATGACCCAAATGCTCTTTTCAGAAAGTAAAATTTATTACTTCTAGACTTGAAACATATCTGTTTGTTCTAGATTGACTGTGATATAAAGTAAATATATTGCAAAAACTACATTTGTAAGAGTGATTGTAGTGGATTTTGAGCTGTGATTAACAAATTTTTTGTATATGGCTGATCAGTCCATCATCATCAAATTTTGCTATTTTGTGTAATGTTGGCTGTGTGTGTGTTTCTTTTCCTACAAGAGAAGGTTATTTAGCCCTTTATTCAGAGCACTAACATTCAAAAGTAGTTTAATGAAGTTCTGTGTTAAAATTTTGTAAGTTAAAAGTGCCCATTATCACTTAGTATTTTTTTAACAGTAATTATTAAAGCAATTAGTTTCTTGTGCTTATAGTAAAATGTTATTTTTTATAAATGAAAACATCAATCCTGAAGTGATATTTTAAAAATACATTTTTAGGCATTAATCACTTTTGTAACTGGTCATTGCGTGTAAATAATTTCCCGTTTCTTTCTGTTTTCAAATGAACTGTGCAGTGGTCGGTGAAGATGGTAAGCCCGTGTGCTGATCTGTCTGCTGTACTTCTGCTAAGATAGCATGAAAATAATCTTCTGAAAGTGTTTCCATACCATAACTGCTTTAAGTCAGGTGCTGAAATACATCTTCAGATTTTCCACTCATATGCACAGTCTTCTTAATCATCCATGCTTAATGTAAGGCAGTTAGACTTGTGATCTGGCTGCAACTAAATCTGCAATTTTGGAATTTTAGAGTTGACCAGTATTCACAAGTTGGTCATGATGGAAATACTTGGTGATTTTTCTTTGTCAGGAAAATTGTTTAAGTAGCATAAAATATTTATAAGAAAAGAATATAAAATTTGTGTGAAGAAGAAATACTGAATGCTGCACTCCTTTGAATTTGGAAGAAAAATTTGCAGGGGAGAACCTTTTTGCTTAGAACTACAGGAAGCTGTTACATTAAATAAAACCACGCCCTAAACAATACTGTATTGCAGAGTAATCAGTAAAAATTCACGGAAAGACCTCTGTTCTTCTGATTCATCTTTTAGGATACTCTTGTTTAAATGTACCTGTAAGGAAGAATGATAGAGAGAACATTGTTGTATTTTTGTTTCTTTGTAGTGTATTCCACTTAACAGTGTTTTCTTGGAAGACTTTCTGAAGGGAACAGGAAGTTTGTCATTTTGCATCTCTGGACTTTGAGGCTATACAGAGTGTGTATTCTTCTTCCTCCAGAAAGAACCATTTGTTTTGTTTTGGAAACATCATATCCTGATTTTCCTTCTTTTATGATTTATTATTTTATTTCCTTCTTAAAAAGCAATGGGATTGATTTTACAAGTGCAGAAAAGTTGAGGGGGTGAGGAGATCTTAAGGGGAGGTGTTGGAAACTTGGCACCTGAGCCTAAGGTTTGTGTCAAAATGTCACCAGTCAAGTTTCTGTAAACTTCCTTCTTGACAGAAGAAATGCTGGCCAGTTTGGTTTGCCTCCATGGAGGGTTACTGGAATAGCAAGTGGGTTTCTTGGGTCAAAATCAACTTCCTTAGGCAAATGGGATCACAGAAAAAAACCAAAAAGCCGAAACCTTTGTTGATTAAGACATGTACCATATTTCCTTCTTAACATTGTCAGTGTCTGTCACCCCAAGGGGAAGAATTTTCACAACAACTTGCAGGATATATAAAAAGTCTCTTCCCAGGCCCTTCTATCCTACTTATTCTAATCTTGGCACAAATTTGCAGTGAAGTTTGCAGGTTTGGTTCGTAACAATAGGCGGTCTTAAATTGGCTGGTTTTTGATTTTTTTTTGAAGTTTGGAAAGTAAGAGGGTTTTTTTGCTTCCTGAAGTTTTTTTGCTTGGCTTTTTTTTTTTTTTTTTAATTAATGTAGAAAAGGTGACTTGGAATATTTGAGCAAATTTTGAGTCAAATGAATTCAAGTAAGAATTTTGGTATTACAAAGGTTTTTTCTGTGCTTTGTGAACCAGTTTTACTTGAGGTAAAATCCATCAGAACCTTGTTAAGTTTAAATATGTTTTCTAGGCTTGCTGAAGTTCTGGAAGAGAACTATAATAGTGCTTTGTAGTGAAGATCCAAAATACAGTATTTTTTTTTTTTTTGATACCATCCAAATTACCACAGAACACACTTCAGAGAAATAAACAATTTCTAATATATGTATATAGTTATTATATACACGTCTTAGGTTATTGTTCTGACTCAGATTATTCTGTCCTTTTAAAATCTTCTTTAAGTGCAGTGGATGTAAGAGGAGGTACATGACTTCAGAAAAATAGTCTAGAAATGTGGAGTTACCTCTGTGAGCCGACTGCTGCAGAAGGCAGAAAGCCCCTTGCCTGAATGACTACACTCTGGCAGCAGGAACATGCATTTATTCTGTGCAGTCTTTTGTAGAACTGTCTGTCAGTAGAGTTTTTAAGAAGGTCCATCTGCTTCCAGTGAACACTGTCCTTGTGTGGGTATGTCAGTTCAGCTGCCCAGCCTTTTGCATGTACTAGCTTGTTTCATAGTATTTCTGCTTGCAGGGCCCTGCACTAGAAGATTTCAGCCATCTCCCTCCAGAACAGAGACGCAAGAAACTGCAGCAGAGAATCGATGAACTGAACAGAGAGCTACAGAAGGAAACAGACCAAAAGTGAGTGCATTTTGGGGCGGGTTCTGTCATGGTTCTCTATTTTTTTGGACATCCTCTACCTAAGCCAACAGTGCTCAAAAGCTAGGACACAATATGCTAGGGTATTAAAAAGCTTTTTAAACTCAGAATTTATTGTATGTAGGTTCTGTTAATATTGCTTTTTTCTGCTTTACTGTAATACTCATTTTGATTCTAGTACTGCATAGGGATCATTGGCTCTAAAATCGTGCACTAAAAAATGCGTGGGTCTGTTGAGCGAAATAGCTGCAACTTCATGCTTTAAGAACAGAACAGGACTGATATTTAGGGAATTGTATATAACAAACAGTATGGGAAACAGTCTGAGACTGGATAGGTAAGAGTCAACAGCTCGAGTCCTTGTGTGCCTGTGCACATCACAAGAAAGGAAGGCAGAGGGCTTAGATGACAGAATGGGAGAAGGATTTAGGCATTGTGTGAAGACCAGTAGTTCCTTGTTGCTGTGCTTGGTATCTAATCACAGTTCAGGATCTCATACACATTATTTTAGCTTTAATGAATCAAAACTGGTATATTACTTACTGTCATGGTTTGTGTGTTTTTAGAGATGCCCTCATCAAGATGAAGGATGTTTATGAAAAAAATCCCCAGATGGGTGATCCAAGCAGTTTGCAACCAAAATTAACTGAGACTATGAGCAATATGGACCGACTTCGGATGGAAATACACAAGAATGAGGTTAGGTTCTAAAACAGTTTCTTGGAAAATGTAAATGATTGGTACAATTGTATTTTGCCTTACAGATTTTAGCTATAGCACTCAGAAAAACTACTTGATTTAAGAGTAGAGCTCCTGATACAGTTTTTTGTGGGGTGCTGTATTTTCAAGTATGTTCATCTAGCTAGAATAAGGGTGTACATTATTGAAGATGTAAACTGTTCAGAAGAATATATTAACTTATTTTGAAATACACATGTAATTAAAGATTTTTTTCTTTACACCAGTATGGAGCATAGGGTAAACATAAAGGACAAGTTCATGCTTTGTGTGAAGTAATTATGACACTTGACATCTGACCACAGTCCCTGTGTGGCTGTGAACTGTCTGCAGTTCAATGCATTTGTTAAATGTGCTGGTTTAGAATCAGTTTTTCCTTGACACCAATATTTGCCTTTTTCCCCCAAGGCCTGGCTCTCTGAAGTTGAAGGTAAAGTAGCAGCCAGGAGCGACAGGAGGCACAGCAGTGACATCAACCACCTTGTCACCCAGGGCCGAGAGAGGTCACTATTCTGTCTCTACTGCTTTACGTCCTGTGCTACAGTCTGTACAGCTCTCTGATGATTGCAGGAGGGATGGGTGTTACCCTCCCAAGGTGTATGTCCTTCTAAAGGAAAATCTTAACTGCTTCTGACTTCTAGAGGTCACTTCCTGCCATTCTGGTAACATATAAAAATAGTCTAATTGAAACACCTGCTCATTAAATAGCAGTGCCTTTTAAACCTGTCTTATTCCATTGCATAAGGCTCACTAGTTTTCCATGTTCTGTGGAGACAGGTGTGTCAAAATTATGTTTGTTTTTCTAGCAGGATTCAGTCTAAGCTTTTGCTAGATGAGTTTTTTTCAGTAAATCACCTCTGACAGTGATATGAAAACTGCTGACAGAAATTCCAAAACAGTATCTATGACCTGCCTTTTCTGTGATGCATGGATGTTGTGAGTTTTAGAGCTAGGAGCTCCTCAGAGTCCTCATGCTCCAATCATTGCATTGTAGCCCTGAAGGGAGTTACACAGATGATGCCAACCAGGAAGTTCGTGGCCCACCACAGCAACACGCTCATCCCAATGAGTTTGATGATGAGTTTGAAGATGATGATCCATTACCAGCTATAGGACACTGCAAGGCAATATATCCCTTTGATGGTAAGGTCAACAGCATGCACTCAGATTCTTTAACTGTAAAGCGTGGATGATTTGTTATAAAGAAGACAGGTAAAATGATTTAAAGCAAATTACCTGTATGAGTAACTAATTGCTTAAAAGATCAGCGAAGATACTTTATAAATTAATTTATGAACAGTACTTGTGCTGTTTTAAGATAAATATCAGCACAGCTATTGGAAAATATTCAGCTTTACAAATTGCGACTTTTTTTTTTTTTAAGTCTGTTTGGCCATATGTTCTCTTGCACAGATTTTTCATTCTTCCTGTTTATATATAATTTGAAAACTATGCCTTGGGAAAAAGATGACTTGAAATTGTGTTTGTACAGTGGGACGACTTTGCCTCTTGTTTTTCCCAGGTCATAATGAAGGCACTCTAGCAATGAAAGAAGGGGAAATTTTGTACATTATTGAGGAGGACAAAGGAGATGGGTGGACAAGAGCTCGAAGACATAATGGAGAGGAAGGCTATGTGCCAACATCATATATAGATGTAACGCTAGAGAAAAACAGCAAAGGTGCAGTAACTTATATCTAACAGTAAACTGGCAGCTCTCAGCTGTACATTCCCCAGGGGAAATAGTGGAAAAATTGTAAGTTACACAGGCTCACGGAAAGAATTACAGAATCAGAAGTCAACAATGAGCTGCTGTTTGCACGGGGAGTTAGCTGTAGTTCCTTTCAGAGATGACCACATTAAATTATGCATCTTACACTGGTCTGTAATTTTGACCAATGTCTTCTGCTTTCCTGTTTTACAAACCACTAAATCCAATTCAGCTATTGAACTGAAAAAGACCAGGATTTCTGCTTGTTCTGTGGAATACTTAGTTTTTATAGAGAACTGAAAAAGTACTTTAGTTTTAAAGATCTCTTAAGATTTACTGTTCCCACTTTTATGACTTAAACTGTATTCTTAAAACAGAGATCTTTTTCCTCTAATAACTAACTGAACTCAGTTACTGAAAAATTATTAATTTCCTTCCGTAGCAAATACTTGGCAGCTTTCACTTCTTAAACAGGAAAATGTTTTCTGATTCTGAAAGTTCAACAAAAATACTCAGGAAAAAACATTATGATTAAGAAGGACAGAAAGTCCACTGACCTATATCGCCTTCCTTTTCAGTACCTGTAATGTGGAATATTCTGTCTTGGACATAACGTCATTGTTTTAACTCTAGATACCTTGAACAAACAAAAAAAGATCACATGTAATGCTTGATGTCTTACAGGAAACTCTCTGCTCCTGATAAGGGAATGAATCATTTTATGTTCTTAATCTGTGCCTGTAAAACCAATTCTTTTAATTGTATTGTGTTTAGTCTGAAGACAGTGTCTTAAATGTACAGCAGTTCTCCTCATTGTTAAATCACTGACGATTGGAAACTGCCTTGCACAACTTGATTACTGGAAAAGAAAAAGCTAATTTTTTATTTCTAATGAGAGCTTGCGTAATTAAGTACAAGGCTAGTGTATAGCCACTGAGAATGGCCTGTTAGAACTGAGCACGCTTCTCTGTCTTCTAAAGGCCTTCAGTAACTTTGTTCTTTTCTTTTTCCTCTTGGACTGCAGGTTCCTGAAGCGGGTTTCTGAGAAAATGGGCGAGATCTTGAAGGAGGTTACATGCAGCTGCTGGGGGGGTGGGGGTGGGGAGGGGAGGGGTACTAGACTGGGAGGCCCAAGGGAAAAGCTAGTTGCATGAATGCATGCAGACATACATTTAGTAGTCACTAACATCTTAGCATCTCCATATATAGGTAAGGATGTATTACAAAATTTTCAATTTGTGCAGGAAAATAGAGTTCCATTGCCAGAGTAAAAAGGCTACTGCTCCTAAAATTGCTTTATTTTCATTGTCCTAGGTTGTCCCAGGTGCACAAACTATATTTTAGCTTGTGCTACATTTTGATTTTCTCAGTTATGCTCTTTTCCACCTCACTTTTATTGGCAGTCATTTAGAGCCCTGTGTCAGTTGTCAGTCTGCCTGTGCCACCTCCATGCTCGCCGTTAACCTCCTCCTGCATGCCTAGGACAGTCAGGCATGTTCTGTGTAACACTTTTGCCATCATTGCTCGTCTTATTTTGTAACAAATCATTTTCTTTAAATATCTTCAGCACTAGAGTTTCATCCCAGTATCCATGTATGCTGCTGTAACAATACCACTGCAACCATCATTACATTCCAGCTGTTTGGCATAACCGATAAGTGACTGTAAGGTGTTTTGTTAATTTGGGGAAATAATGCATCTCAGCTCTAGCCTACAATGCAATCAAGAGAAACTCCAAGAACTGTGGTCCATCTTCAGCACTTCAGTAGCCTGTTGTGAGCACTGACAGCCTGGAGCACAACCAGAGGATTCACCACTGCAAGCTAATGACTGTTTTCAGAAGTCAACCACTTGCCATTCAACTGCTGCCTTAAACTAGAGTGCCTAAATCTGTTGTTTGCCAACACTACCACTTACAGTATCCCACAAAGGGCTTTGTGTCTCAGCTCTTCTCACAGTGCTGCAGCTGCTGAGGTAGCCACGGTAGGTGTTTTCTAGAGCTCTACTTTACTGGATACATGGTGCATCCATGAATTTTATACATTGAAATGTGTATCTCTTCATTTGACTTTAATATTTTTTTAAAAGATTTTTATGGAAACTGTCTTTTAGTTTTTTCACTATGACGTTCCAATTTCAATTACTGCAGTGCTAGTCCATTTCCAGGTGATGTTTCATTGTATGGACCAGGTGACATTTGAGTGATACTTTGTCATGATCTTTGTGCACTTTTACTTGTAAACAATTGAAATTTGGATATGTTTATACGTGTAAATATAGTTGTCTGCAGTGCCCCTATTGCTTATGTTGTCTTGCCTCCCATTTGTGGTTCTATTAATAAATGCATCATATCTGATTGATTAGGGTGATAAGAATTAGACTAGAGATGTTGGGGGGAGGGATAACTTACATCAACACAAGCTTGTCAACCCAGCCACCTGCTGTCTGGCAGTGTATTATGGAATAATAATGGAAACATCCTGTTGTTCTGGGGTCTGAAGCAATATGTGGCTGCAGCAGTGCTGGATTCTTTTTCATTTCAGTGTTATTAGGAACTGTACTACCAGTAAAACTGAATTTGAGTGACTTGTGTAGAGGTTTATTCCTTTTGTTATGTATACCACTATTACACAGCTTGACCTAGTGTACTATGGGGCCTATTAAACTCTAAAGTTTAGATTTTTGGAACTTGTATACAGGGTTATTTATATAATGTGACATTACTCAATACTGACAGAACTACTTAGGTAGTTTTTTTGGGTTTGGGGTTTTTGGGAGGGTTTGTTGGGATTGGGGTTGTTTTTTTTTTTTAATTTTGTTTTCATTTTTTAAAATCTAGTGCTTTTTTTATTTTGGAAAAAACTCAGTGATCCCTGTGGGTCCCTTCCAACCCAGAATATTCTGTGATTCTGTAATTCTGTGAAGAGGAAGAAATGTGATCTGTGTATTTTCTGGTTAAGGGCCTGTGGTCTGCCTGGCTAACAGCCTTGGAGGTCTGTAATAACACTTCCTGGTGAAAGACTAAATGTTCTTTTCACACTACTGTTTGTTTTTCTGAAACAGGATTTGCTTCCTTTGGAGGCAGGTTGCTTTCAAGAGGGATAGTGCAACTTGTATGAGGGTTATTCAACATAGGAAAAAGCATTTGTACTTGCACAGCTTCTAAATCACTTATTCTAAAATTCTCAGCATGAGTTGTCTTAAAGAATCAGACATTTTCCAGTAATTTTTTTAATCCTTTTTTGTGCACATGTTGATTTCCTAAATGTTAAAATGCTTTGTTTAAAAATAGTGTTCTCTGTTGAGAATATTTTCATGGAATAAAAAAATCTTTTCATGGTCTAAGTAATTAGTTTCCACATTTGTCTTCTGTTAAGACTGACTTTCAGTACGAGGTCCATGAACTCTTGTTGTGGTGCTAAAAACTTCTGCTGTGATCTGCTGTAGCTGGGAGGAACAGATGCTGTTGTTGGTTGTGCTGTCATCCTAGCCCAGATACTTCCAGTGCTCTTAAGTAACATCTCACTCCAGAACTAGGCTTACTGACAACACACGTGCAGCTCTACTGTAGTTCTTAAATATTTGTACAATGTCTGAGGATAACCCTTATTCTGTATATGACCAAGTGGGATTTGCTAAGCCTCTTTTGTCTAAGAGACTCTGTGCATGCTGATTTCCTATAAAAAAATCTTATGCATTGCCTTCATCCAAGGAAAAAGAAAAAGCACTTATCAAAGTGATTCACCTCAGTAAATGAAGCAAGTTTAATACATACATACACCCACATTTACTCATGTCTGAAAGCATGTTAATTATCTGGATTGTTTGTTTTTGCCATTTCATCATTCATTCCTGGCAGTATAGCTGTTGTGCAGGCCCTAGCAGAAGCTGAGGTACTACAGCTGCTGTCTTAAAAAAAGGGGGAAGTTGTCCCAATACATAGATTATTTTCTAGTTTCAATAGGTTAATGTTTGAAACTTCTGGTTACAGATAAAGGATCATGTCTGCAACTTGCAGTGTTTCTGTGATTTGTAAATATGCAAATTATTTTGCATAAAGATACACTTCACAGTTCCATCCACAATGTTTTTTATATTCATTAAAGGAATATTATGCAACACATTTTCTGCCATGTCAGATAATTAATCTATCATTTTATTTACACTATTTGCTTCATCTTAATATTAAGATGCCAATGCCCTTATTCCTTGGCAACATTAAAATATTGCAGCTTTGGGGAAATAAAGGGATAACCTAACTGTTTAAAGGGATCAGTAAATGACTTGGTGACACAGTAAATAAATAATTCATTTAGCAATCAGTAGTTTTAAAACAAGTGTGCATTGTGCAGTTAAAAGTTCTAAACATCTTGTGAAATGCAAGAAGCTTGTGCAGTATCAAATTGCCAGAAGACTGCTAAGGTTATTTCAAGTATATCACTTAAGTAGTGTTTCCAGAGTCTTATATACTTAATTGTTCCACCAGCTTCACTGGAGGAGGTTCCAGTTTTCGGGAAAGTGCAGTTAAGATCCGGCTGAATTTCTCATATCTTTCACTTTGATTAACTTGTGCTCCTTTGCTGCCCCAGAGCAATCTCATTTGAAATTCCGTCTTGAAGATTTCACTCAGCTCTTCATCGGGCTGGAAATCTGTAAGTAAAAAGAATCCCACAGTATCACCACCAGACAATTTTTTTATTCTGCAGAAATGGCTTTTAAACTGTCTTCTCTCCAAATAAGCTGTAGTGCACTGGGTTCTGTTTGCACAGTGATTTTTACAAGCTTGTAAAACAGTGAAAATCCTTTCCAGCTTTGGCATTCTAGTAACACCGATGGCTCTAAAGACAAGGGGATAGGCTAGCCTTGCTTAATTCTAATGCTTAGAATTGTCATTATAGTCAGACCTTAAATATAATTACTTACACATTACTTACACAATTACTATATTTCTCCCCACTCCCTTTATTTTTTAAACTTTTTAAACTTGCAGTAGAAAAGTTAGGTCATATTGTTAACATGCTGCTGCTTTCTGGCTGTTGCATGGTCACTATCTCTGTGCTGTAACTCACACTGTTGTAAAGAATCTTAGGGTGGTATTTCAGTTGTAATAATCAGAGTAGGAATTTTATGTTGTACAGAAGACTGGAACAATCTTCAGTCTGTACTGTACTGTTGTTCAGTTGCCAGAAGGGTCAGCATATTGAGTCATGAGAACTTCAAGTATGTTTAGCAAAAATGCTTGCTGGAGAGCTGTGGTAATGACTAATTTACTGTCTGCTTTTAAACAATATTAATGTTGTCCTCAGACTGAGTTTCCTGCAGGACATTTGCTATTCTCTCAGCTCCTGCCAAGGAGGAGAAGGATTTCTCTCTGTGCAGCCAGGGGCAGGCACACAGCCCCAGCTGCAGTCTCTCCTACCTTGCAGCAGCCGCTCTGCCGTCAGGCGAAACGTCTCGGCGTGCTGGGCGAGCAGGCGAGCCGTGCCCAAGTGCCTGAGCATTATCTCACCACTTTGGTCACTGCTTTCCCACAGCTCCACACCTTCAAAAACAACAGCCTGGCGCTCCATCAAGGTAACAAGAGGCATCAGCAGTGGCACTGTTATGTTGTTCTGTGGAGCACTGATGGTTCCTGGAATAGAGCAACAATCACATATCTCAGACATTATTGTTAATTGACGAAGGTGTTGTAACTGCAGTGTTCTTTTTTAAAGTTGGAAACTGCTGTTTGTCTTCCATCTTTCAAATGGAGGACAAATAGCCTTCAAAAATATTACTTGAAATATACCTGTCCTACTAGTTTGCAGTGAACTGGCTGGGGAAGAAGACCAACACCAATTGGTGTTAGAAAGCTGCATTTGCTACAGGGGAAAGCTCTCCTGAATTACTAGACACTGGCACCAAGATTTTAAACATTTTCAAAATTGGTCATTCCAATAAAAATATCCATGAGGCTAAAAATTTTCACTGTCTACTTCTTCCGTTGGAGAAATGTTCTGAGAAATTTTCTCTGTCTTGCGTCCCTTTAGAAACTAGAGCTGCAGTGATTCTGGCACAGGGGCATCTAATGGTGACCGTTCATTTTATTTCAGGACTCATCTCTGATATAGTGGACAAAGCAAACAAGAAGCAAAATCTGCCAGAGTTAATTCTGGGAGGAGGGAGATTTTTTTCCCTGTTTTTGTGGCAGGATGATGCAATGTGTCAGTTTCTGCTCGACACAAAGGAAGTAGGGGTGTGGGAAGAACGTTATATTCTGCAGGGATACAGGCACACAAACATATACTGATGTTTGGCTGGCAGACTGTTTGCTTCTGTTCATAATCATATGGCATTATACAAGTTTACATCATCATTTTAGCATACAATGCACAGCTGTGGAAAAAGCAGCTGCCTAATCTCCCCACACAGGAAATCAGTAGGGGGAGGGTTAAAATGATAAATAGAAATCAGTGTCACTCATACTCACTAGTCCACTCATCTTGTCCTTCATGCAAAGCTTTGCAAGATGGTTTCAGCTGCTTTTCATACATAATGGCAGTCTGGGTATAACAATGTCTTAGAGCCATCCAGGTTTGTTCTAATCTACTGACCTGTGTGTGCAAAATAGAGAATACCCATTATTGACTTCACTGCAGGAAAAGTACACTGCTGCTCACAGAGTCATAGAACAGTCATGAAGACTACGCTGATGTTCTTTCTAGTCTTGAAGAAATGACTCAAATAAGCCATCAAACAACTCCACACTTTGGAACATAAAGAGAAACAGATTTTTACCTGTGGCATTTCCAGTGCTTTCATAATGGCAGAAAAGCCATATAAATCTCCTAGTGACTCCTTCAACTCCACAGCAACTTGGATGATCCTGTTTAATGTTGCTGCTCGATCTTCTACATTTTCTGTGCAACCCAAGATATCAACAGCTATTCCTATTGCCATGGTATTGTGCCTGTAAGTGAAACAATTCATATGACCATTTACAAATTATTAAATTCACATGTGTTCAAAGATCAGTTCAAGAGTGCATTTTTATCTTGGCATGCTCAGCAAATTTAGTTGTGCCAACATCTTTGCACCAAAACCAATAATGACATATGGAATAAATACATTCTCTTGAGATACTACTATCTTTACAAAATTCTGGTCAAGCAATTAATGAATGAATGAACACTTCTGGGAAAATTGCCCGAATTCCCTTTATCCTCCACATTCAAATCCTGTGATACCCCCCCCTGCGAAAAGTCTCAGCAAACTACTGAAATATAAAGCAGAAAATGTAGATCAGAACACCCTAAGTGTTCCCCCTTAACTTGTGCAGAGATGTTTCAGAAAGCTTTGCTGATTATGCTTTATTAGATCCACTTGCCACGTGCAGAAGGACCTTTCAGTGTTTCAGTGTCCTCCACACACACTTACATGTTCAGATAGATCATATTCCCCTGAATTTGAGTTTACTTGGGCTTGTAAAGGAGAGGTGATGGCATTCAGCTGTTCCAAGGACCCTGCTTTCAACACCTTTCCCCTTTCCCTATACTACATGTGACAGTTGCCTTGGGACCATAAGGAATCTTTTCCTATTCAAAACAAATTTACATACCAATACAGTAAATAATCTATATATGTGAATTCAGGAAACATGCAGGAGAGGATTCTTGAAGGAAATGAGGACAGTGCAGCCATGCTTTTGAGTTTCTGGCCATCTGCCCTAGCAATGAGGAACAGGAACATTTACCTCTCAATCAGGTCAAGGCGCAGCTGGTGTCCGTAAGGCAAGGTGATCAATTCAAGACCAGAGTTCCCTCCCATATTCCTCCTCATCTCTTCAGAAACTTCTACTATCCTTGCCACCTGTCAGACGCAAAAAACTCTGCATGAATTTTGAAACTAACATTTTTCAAAAAAACAACCCTCTAGCCACAGAGAAGTCCTCCAGTAAGTGCATGGCATACACAGCTAAGTGCACAGCCTGCAACACTGCAACACAGGCATCAGATTAAAATTTGAACCTATGCAGGTTCAGTGCCTGACCCAAAAAAAGTCGAGGAAATATTTTTGTTAAATTACACGGCCACCAAACATAAAAGGTGTGAACAAAATGCTTTATCAAACTCCATCTGCTTCCAGAAAGGGATTACTCTGCAGGTTCCAGGAAATGCAGTGCACTCTCAGCCTGATCCTTGTCATGGAGGCACTGCTCTTTGCCTTAAGGACATACACATTTGCTTTCCCTTTTTCCTTTCTAAAATACTACTGCTCAGAACATTTTTGGTTACACCACAGGGTCCTAAAGATGATTTGCTTCATAAAAATTTGTAAAGATTCATTAGAAAAGGACTAAGAAGGACACAATGTTATGCCTAATGAAGTCAGTGTGTGAAAGCTGACACCCTTACCAATTTGTCTTTGCTTTCTAAACAGATTGTATTAGCTACTGGTTACCTCAATAATAATTAAAATTGCTAATAATAAGCAAAACCACATTACTATGATGGTGAAAGATTATCTGCTGTTTTAAGGCCTGTATGTCGACATACGTACAAACCAATCTGCCTGCAATTTTCTGATACACCGATCAGCAGGCTTTTTTGGCTATGAAATGTTGAAAGCAATCTGGGCTGCACAACAAGCCTCACCGGTACAAAAACAGCACTGTAGAAAAACCTGTTTCACTTCTAGAGAAGCAGGAGTGATATGAAGCCCCTGGAGACACTGATTGCTATTCCATCACAAGTATGCAAGTGGCAAACACTCACCTACCTCATCACTTCCCATAAGGGTGAGTCTTTACTTGAAATGTCATTATTTAAAAGGCAAACAACTACTGATGACACAGGACACATGAACTTTAGCCTGGGATCTCAGTACCAAGCATTCATTCTGGCCCAATTCACAGGCCAATCTCATTGCACCATGCAGTTCTTATCAGTGCAGTCTATGCAACAAGTTGCCAGTAAATAACAGGCATTGGCTCAGCACTTGGAGGTGAACATCAAACAGACTTCTCTACTTGTCCCAGCTAGTTGCTGTTCCTGCTCCAAAATCCAAAAATCTGTTTCTGCAAAGCCCTCCAATGACTCTTAATTAATTCCAGCAGGCTAGTTGGTGCCTTAGTTCCATTGCAAAGTTTACAGTATTTAAAATGAGGAGTCTAATAATGAGCTAATTGACTATTATATACATACATACATACATATATATAAACTCACTACTTCTCTAAGGCATGCATATCCTATGCCTTCAAGCAACAAACTGTTTAACAATATATTACAGATAATTTAGTAATTAAGATGAAGGAAGGAAGAAAAAAGTGGATTTTGGAACTAAAATGTTAGAGAATGCTGTTAATACTCTTGGAACCACAGTAAAGAAACCTCAATCTACCACTTCTGAGAAGAGTGAGCAGTTGTGGAGCTGAGTTTTCCTGAGTCACCTTGTCTGCATGAAGCCTCACTTAGCAGCAGCCAGCATTGTTACTGAGGAAAGAGAAAGCTGTGTTTGCTGTTGGCAGGCCCCCAGCAGCTGGCAGGACTCACACACTCGGCTGCTCCAGGGACCTGCCCCCTCCTCAGCCCTTCGGTGTCTGTCAGGGCAGCAGCACCAGCAGAGCACTACTGATGTGCCTCTTCTGGAGCAGCTCCACTCCCACTGCCCTTCCTGCCTGCAGTGGAGTTACCCAGTGCGGAGCCACATGTTTCGCTTCCCAAATTCTTCTTAAAAAGACTAAAACTACCAAAGCCCAACAATGCTTGGGGGGGGTCAGATACCCACCATGCCATTTGGCTCCTGTAGCTGCTCTGCAGCAGGTACAGCACTCAGTCACACCAGCAAAGTAATGCAGATTTAACTGCAGTTGCATTTCTTTTATTGCACAAAATCATCATCGCATTAGGAGATGATTCTCCTGTCTTTCTGATCCATTAGCTGATCTCCAAGCCCTGGCAGCTGACCAAAGTCTACCATGTGAAAAACAGTTGTGTTCTTTTACATCTTTCTAAGCAATTCCACTAGCACAGTTCTCTCACAGGAGAGAAGAGCACAAGACCTGATAGCAATTTTCCCACACAACCTATCCAGCTACTGTAAGAGAGGAACACAAACATTAGAAGAGCAGCTGGTTTTAGAAGTTTATAAATGTTTTTGTTCCACTGATCGTTGTATATAATGGCCATGTGGCAGCCAGGTAATGCCTGCCTGCTCTTTGCCCTAACGAACTATTTCCTGTCATGAACAGTTCTCCTCACAGTGCTTTACAGCACAGAGAGCTCTTCCTCAGATACAGGAGAAAGGCTGAATCACGGGTATGCAGCAACTGATAGGAGATTTAAAAGACATAGGGATATTTGAGAATTTGAGTCTAAAGTCAAGCATTATGAGAGACCTTTAGTCCAAAGAGTTCGTGAACATTCTTATTCTTCAAATAGAAAACAATCTAAAAATTCCTGCAAACAATACAAACATTGTATTAGCTGCAAATCGACCCATTATTCTTTTCCAATCAGTTCTTCAAAAAGTCTAAACTGGCACAATATAAAACAAAACACACGATCTTTTTTTTACCTTGCAGTCCATTCTAAGGATATGCTGTGCAATCATCTTTGGGTTATTGTTGGTGAAAAGCTCCTTAACTCTTCTTAACATGGATGTTTCCAGTGGCTTGTTTTCAGGAGGAAGTAGTTTGGATTCAAAATCATTCGGTTTAAAAGTAGACACTGTCTCATAAACAGGTGTAGAAAAGATGCTGTTTTCTTCAGCCATCTGAGTTGGAGCTTCTAAAGGATCTGCAGGGCTCATTGTAGGATCATCATCAAGGATCAAATAGCTTGTTTCAGAGTTCCTGAATGTTGCCCTCTCCTTTTGTGTGAGATGTCCCACATAGCTGTTTTTCTGACACAAGTGTTGTTTTGCTGCTGTAGGATGTCTGGCAGGGTTCAGTTCACAATAGTGTCCTTCAGAGCTGTGGGAAGCCAAAGGAGAATCTGGGGGTTTCATCACGGGTGCTTTGCAGGGTTTAGGTGGAGGCTTTGAACAGAGCTGACTGTCTGATCCGCTAAGAGCTTCCCCTAGCTGTGACTCTAAGATGACTTTCTGAACAACTGTGGGGCTTAGAGATGGTTCACTGCCTGTTCTAAATGCAGGTGAGCTTGGACAGGAGTTTGTACTTGCTTCAGGTAATCGAGATGGATGTCTTGAACCTGCAGGGGAAAACAGTGTTTTAGAAGGCCAAAACACATAAAATTCCTGGTGCCTGTGCCAGGGTTCATCACCTAATGCTATTTCCTAGGATAATATTGTTAGATGACGTCAGTTATTTGCTGGCAAAATTGTATATTTTCAGGAATGGCCTAGCCAGTAAGTTCCACTCACTTGCTGATCCTCCCGAAATCCCCAATACACAGAACAGCTGCACCATAGTATTACTCTGTGGTAATGCTGACAATACTTCCAGTCTCTGCTGCATACATTGGCTATCCTGTCAGAGCTGGATGGCCTCCGTGGCTTGGAATAGGACGTTTCTTTGTAATCTGATCTATGCTATAAAAACAGCAACTTCCAGCTGCATCACATAGAAGATGAGTCATTTCTGAGAACGACAAGTTTGAGATGAAAGCAAAACTCCCTGAAGCCAAGCCTGAACCTGAACTAAGGTATGGAAGGAATGAACTTCAGAAATGCTGATCTTTTTGTGAAACAGGGCTAGTTTGAAGAGCATATACTTCTGTGTATTTATGCCTCATCCTGTACCTGCTGCATATGCAAACCTTGGCATCAGATATGGGACTGAGTCCTGTGTCAGACATTCCCAGACTGCAATTCTCAGTGCATTTGCTGGTATCGACAGCAAAGTGGCCAGTTGCATCGTTGGGTGTTACTTCTTGATTACAGATACAAAATAAAAACTCCAAATCACAGGCTGTCACCACCCTTAAGCAGTATGATAACAGGATCTGCTCAAAGGGTCTTATGACAAAATTCACAGTAGAACTCTTCAGGCTGTTGTAGTACAAAAATAAAAGTATCTGCAGCCATGGATTGGAATAATCAATTCAACTACAGTGGGACAGAAACTTGCCTTATAAACGTCTGTCCCTCCTGCTGTTAAAACACAGGAGCACACTTTCTATAAAAAGTCTCACTGTACAAATACCTAATGTTCTCTTTGTCACGAGAACTCTTCCTACAATAAGCAAGAAGAATTTTAACAGTACCATATTCAAAATGAGCAGCCTGGGAAGTCAATACTAGTTTGTCCACATGGGAAGAGATGCATTACTGCAAGCTATACACAACTGTGTTAGTAGGGAAACAATTGCTTAAACCTTTGAAGAATCTGAGAAATAAAATGCCCCAATCAGCAACTGATCCAAGTGTTGTCACACCCTGGATCCCTTGCTTAGGATGATAGTGGCCATGGAACCAGACAGCAGCAAAAGCAGTGAAAAGCAAAAGGGATGGAGGGTAGAGAGATTGAGTGAGACGGAAGAACAGAACTGAGTACAAAAGCCATGGTAGTGTTTTTCTCCTAGTGAGGAACATTACCTCATCTGCATAGTTTACCCTGAGAAAAAGTGGTTACCAGAATTTCCATGAAACACCACTTCTACTTAATTATGTTTTGTCAGAAAGACATGAGTGAAACAAGTCAGTTCTTGTCAAGCACAAGTGAGGAAAGGTAATACCATCAAAAAAGGTATTAATGCCAGCCACAGGTGTGGAAGCCTGCTGAGTTGTGTGCTAAGGTTCTCAACTGGCTGGTGCATTGTGAAAAAAGATTCTGTTCCAGTGACTTGAAGAGAATCAGTGTGTTAACGCAGCTTACAGTGGCCATTAAATATAATGTATTTACAGTACACACAACATTCAGCAGTCTCACTTTGGTCTGAAGAGCAACAGACCACCTGGACACATACCAATTCTAAGCATGATACTTCTAATTATAAAACATACCTATTAGCAGATAGCTCTCTGACTGATGAGCCTTTAAAGGGAATCTTTTCTCCACAACATGATCCAAACTAGCTGGCTGGCTACCACTTTTTTCTTTGTTTCTAGGATAAACAAAAACATGTCAATATATGCAGCACTTAAAATACATATCTAACTGCCAGAATATAACATGAACAGTACAAGGATCAATAGCTTTCCACTTGGGCAGCTTATTATAATAAAAGGTACTTAATTAATTCCTAAACTGCTGTTGTAGTGGCAGTGAAATGGGCTATACTGTATGTCACCCTGCAGCATTTGTGAAGGTATTTCCTTTCTAATGGAACATTTGATTTGGACACTGAAATTAGGATCCATTATCCCACACTTGGAGTTTTTATTTCAGGAGTCAACTATGGAAAAAACAGACTTCTCTGGAACAGCATCAAGATGTTATTTTAATCCTTTGTTTTCCATGGTCAAGATTTGCCAAGTTACTGCAGTGCTGTTGTGCTTCCAGAGCCCACATTTGCTCTCACTTTGTGGATTAGCTGATCCTTTGCTAAAATCAGCAAAACCTCATGCCTAGTCTTCCATCTCAAATCAGAGTGAAATCTCACATCATCTCTACCAGGAGCTGATACACTTAATCCATTTCCTTCCATAAGGACAGCAAAATTAAGGTACCTCAAAAGATTTCCTCTGGGTATGCTCTGCTCCGGGGATTGCATGTTGAATATACCAGGACTCAGCCTCTTTGCAGTTTCTGTTTTTCCTTCAGGGGTGCTTGGCTCTTTTTGTTGGACTGGAGTTACACCATATTTTTCTTCTAGACACCTGAGAGGCACAGTCCTGTTGATAGGCTGAAAAATAATTGCTCCACTCTGCTTTGATATCGGTGTGCGATTCCCAACATAGTATCTAACTAAGCCAGGGACAGTGTCAAAACTTTCCAGTTCAAACTGATACTGAACACGACAGTAGGCTTCATTGAGTCTTAGAACTGTTTTGTTGATTTTAAAATGCTGAGGGGTATCTTTCCACTGACAAGTAAGAACAAAGTTCCCAGGACTGGAGAGAGAACTCCTAATCAGAAAATCTCCATCTCTCTGAACTAGGTCTTCTGCCACCTTTGAGGAAAAAGAATTACACAAAAAATTACTTTCAGGATCAGAAAACAATACATTACAACAAAATATTCTTAAACAAAGGAATTAATTTGGCTACTCTGGGAGGATACACAAAGCCACAAATATAAAGCAAAGCATGAAGTGTGGTAGAAGAAATATGTCTCCAATTCTTAATTAAAAGCTCATCCCACAACAGAGATCTGAAAGGGCTTCTTGGAAGGAGCCAGCGGCCAGAAGTTGACCCACTTTTGCATGTGTATTTCTTCTAATTTGCTAACAGAAAATAAGGCATGAAGGGAAAGCAGTGATCCAGGATTTTAAGTTTAAAACATTTGAATATAGAATCACACTGAAGTTTAGAAGCCATTAATACAAAATCCTTGATTCTGCCCTTTCATTGTTACCTTACATGAGGCTTCAATTTTTTTAAATTCTTCGTGAACACTACATGTAAATACTCCTGCCTAGGAAGAGTCAGAGACGCGTTGTTTTTGCGTTTGGAGTTAGTCCTTCCATGTGATAGACAAAAAAGGACGCCGGGAGCCGCGCGGGGCTGAGCCGTGCGGGGCTGAGCCGTGCGGGGCTGAGCCGTGCGGGGCTGAGCCGTGCGGGGCTGAGCCGTGCGGGGCTGAGCCGTGCGGGGCTGAGCCGTGCGGGGCTGAGCCGTGCGGGGCTGAGCGAGGCCCGCAGGGGGAGCTCCGGCCCAGCCTCAGCCCTACCGTGTTTGTACCTGCCTTCGTAAGCGTCAAAATGCAACTGACTGAATTGATTTTGCTGCGGCTTCCACCCCCCCCTTCCCCCGAGTTCCAAGCACAAGAAAGAAAATAAACGTTTTAACTTTCATTAAGCATACATTTCATCGGAATAAACCAAATTAATGTCAGTGTTCTCTAAACAGTATGTGATCATAGCATTCTTATACAAAGCTTAAATTCCATTTCCAGATTTATTCAGTGCACAAAAAAATTCTGAAATGTGTCTATTTTCCACCAGGGTCTGCCCTGAATCCTTCCTCAGCCTCATTTTATGCCAAGCTGTGATAAATACCATAGCTTTCATACAAATAGGCATTATGTTTCTACTAAACTAATTCAGGTATCAGAGATGTGTCCAGCACATCAGTGAAGTTCTGCTTGTCTGTAAAAGCTCGGAGCACACATGGCCATGCAAAGAGCACGTACCTGCCGAGGAATACGTCCGTGGTACCAGGCATGGCTACGCAAGTCTTCACTACTCAGCTGCAGCTCCTCCTCTAACTCCTTCTTCAGCTTTTCCGGGCTGTTGTCCATAACCTGCCTCTCCCTAGAAAACTGCAATAAAAGATTAAAAGCTTCAACTGTGCCAAGTTTAGTGATTAACATTTTACCTGGGTTATAACTTCCATCATATGACCTGCACTGGAATGCAGGTGCTGCTTTCAGCAAGCTGGCCTGGCTTTGCTCTCTAGATTGTGTTTGCAAACCCCAGAATTCTGTGAGATAACATGTGATTGTTCTACACTGCACGGAACAGAGCAAAGCGTTCTGCCTGTACACCAAACTAATAATGACACACCTATAAAATCACTTCTCTTACTTCCTCCTTCAATAAGAATTGTAACTATATAAAACAAACAAACAAAAAAATGGAGCCGGACCCAAATACCCTGCTCCAATACTCTTCCTCCTGTTTAAACCTTCATTTTCAATTTACATTCTTTCCCAGCAGCCCCCTTTGAACCCATCTAGTTAAGAACATCCCAAATGCATCAAGACAGGCTAAGCTGGACACACTTAGTTGTTCAATATTTCTGTTGCCAAAGAACCAATTTGCCAAAGCAAAATTTCACTCTTAAAGGGTTTACTCCTAACGGTCATTAAATCTGCACATCCAAGATGTTCCCCTCCTAAAGGGCCAAAACTCTTGTTGTCCCTTAGCACAAAAGGCATGAGTTTTGTTTGAAGATACCTCCATCACCACTATACAACTATTATATGATTTTCTGGAAAACTTTTGTCCTCATCTCTTCTTGAAGCATAGCTTTCATGCTGGCCCACTGTGGCTCACTAGTCCTTATGGATGCAGTGTTGCTAACAGTGAGGTGCAGGATCTTCTCTGGAGTAGCCACGTTCTCTTTCATAAGCACTCTTGGAGGGAAGTACTTTGGACTTCCTTTCATTCTCCAAGGGCTGGGACTCCAGCCCATCTTTGTTGTGCTGAAAAGTTTCAAAAGCCTGAGAACATGTTCTACACTGATCAAATAATCAGAGTACATACCCTCTCTTCAGAGAAAGACCATTTAAAGAAAAAAAGGAGAGGGATAAGGAGAGACAGAGGGCCTCCAGCAAAATGCAGTATTTTGCTCCCATGCATTATGGATCTTTTTCTTAGGTCTGGATATGAGCCAAAGCTCACGGATTCCTTTAACTGATGCAAGTAAGGAACACATGCATTACCTTAAAAAGAACTGGGAAGGCTTGCCCACCAATTCCTGCTCTTCCCATGAACACTGCCCTCTACAGCTTTTTTCTTTTACACAGTGAATACTCACAGCATCTAACCATGAGAGCAGGTGGCACACATTTAACACTGCTTTCAATGATCCTCCCTGCAATTTGAAGCAGTCTGAATTACAGCAGATTACCAGACAGCAGATTTTTGGTGGAATAACGCCAGAGAAGGCATCCTACAGCCAAGATAATTGAAACATGCTGGGAGCCCAGAGAAATTCTGAGAGAAATTCTCCCCTTCTCTCTGCTTTTCTCAGAGAAAACTAAGGCTTCTCTTAGACAAACACTAGTAGCTAACATAGAAAGGCAGAAGATAAAACAACCTGGTAAAGAATCACTTTTCACCTTAGTTTCCCTTCTGTAAACCAGAATAGCATGTTATTTATCCATACAAATCTGATTCAAAATGGACAAGCATTTCCATCAAGGAACAAATTATTTGTGTTTCTGTACATTAAGGCTTTGCATCAACTCCTTCCAAGCTTTATGAGAAGACTGTGCAGAAAGAAGCCATGACACAAAAAAGATGACCTTCTCTGAAAGGTGAAGTTACTGGATGTACAAGGAGTCAGAAGAGGTTTGGTGAGGAGTGAAGTCCAAAAGCATATTGAACTGTCAAAACATAGTCAGGGAAGGCCAAAAAAGCCCCCTCTACTGCAAACCCTTGTGATGAATCAGACCAACACAGGTGAAGGAGCTCTGGCACACACCTACCACTTGTATTTCCCAACTCAAATGGCTGGGAACCCATTTAAAGCTGACTGGCAATGATTCTAAAACAGCCCTTTCACTGCCACATCTTTGAGAATGATAGCAAGTATAATAGCATCTACACAAGCTGAAGGTAGACTGAAGAGCACACAAATTAAGCTGAGGTTTTTCAAAAGCCCCTTTTCCCCTGACTGCACAAGAAAGTGGCTGAAGAACTTTTAAAATACTCTCTCCAGGGTAAACAAAGACATCCAGCTGCCATAGTGTAACAAGACCTATGACTATAGCTGTGTGTTTTGCTGATCTTCTGAGAGGAACTACTAATCCAATGTGAATCGTATTTAAGGTTTCGAAAGATGCTTTTTACTGAATAGACATCTTAAAGAACACAAAGCTACTATAGAAATTGTTACCATCTCTCCAAAAGCATCTCACTGTATCTCAGTGGTAGGCAGAGCTGCTGAAAATAGAACAAACTATAGGATGCAAAGGCAATAACTGAATTTGCTTAGGAGAGTTATAGTTCTAGCCAGCAAGAAGAACTATAAGTCTCTACCCAAGACCTATATAGGATGAAATAGACTGGTTTCATCCCTGTATTATCTTGAAAATACCAGGATGATCCACTTAGAGATACATATTAATTACCAACACAGCACAGAAACCTAGAATTTCTTCTGGTGGTTGAATGGATTTTTCATTACTCAAATGAAGTTAATGAGACACATACTGAACTTGAACTACATCTAACAACACAGCAAGAAAAATATTCAGGGAAGCCAAGCCAATTAACTTGCTAAGATTCATAATTACTGGTTTGCTAAAAATCCTCTCCACCACGGTCTACTACATAGAATATACTCTGATTGCCAGAGAGGTTGGACATCTCCTGAGATGAAGCAAACATGCTTAAATATCTTTTATGCAATTCAGAACTTAGTCAAAGAACTCCAGTGGCTAGCATAAATCCCAGGATACACAAGGGAAAAACTGCCTAGCTAAACAAGTTTAGTAATAGCATGTCTTCCTAGACAGTTTTTTGTTCACTGAGACCGATTTCTTATAAAGCCTCTAAAGGAGAACAGTGACTGATCTAAAATCTCACCAGTCAATTCCTTTCTATGCTGAACACTACACCCAAGGTCTCTGCTCTGCAAGAATGTCTGTATACACTGAACTTCACATCATGCAAGGCTCAAAAATCACTCCAGGCACAGCCTGCACAAGCATGTGAGCCTGTAAAGACAGAAGAGGGTAGGCTTACAACAATTAATTATTAGCTATGCTAGTGGACTTTCTTTCAAAAGAAAGGGACTTATTCCACACAGCATGATGCAGATGCTTCAGCCTCATTTCCCAACAGCACCCAAATGTTAATGGGCAGCAATGGTAGGCTGTGATTTTGCACTAACTTCATAGTGATAAAATTTCATTTAGTAGTATCTCCTTGTTTTACTTCTTTGCCTAAGACATTTTGTTGTCTCCTATTCAACAGAAAACAAGCTAAATTTATATTTACAGCTAGATAGTGAAGTGGATGATAAAAAGAAATTTAAAATTAATCTAGGGGAAAATGGAAGACTTCCATGTATTCTGCAACAAAACATGGTTGAAGCAACACAGGGAAGCTTCCAGTTTAAAAACTTTTGATATCTTTAATAGTAACTATCCAGTCAGATATTCCTGAAATAAAAAAGGTAATCAAGTCAGCAGTCACTGCTTTCAAGCACAGATGCTTTTCCTGGCCTACAAAGAACTGCTTGTGTGTGCTTTCCAGAACTGTTTGTTCACATTTTAGTTGCATTGTTTCCAGTCCTGGTGCTATTTGAAGATATTCCTGCCACACAGAGTTTTTGTGAACAGGTCCTTAAAATAAAAATATACAACTACCTGGCAATACAATATTATCACCCTCTGGCAAAAGCCCTCAATCCTACTTACATACACGATGGAAAATCTAGAGAGCCAAGACTTCAGAAGGAGGGGAAAAAAATTCAGTCAACAGTTATAAACTAAGAAACTCCTTGGCAGTTTATTCTATTTCACAAAGGATTTCTACTTCAGGGCCCTTAATCTAGTAGGAAACTGTGCTTACAGATGTAACAAGCTATCCTTAATGTTACATCGTATTTTTACTTATTTTTTTTTTCCCAGATAAATGTTCATCTAGCATACCAAAACCTGGAAAACAATCAAAGTTTAAGAAAATAAAATATCAAACTATGATCTCATTTAGGGCAAATTTTGAGAGCACTTGACTTACTTGCCACAATATGCTGTGCCTCCAAAATTTGTGAATGTGTTTTAATGGGAATTGCTCACAATAATCTGCTGCTTATGCATCTATGGGGTTACTTTCACGTGAGTGTTTGGCACTCTTCAAATCAAGATCTTGTGTCAATCATCCTAATGAAATTTATCACATTAGATTGTGCTGAATAATCTACTGTATGAGGTTGGTAGTAAACAAAAGAAGTCCCACAGTTATTTCTGCATAGTCATTAATTAATTTCTCTCTGAGGAATTAATCTCTAAGGTGATGGTGTGTTTGGTTTATTATTTTGGGGGTTTTTTTGGTTGTGGTTTTTTTTTTCCCCCTACACCAATTTGAATTATGAGGGAAAAGCTTTTAATTTTAGACACTGTTTGGAAGTGATCCAAAATCTGTCATGTTAGATCTCCTCATTCAGTTCAAATAAAGGCAAAATTCACATCATTGCTCTTTGTATCCTTCTGGCATAGTATTATTTACACAAAGCACAGCCAAGGACTGTTACGTGCGCAAGACTAAAGGGGGCCACATTTCCATCCAATCTCAATTACTTTCTGGTGCTTTGCACAGCTCTGCCAGGTGACAATTAAATGAGCCCAACAGGCAGCCTTGGAACCGCCTGACTTCCTGTTGCCTTGAAGGCTGCAGGAAAAAAGGAAAAAGAGAAGAGATGGTTATTAGGGATAAATGAGAACAGCTTTGTGAAAACTGAAGTGCGAACTGACTGAGGAAGAAAGTCAAGTCCATACCTTTCCCAAAATTTTAGTACTTCATTTAAAGTTTTAATAAATGTACTGAATCCATCTAAACCACACCTATTTCAGATTTCTCACAAATCCATCTTTTCTCCAGCACTGGAGGCCTGCTATGAATGAATGGACACCATGAATGCTAAACTGTGACTTTCTGACTGGGTAAAATCACTAGGTCCTACAGAGCCTCCAAAGAAATGAGGTGATGGGAGAAACATTGTGATTAATGAAAAGCTTAAATTTGTGAGATTTGTATAGCTTTCAGCCAAGTGGATAATTTAACAGAAAGACCAATTGATAGCAAATATGAAAGGGGACACTGGGGCAAGAACAGGAAATACCAAGAGGGAAGACAAAGATATGAAACAAGAAAGAAGGGAGAAAACACAAACACTGGACACAAAAAACATCTGGAAATGTGAAAATAATGAAATTCCTCTAATTCCAAGCCACTAGAGAGCAGTCAACTTGTTCATACAGAAAATGAACATTTTATTGTCAAAGTTCCAATTCTGGATCAATATATAATTCACTGTCTGATCCTTTCAGTCTTAAATCCTGTGCCCTTGTGATCCTAATCAGACTGCCTATCTGGCACTGTGAATACAAGCATTTAAAAATATACAATTACATGAATTGATGTTTTAATGAGTACAGTGTATATCATTTCACTTACAACTCTACTAACTGGTCACCAAACATAACACTGTTGCACTGAGCATTTACATGTAGGAACAAACACTCCAATATGGTTCAAAAATATTCTTGTCAGTCTTATTTTCTCCTGTACAGAAAAGCAGCATCATTGGCCAAGGCCTTACAAAACAAAACCACAGACAGTGAATTATGGAATTATGAATAGGTCTTTTTTTTTTTTTTTTTTTTTAAAGAACTGACTGGAGAGAGGGAGTTTCTAAACACAGGAACCTATTTTCTGATTAACTTGGAAATTAAACCATAGCTGGTGGAACCTTCTTTAGAGGAAGCTTTCTCTAACATTCCAGAGGGCATGAAGTTCACACAAGCCTATAGCAAGTGCTATAAGAGGTATGTTAAGTGCTGTGTTAAGTAAGAGGAGGTACAGAATGGGTGATTTACTCAGAGAGATGAATTAATACAGGAGAATGGCAATTTTGAAGCCACAAGATTCCCACATGCTTCTTTTGATAACTTGTGACAACTTTTGAGGTTACTGATGAAAAGATAAAACAATTATCATGAAAACTTTCCCTGCAATGGCTCTTTAAAATCAAATAAACTCCATCATGTACACATTCTCACTCTGCTGCTATGATCAGCAAAAGTTGCCAGGTGTTCACAGAAAAGTGGCCAATTTTCTTCTGGTTTTGGCTGTCATAGAGTTAATTTCTTCTCAGTAGCTGGTACGGTGCAGTGCTTTGGATTCAGTATGAGAACAATGTTGACAACACACTGATGTTTTGATTGCTGCTAAGTCATGTTTATCCTAAGTTAAGTACGTTTTTTGCTTCTTTTTATGCTGTGCCAGTGAGGAGGTGCACAAAAGGCTTGGAGGGAGCACAGCCATGACAGGTGACCTGAGTTGGCCAAAGGGATATTCTACACCACAGAACATCATGCCCATTATACAAAATGGGGAATTACCTTGAAGCAGGGCTAATAGGAGTTCAGGGACAGGGTGTGACATCAGTCAGTGGGTGGTGAACAACTGCATTGCACATCACTTGTGTTTTTTTCCACTTTGTTACATTATTATTTACTAGTATTATTATACTTTACTTCATTTATATTAATAATCTGTTCTTTTGTTGACCTAGAAGTTTCAGTTTTGATTCTCGTCTACATTCCAGTGGGAGGGGGTGGGTGAGTGGCTGCATGGTGCCTAACTGCCAGCTGGGCTCAAACCATGACAACTACTAAGCAAGATACTTGTTCAGAATGAGGGAACTAAAAAAAGTATTTTAGTACAAAGATCAGTTTAACGTTAAGTGAAGGTAATGAGAAAACTTAATTCTAGTGGATCCAACAACCATTTTCCCCTACATCACCACACTTACAACAAATCCTTACATTTCTACGTAACCACATTCAGAGCTAGGAGAGCTTCATTTCTGGAATACAGATCCTGAAAAATCCTGAGTTGAGTGTTAGTCAAATCATAATTCCCCCCTCAGTGACCCTAGAGATTTGCATTTCCAAATGTAAATTAAGTTAGCAGTTATGCAGGAGTTTTTTTTGGTTTTGTTTTAATCTGAGACACACCTAAATAATAGTTTCTACCAAGAAGTTAAATGTGTAAATACCTACTGAAGGATATTCCCATTCCCATCAAACAGAAGCCACTTAGTGCTCCAGTGGACCCTGTGCTTTCTACATATATATGACAGAAGATAATCAAACTTTTACTGCAGTATAACTATAAAATCACTATGGGAAATTGAAAAGAATTTTATAATACAAGACTAATCAAAATTCAAACTCAGTAACAAGACAATGGGAAATCAAAGTTCAGGGAGCTATACAAAATTTCACATAATTTTGAGCAGTCAGTCTTTCACATCTGCCCCTCTCCAACAATAACAAATCTAACTTTGAAAAGGCAGACTGATAATGCTGAGTGGTGATTACATATAACTCACGTGTTATCAAATCCAACTGCCTCCACAGACATGCTGAAACTGGATATATGAAGCCTTAGGATGCTAGCGAACAGATTTAGATCATCGCACACCAAAGAAATATTAATTAAGATCTACTATCTATAAAAAGTGTTTGCAATTCTCCCAAGATAAGAGATGGCACTTGCAGCAAGTATCTGCTTATAAAAAGCTTCTTACCCCCGTCACATTCACAGCATTAGTACATTACTGATGTGCTACATCAGCGTGATGGAAGTTATAAAACTTGGCAGCCCTGATAACTGGAGTGGCTTTCCCCTTTTGCACAGCTTCAGCTGAGGGTGAATCATAGCAGAGAACTAAGAATGAGACTACTTGAACTTCAAGGCCCTTCTCCCTCTGATCATGACAACCATACTGACTAGTACTAAAAAACTGTCTTGTGGCAAAGATCATTGATTTCATTAGACCTCTACATTTTTGAAGTCACCATTTATCACTGAAGTCTTAAAACCTCTTCCAAAAAATGCATATATTTAAAGAAAAATATTTTGGCTTGCCAGTACCACAACTCACAATTTAGTACTTCCTCTTTACTGTATTCTTCTTTTTTAAACACAAACAGGAGCCCCTTCGCCTTGATGTTTCTCTATTTCCTTCAATGTCAAAGCTGACCTTGGCAGTAAACAGCTATAAAAACCAAATGGGATCATTAAAGCTACTGAGACATCATGACTGAAGAATTATTTGATCCAAATTCAAATGTTCTGCACTGATCATTATATTTTCTATTAATGCATGGGAAAATAAACCAAATATCTGCTGTTGAGACCTCAGTTTTACACACTAAAATTAAGTGCTGTGAAATCTAAGTGCTCAAGTGCTGTGCTGTACTGCTTCCTGTGCTTTGTTGGGACACAAGGCATCTCTGAGTTTGGCCACATAGTGCTTTCAATTAAATTGGATAACATAATGAATTTATCTCAATGCAGAAAAATAAAAAAAACCACTGAATTTTTCAGAGGTAGTTGAAAACTTCAGCATGTTTATTTATGGATCAATTTGCTATTTCATTACAATTGCAATTACTATTAAAATCAAGAATTAACTTAATCTAATTACACAAACTGATTTTACTTGATTTTAAAAAGTAAAAAAAAATAAAAAAATTCAAACCAGATGACTTAATTTCATACCATCTTATTGTTCATACCATCCTTGGCCCCTTAGCCTTTCACAGAATCCATACCATTGGGCCCCAAGGTTCAGACCTTACTTGATTTGACCACAGCTGTTTCTATACCTACAGCCACTTTCTCTTCAGCAAATGCACCCCAGTTCCCACCATCCAAACTTCTTCGAATAGCAGTTCATCAGATTTAACTATTGCTAAATCTGCATACTGGAACACATGCATTCAAATCTATTTTAAATGCTGCAAGTCTCTTTAAATAGAACATTATTTTTGAAAGAACACAACTGTAATTTGTTTCTACATAAAAGGTTTTATTTTTTACCCTCCATACAGCAAACACTATTAATGTTTCAGTTTCTCTAGAGACTATAATGGATTAGACTAAATGGAAAGTTGCCATGACAACACCACCGTTATTTTAGGTATTAGAAATTCATGCCAAGTTAAACAAAGGGCATATGTGTGGTCAAGAACAAGTTTTCTAACTGTTCTGACAGCAACAATAAACCCCAATATCATTTAAGAAGTTCTAGAACTGGAGAATTAAGCCTAAAAATAAGAATGAAAAATCAATCACAGCACAATAGAGCATCTCTAGCACTTTATTGTAATGATAATTGCTGACATCTGTCCTAGTCAGAAGTAGTCAATCTGATCAGAACCACTTTTCCAGAGTGCCCAAAAGACCAAGACCCGAAGCCTACTTTCAGAAATGGACAGTTATAAGGCAAAATCACTGAAGGTGAGAGAAGGCAGCAGCTGTTCCCAGCTTTTAAGAGCCTCCATCAAAGTTTGAAAGCCATGGCCAGAAAACAGCAACCTGCACATCCTTCCTCATTGCAAGTTCTCTAAGGTGCAAGCAATTCACCCACTGATCTTAAATAAAAAGATTTAAAAGTTTAAGTGTAACTCACAGATTGTCAAAAGTAGTTAGATGCCCCCACATGATTACAAATCACTTCGACACTTCTGTAAGTGGGATTCAAAATGATTATGAAGGCTTTTCCTGTACTTACAGTGCATACGAAGCATTTTTGCATAAAGTAAATTATGTCCCTACCCATGGCAGAAAGGTTGGACTAGATGATCTTTAAAAAGCCCTTCCAACCCAAACCTTCCTAGTAGTATATGATTTTGTGTATCTTGCAATTAAAAAAATATCTAAAATAAAAGGACAAATCAAATTATCTGAAGCATTTTAAAAACATGTGTGCTCCTGAGCACAACTGCCTGTGTTTTTCTTAAATAGGTGAAAAAAGTTAGGGAACCAAATGGTCTGATCAGTTAACTTGTGAAAACTTGGAACTTCACTAAAATCCTCCTCAGCAAGTCCCAAACGAGGGCATTTGTACTTAATCCCTAAACATAAAGGCAGCCAGCTTCAGGCTCATAAAACTGCAACTTGTTTAAACTTCTCTCTGAGGTCAATAGTGAACTGTAAAGGTGTTTGCTAAGAGAGAAACACTCTGTACCCAACCATGGTATAAAAACAAACACTTCTAAACAAAAACGGAAAGCATTACTGACTAGCACACTGCAGCTGAAAAAGAGTACCTACCTTGAATCTGATTACAGACTTACGATGATAAAAGCAGCAAAGTGCTGCAATCAGCATTTGAAAAACATTATAATCCTTCGGCATTTTCAGTTCTGCTGTCTGTGGTTCCTCAAGACTGAAGATAAACAGTCACTACGAGCAGTGTTCTGAGGTTCAGCAAGCTCTTCAGTGTCACCACTGCCTACCAGTGCTGCTACACCCCCTACTCAGATATCAGTCTGGGACATTTTCCACAGCTGAAGCTGATACCATCAATTCAGTGACCGCTGGCACGCTGGCATCCAGCATGCCATACAGAGAGTGCCAGAATCCTCATGTGATCTGATTCACTCACCAGTGAAATCCTAGCCCCTCTATCTTGGTATCCTCTGGCTCAGAGATGCATTTAAGGCATCAGCACAAGCCAAACTTCACTTCTAGATAAGTTACAATATCTGTCTCCTAGTGCTGATAAAGGCTTAATCAGTTGCTCCAGCTCAATCATGCAACATCTCTGCCTGCATCAATTATACACGCATAAAAGAGAGAGAGAAAAAAATAAAAAGGAAAACATCTGATTACTGTTTGACAACTGTAAGAACTGAGCTTTGGTAACTAAGGAAAATGATAAATCTGTTTGTTTTTAATTAGGAAGTTTCTGGCAGACAGTCCTTGGAAAAAATAGCAAGAAGCCATGCCTGTAAACATTGTCAGTGTCATTGTCAGGCAACCAAGGTACCTTCAGCATTTAAAACTCAGTGGACAGCTTTATCTTGGTAATAGTCCCATGGGATTTTGCAAATTGCTTGAGAAAGAAAGAACTGACCTCATGAACATGTCTGATTTGGCAAAGTAAAAGTAAGCACTACAACAAAATAAACAACAACAGTTTTATTTATGCCTGTGATTCCATTCTCTTGGACAGCACAGTCCATATCTTACTGACCAGTCAGCAAACTGCTCATCAGCAAAGCATCTGCCTGACATACCTCAAGGCTCTCTCAAGAACAGGGCAAAAAAGAAGCAAACAACTTGGGTAGTTATGATAACTGTAAGAGACAAGACATCACCTCCATAGCAGCCTAGCTGACAGATTTGGTGAAAGGAAACCAAATGGACTGGATTGAGGGGTACAAGACAACCTGGAACACGTAAGAACCAGAAAACTTTGAAGATATCAATCCATTATTACTTGGGTGGTACCAAAAATACACGAAGTCACAGACATTTCAGATCTTGGATTAGGAATAAATTAATCCCAAGGAGTGGTTAAAATGAATAATTACTTGTCTTTTTCATCAGTAACAAGTATATTACATAATTAAGAGGACGTATATTAAATACTTATTGATGTCCTCAGGTATTACTTGCAAGGTAACTCATCTAATAACAGATTCCTTCCCACACTGACTGAACAATGGGAAGTGCCCTCAGTGCCTGTATCCAGCAACAGGAATTGGTACACAAGCCAAGCAGCAGCACTGAGAAAAGACAAAATGTCCATGCCTTTAAAGGAAAATGGGATGGAGTGCCTACCTGAAAAGAGGAGGAAGCCTCAGTCTTGATAGCAAGGAAATGGCAATGTGATATGCAAAGTTCTCTTACCTATCTGACCACTGAAGTTTTTGAAGGTACCTATCACCACATTAAGCACCAAACCCAGAATGTTCACAAAGATAGACAGACTACTTGGCCATGTGTAGGAGATGTTATGCCAGAGACTCTTCTGAGAAAAAGAAAACAATGTAGGAATGAAAGAACAGAACATTAAATGGACTGTAAAGTAATAAAGCTGGCAAGAAAAAAGATATAAAATTGGCCAGAAGAGAAGCTGAAAATACTGACGTTAAAGATGAAGTCCTGCTGAAGAGTACTTATGACAAAAACAATGAATGAGTAGATAATATAACAGGAATGTAAAAGTACCCTCCTTTTCTCTTTGTACTGTGCTGCAGTGCATTTTAATTTACTTTGAGTTATTTTTCGACTTTGAGGAACTGCACAGGATTGCTTTAGCAGAGAGTCAGAGAAGAGAAAATTAAAAGATTCCCTACCAAAACTTCAAATACAAAAGCCTCAACTGTGATGCTTGTTTCTTGTGGCAGGACATCTCATTATGGACTGTATTCTTAAAGAATATGAATCAAAAGTTTTCATAATAACAGCCTAATCCAATTTTAAAACTGGGAGGAGGGAGGGATGATAAAAAGGGAAGTGAAATTGAAGACTGCATGAGTGAAAATTTTTGCTTTACAATGCTGACAAGACAGTATTAATATCACACACTAAGGTTTCACTTGCAATACCATGAACAGAAATTACCAAGACAAACAGTGCAAACTACAGCAGGTGACAAGAAGGGTTGTTAGGATGACTTAGCTATTTTGGCAGCAGAAACAACTGATTTAGCAGTGCAAAATAAGGTGTACCACTTCTGCTCTGAAAAGAATCAGAAGTTCCAAATAGGAGCTCTTTATGGGGTTGGGGAAAAAAAAAAAAAGAAAAAAAAGGAGAGGAGAGGAATACCATGACTTATCAATGTGTAAACCTACACTGAAATTTAAACAGAAGTTCCCATCCATTATCAAGAATAAAAACCCCCCAGTTGTTTCTTTTTTTTTTTAAAAAAAAAAGAGGATTGGAGTGGCAGGTCTAACACAAATGGTAACTGCCAGATCCTTATTTCCTGTCTGTAATGAAGTAAAGAATCAAAAATTACATATGTTGAGAAAATGCGAGAAAAAATTAACTTCAAAAACTAATACTGTACAGTTTCATACAGCAACTGCTGATGCTTTTTATCAACAGTTCAACTGATAAGGAAAAGGATACTTTATTGAAATAGTAAATTTTAAATGTTTTAAAAATTAAAATAATGGGATTCTTCTTTTTATTAAGGTCAGTACAACTTCTGCCTAGATAGCTCAATGAATGGATGACGATCTTTGCAAGACACTACAACACAACAGTACCAAAATTAATATTACTGGAAGGAATCTCAAAGAGTATGTGAGAAACCTCTGGGTTTCATGGTATGTCCTGCACTGATAGCTATCATGACTGAGGACAGCCTTCAGGCTGCTCCAATTATATCATACATAGGTAAGATTTACATTTTAAAATACTGACTCAGAGAAACAAAGGATGACTTAGTCACATTATCACTCTCCTGGCCATCAATTTTTTGCTGGTACTTTGGGTTTTTTGGTCTCTGCACATGAGAAACAAACCTGTTTATTGTACCTTAGAAACATCAAGTACAATCCTTTTGCTAAGTCATCTAATGATGCATTTTAAAAGCTCTCCATCACCAAAGGTCAACTATCACAGCTTTATTTCTTTGTTTTCAATGATTCTTCCTAGAATCTTGAATTATCTGATAATCCCTTCATCTGTTTCTGTGGATGGCTAGCTACACTATTTTTGATAACTTCGATAACCAAGCTTAATAAGAAAGGATTTTTAAGTTCATAGAGTCTATGGCCACATGAGTTCAAGGACACTTGAACATATATTCTGTACTGAGCTCCTAGTTGCGCATTAGGAAGAGAAATTATGGAGTCTCTGCTAACCGCATCTGATATTACAAAGCCTCTAAAGTTATTTAGGATATTTTCATGGTCTAGTTTAAATTACCCAGTGTTCTCTTGACACACCTAAACTGTGTGCAGCTCACTCATGAGTACACTGCATACATAGGAGTTTGAGGTATTCACACAGGATAGTGTGAACCTGCTCACAAGGAATCTTCTTAGGCTGCTTTAATTGTACAGGTCAAACAAGTAAAAAGTAGGGATCATTTCCTTAGTAGAGGTCAGTTTCTTTTTCTCTCATCACAAAAAAAAAGTATCTTAAAAAACATTTTTTGTGGCTCAGGTAAAGCAACCACACTCCTTGAAAAGATAAATGCTTGAAGACTCACAAACAGCCTGAAGTTACCAAAACAGTCTTCAGAGCTACAATAGGTTATTTTGAACCAAATACCAGTCGTGGTCATGGAAGTGTTTAGATTTCACACACAGAATTATTACTATTTGTGATTTCATATTAGAGAAAAAGAAGTAATTTCAGACTAAATTAGATGAGGGACTTGTTGGCTTGCCACTTTGCTCTATTCATTTAAGCACTCAAATCACTGAAACACATGTCATGCTTTACATTTCACTGCACTAAGGGGAAGTAAACACTGCAGGCAGGAAGGCAGCTGTAAATGAAAGAAGGCATGGTGCACTGTACAAGGGTCAAGAGCACAAATCTGATTAGATCCAGCCCAGAGCCAGCCCCAAGCACTGCTGCAGAACAAGTGATGGCACAGGGACACGGACACGTCCCCATAACACAGGGCACGAGCTAAGCACAGTCTGAGTGCCTGTTGCTACAAAATGGCAACTCCGCGGTTGTAGAAAAGTACAACAGGAATAAAATTAGAAAGAAAAAACCCAAAGAAAATCAAGTAACCTAAATCTTCAATTGAAATATTTTTTGTATTTAATACTTAAGAGTTTTTGCCATAACTAGTTATTCGTTCTTTTCAATGTAAGAAAACGTCAGGAAACAGGGGACAACTGATAAATAATTTGTCTATGTAAACAACATCTTCATAATGCCCACTCCCAGTTAGTTTTAGCAGAAAGTCCTGCAGATATGGCACATCACCTCTAACAAAGCCCTGGGGGCAGATGCCTCCAAATCCAGGTAGTGTCCAACTTTCCAGCTGAACGCTTGTTAAAGTGTAGAATAACTGGAAGAAAGGGGACAGCAACGCTATCGGAAGGCTTACTTTCATCTGTTCCTAACTCAAATGTCTACAGGGACACAAGTCCCATCTCCCAGCTCATGTCCTACCATTCCTGTCTCAATTCTTAACAGAACTGACTTTTCATGTTCTCTCAGATAACCTCACTTCCTGCATGCTGTTGTTGGTGCAGCTTCTGATTATGAATCAACAGATAGAGCTGCAGTTGTAATTACCCTTGTTTGCATTGCAAGGTGTGGTGTGGGAGAGGTTAGCATAATTTCTTCCTCCTATCAAGTTCCGTGAGACAGTCTTAGAAACACACTGCAGTTGTACAGGAACAGTGAGAAAACAGAATTTGCATCTGTTTAGTTCACACTGCTGCTTGAATAAATATCTTTGAAAATCTGCCTCATATAAAAACCCAGGTTGGCAGGTACAAGAAATAAATGCCCGACCTGCTTATGAGCTTCCTACTAAGTCCTAATTTGTACTTTAAGACATCCAAATACCTTTGAGATTTATACGTTTTAGTTACAAAATATCAATTTTTTACGAAGTGATCTGGCAGTAGGTCTGGCTTTCCTACTAGACACCTTCCTGTCATGAATCCACCGGGAGGTTTAATCGATCCTACCAAAAACTAGCGTAAGTATTCTTGAGCTCCACCTACTGTCTGCTAACCCATGTACAAACGTGAAATAATTTTGTAATGTCCCACCTATTTTTCCTTCAATTTCTTCCTTGGACTGAGGAAAAAAAATATGAGAAGGCATACATTTCCTTCTCTTTCAGAATTAGTTCACAGTTTTTTTTCCACCTTTTTCCTGCTGGCTTAGCTGTCATTAGTCTAACTAGCTTTGCTGGTCAGCATACCAGAGTTGCCTTGCATATAAAAATAAGGTATTAAGACAACTGCAAACTTCAGACTTCTGTTTTTGAAAGTCTCCTCAGTCCTGTCAGAGTAAAGTGCTTGTTTGTGTGAGATTTAAACCAATTCTAAATATAATGGAAAGATGAAAAAAAGTGTTAATTCTCCAGGGTAAGTGAATGCCCTTAAAATATCAGCTAATTATCTAAAACTCCTGAATACCCTAAAATACTTGCGTTTTATACAAAGGATGTATATATTGGATGTGAAGCACTCAAAAAGAAAATGTACAAGTCACTTGGGTTCTGTCAGAGCTTGGCTTTTGAAAAGTCTTTCAACATTGTACTAACAAAAGGATTTGAGGACATGGAGGCAAATGACCTCTAGGTATTCTAGACAGCCAGCATAACATCATGCTCCATTATTTGTGTAGATGTCTATTTTCTATAAATATCTGACATACAAAAATGTCAGGCCAACCTGTTTCTTTGACAGCACATATCAGTAGATGATATCCCAACAACTGAAACGTCCCAGTGCTCCTTCTGCTGCCTTCTCTGCAGGTTAAACTCTATCTCAGTGTGTCTCCAGAAAGAGGCAAGACAGACACACACAATGTACCAGTCTTATTCTAATTATTATCTGTAAACACAGCTCTGAGAGATTAGGAGCTTTACCTCCCTAGGCTTTATCAGGAAGAGGACCCAAAAGGCTCAATGAAAAAAAATCATCATCTGCTCTCCACACATTATATACTCACTCCCCCTTGTGGCTCATGGGCTTATTGACAGCGAAAGATCAACAGTAAGGTGTTACACGGGGTTAAATATAAACATTTTCATGTCCCTGACAGCTTTTGCTATTAGTCCATCTTCAAAACTATGAAAACAAAATCAAAAAACAAACCAAACAAAACCAACCAACCAAAAAAACCATGCTCCCTTTAAAAATATATTTATTTGAAAAGTTAAATGTACATCACCATGTACCCATATTTGCTTTTACTGACATGGACATTTTGACTTGGGTGTATTATCAAAAGGCCAGGTTGGGTGGGACCCTGAGAAACCTGGTCTAATGAAAGGTGCAGGGAATTTTAATTGTGTATCTTTTGAGGTCCCTACCAACCCAAACCATTCTGTGATAACTGTCAGCATTTGAGAGCCACTGGCATTAATATTTCAGAGAAATCAGGTAATTTGTTTAAATCCAAGTTTCATAAAATCACTAGAGATAAAATAAGACCTGTTTTTTGTACCCCAGGACTTCTACCCCATGTTTCAGATTCAGCTCTTTCCAGCTTGTGTTTCTCATCTGTAAATAAGACCCAACAGTAGTTACTGACCCTCTAACAAAGGTATTGAAAAGGTCAGCTAAGGAGCTGCTGCCACTAGTATTACTACTGGTGTCAAGGAAATTAGAGCAAAGTAATTTTATAGCTTTCAGCCCAAAAATCAGTGCATGTAGTGGTTTTTGAGGACTCTAGATCAGACATCACTTGAGAGTTAATGAGTAATAACAGTAGAAGTAGAATACATTAACCGGGTCAAATCCATGGTAGGATAACATATAGATTAACCATTAACATGCAAAGAGAGGATGCTTGCTGCTCTAAGAATTATCAGCATTTTATATTTACCAAAGCACCCTCAGCATTACAGAAGATGCTCCCATAAGCAAAATACCCTAAACTCCATTTCAGCATCAGGAGAGGGAAATGCACTGCTAAAAGACTTCACAATGAAGGCCAGAATAATGAGAAAACCACTATCCACTTGACTCAAATCATATAAGGATTGTCATTCACAAAGAAAAAATATTCTTCCTCACCATACACTAAGTCCCCTTACCCATGACCCACAAAACCCCAAAACCTCAACCAACCAAAAGAACCCACAAACCCCACCAACCACATAAAAGCCCAGATCTTAGAGCTAACCAGGCCATTCAGGAACTGGGGTGGGGGGGGGGAAAGAACAGAAAGCTCCCGACAGGAACAGGCTAACTTAGGGTTCACTGTTCTAGGGAAACATGAACTAGGACAGCAGACTGAAAGTGCATTGTTTTGTAGAGCTGTAGAATCATACTTCCTGTATAATTTACTGCAAATGCCAGCTTACATCTTATTCATCACTCTGCAGCCAATACATTACACAACTGCTGATTCAACCTTATTTTCAGAGACCAGCCTGTTGGTCAAACAAAACTCAACATGAGAAAATACTGAAACTTGGGTGTTATATTCCACCACTAATTATGAATAACCGCATTGTATTAAATAAGGTAAGTTTTCTTTAACTCCAAAGGAACAGAGCAAGATTCTCACCATGATTTCAGAGAATGAAATACTTGAGAACTGCTGGATTTCAGCAATATGTGCAACTCCTTAAGTCCTTATCTTCTCCTGGGCCAATGAAAGCTTTTAGGAACAATTATCATACATAAAGAAATAGTTGCTTCTTTTAAGTAGAGAAAAGGCAGACATTGTAAAAAACAAGCCCACTACAAGGCTAAAAAAAATTTCTATTACCTGACATTTTACTATCACCAGAACAGGACTAAAAGTAAAAGACAAGATGATTTGTCCAAGTTATTGCAACAACACAAACTTATCCCACTAGAAAATTAAATACAGGTTATGAATAGAAGACAGAGGAACAAAACCAACCAAAAAAACCCAAACGAAACAACCCCCCCCCCCCCCAAAAAAGCCAACCAACAAAAAAGAATCAAAAAAAAAAACCAACAAAACCCCCAAAAAACCCCAATGAAACAAAACAACACCAAAAACACCCAAAAAGAAAATAAACCACAACACAACAAAAAGCCCCCAAACCAACACCCCCCCCCCCCCCCAAACCAAACCTCTATGTGCAAAATATCAGGATTTAGGAAAAATTTCCCCACAAGAACAATTAAAAGATATTTAGACTAGTCTAGATTAAAAATGTCCAGTCAAGTGTTTATTTTCCAGCAGAGGGCAGCGCACAACCAGCAATCATCCAAGGAGAATCAAACCGAGGGTTTCATTGAGACCAAAATTACACACATTCAACATCAGACTGGCTCTAACAGAATCTCGTATGTCTGAATCACACAGCTTACTTAGAAGAGGCAACTACTGCGGAATGATGTTTGTGAAGATTCTGTTCCTGCTAAGCAGAGAAACATATAAAAAGAGGAAACGTCTCTGCTTGAAGCCTTACTGACATCACTGATGATCTTTGTGTTGGGTGACAAATCCGTAGTGACAGACATGTGTAAAGTCCAAGCTAGCCACATGGGCATACTGCTTCTCTCCTCAAAAAGCCACATTCCATCTGATAACTGCACCTTCTGTGATACTGCTGTCCTTGCTGCAGTTGTAAATGTGTAGTAGAAAAGACTCAAAAAGAACCTCCTGATCATGTGGTGCCTTAGTGTCAGGCATTCCTCCCAGCTCTGCCACTTAATGCTGTCAGACAGAGCAGAAACCCAACAAACTTTCTGCTTACAAGTCCCAGCTCGCATGTCAACAGGCAAGTCTCTGCAGGAGAGTGATACACAGCATGCACAGGACTACACTGGACTTGGCAAGTTTTCCAGTGAGGTGGGGATTTCTCTAATATTTCCGTGCCTAAAAAAGGCTGCTTGCAAGGAAATTTCACTGTCACTGGAAAAATTGTTTCCCGAACTGTGGCTATTTGTCATGCTGACACAGATTTTTTTCCTAACCTTTCCTAAACTTACATACACATAAACTTTACTTTTGATCACCCTCTTACCATAGTATCTTCAGCCAGCAGAATGGTGGGAGTCAAAACACCTACGCCTATATTGAATTGGCATCCACAATATTATGAATTTGTGCAATTAACTATACAAACTGCACCAACAAATTTCATAACCTGATGCAAGTTCCCTGAAATTGAATTGAGCTCATAAAATATTGTCCTATCTTGCAAAGCTACAGATAATGATCAATATACTGAAATGCCATCAGAATTTTATTTTCATTTGCACTAACCAAATCCATGATGAATGACAGTAATTTCTATGACAGCTTGCTTTCTAACAAAATCAAGGAAGAGTAAAAATAGGGAGAAAAACTAACACCATGGGGCTGAGATAAACAAGAATCCTTCAGCAGAACTTCACAAAAAATGCTTTTTCTGCAGCTGTAACTTCCTTAAATCGGAAACAGTTTTTCAAGTCAATCTAAATATAAACGTCCCTCATGACCATGCTGAGCACACAGTCATAAAATTTTGCAATTTTTCCACTAATGGAATAAAATACAACTTCAAAACTTCAGGCCATAGTAATATTTATCAACTCACTGCTGATATGCATTTCTGTAATTATTAAGCACTATTTCCACAAGAAATGCTTGAAAGGTTTCCATAAAAGAAAGAGAGAAACATCTTTTTTTTTTCTTTTCACCCAGATACAGCTTCAATGATTACAGCACAGATTTCTATAGAAAGATCCTAAAGTATTTAGAGTGAATAAGAATGGGACACAAAGCTATCTTTAGTTCGCATGAATTTGACCAAAATGACTCACAAAAACTTCTCTGAAACACTAATCTGCCAGCACTTGATTCTTTCTCCCTTGCTGCAGGAATCTGGATATGCAGACTCAGGGTGTGGGAAGAACCTGCAAAGGCTACCAATGGATCTATTATTTGGTTCATAAAACTTGTAAAAATCTCACAGAATGTACAACGTGCTATTGTGTCCCCGAATCTCTTTCATGACTTGGGTAGCAGCCTGAGTCAAAGCAGTCTGGCCCGTTTTCACTTCTACCATAAAAGGGTTTTTTTTGAAAGAGCCATTTAACTGTGACCATGGTTTCAGCAGCACTGTGAATACAAAGAAAGAGTTGAAGCCATATGGACACTTCAGTATACTCAGACTTCAGCAAATCGGTACATTCCACACTCCCCCCCCCCCCCCCCCGTTTAGAACTTGCTTTTGCATAATTAGCTCTCTTTATATACTGAATGAATACATCAATATTGAAGATGTAGTAAACTGCAACTTGTGAGCAATTAATTAGAAACCATGGCTCATCTACACAGAACAATCTCTGAAAAATTTCTATAATCAATACTTTCTGTCTTGTACCCTGAGCAGAGTAAAACAGCAAAAAAAACCCAATTTATTTTGCCTTTCCTCTGTGGAGAGTATTTTTAAATACAAGAACTTATTTACATTACTTTCAGTCAATAGGATTCAGCAAGGAAAGGTTTGTTAAAAAACGAAGTGCTACACTCAGCTTCTAAGTTTACCTTCATTTATCTGCTTGTAGTCACTATGGCCACAGATATTATGTTCTTACTGTGAGCCAGCACACTCCCAAAACCAGCACAGTGAACCAGCACACTCTCTGAGCCCAGGTCCTTCTGTACAGCTGCTTTTTAAATCTAGCTAGTTTAAAACTAGCTGCTTGTCTTGAAGGAGAGCAGGTATGACTGTGCAGCCTGATAAAGCATATCAGTTATGAGAATAGCACCTGTCTGAATCTGTGAAAATAGCCACCTCTGACGAGTGCGTCAGTGACAGCAGGACTGGGGCTGCTCCCTGCGGGACAGCAATCCGAGAGCACAAGGTGGGCAACGGGCTCACGACAAGGTGCAGTCCCACGGCACCCACACCCAGCCAAGGTGAGCAGGGTGATGACACCAAGAGATCCTATCACATTCCAGAGAGCCTCAGGCAAGAGAGGTAACAGGCCAGGGACAAACTCTGTCCTGGGCTTCCCACACACACACACCTGGAAACAAGACTAGGGGCAGAAACAGCCTCTGAACAATTGAGGCAGGGTCTGAAGGCCCAGCCTGATGCAGCCCTTGCTCAGTGGGTGTGGGTGGAGGTCCCAGGTGAGGCTGGCCAGGACACCTGAGAACAATCAGTGCCCTCAGGGCCCTGACACAGTACAATCTGCTTGGGACTGTAACTCTTGGGTAGAATTGCCAGCAGCCAAACTACCCTAACACAACCTCAATTTGTGCCATGTATTACTTTCAAGACAATGCATTTCTTTCAAGGCAAATTAATCCAAAGTCTCTCTTCTCCTTCCAGTCTGAATAGCAACATGAGACAAACAAGAATCAGTATCAAGACTTAACAATTACAACGTACAATTAATGAGTTTTTATGTATGAGTGATATATTACACATGCTTTATACTGATGTTTGTGTTTTTGATCAGTAAATCAACACTTCTCTGTTGACAGACAATACTAACTATATTTTCCTGTGCACATAAATGTGCTACTCAGAAGTTTCATATTCCAAATCAGCAAAATATGATTCCCAAAAATGTTGTTTTTACCCTCTTCTCTTACTATCTCTTTTTCATTTTAAGGTATTTCTTTTACCACTTAAGCAACCTCAAAGCCTACCTGCTAGCTCAGACTACATATGTACAGATTATATACCAAAGAGACTTGTGCAAATGGCAATGGTGGTATAAACATGCTGCAGAAATCTATTTTTTCAGCTTGAGAAGGTTAGTGTTCAGCATTATATACTTTATACCTGCTGCTATAATGTATTTGACAATCTGAAAAATTTATCAACATTAATACAATGGTTACCATATGGTAAGTTACAGAAGACAATGAACACATACTTGCTAAAACTGAAGCCAACAAAGGCAGTCTGAGATCCTGTTGGTGTGAACTCACACACAACTTTTATAGTCAGAGTTAACTGGTAAAAAAAAAATACTGATGAGACAACACCTTTATTTATGACTGATTGATTTCTGTGTAAGAACACATTTCCAGAATCAGTTTTATTAACAACCCAGACTTTTACAGACAAAAATTGTTTTGGGAAGTTATATTACTAGAAAGCAATTTCTGCATATTTTTCAAAGTTGTAGTTTGAGACTTCTTGTCTAGAATTCCAGCTATAATACCACTGAACTAGGATCCAAACTCACAGTTCACTAAAAGTAGGGATATAGACAGGAAAAACTGAAAAAGGAAGGGGAAGAGAAGGGATTGGTAACCCTTGTATTCTCCCTCATAAGCCTCTTTTCCCCAGGCTTTCCTCCTCAACATCAAAGTTTTAATAACTAAGCTTAGCACCACTGCTATTGACAAGAGTCCAAGACAAGCTTCTACTCGAAAAGCTGAAAAGACCAGAAACCACATTTATAATACAGAACTTGCTGCAACAAGACAAGACACACATATTGATGAACTGGCACACGATACCTCTGCCTTCTACTTAGTCACATTATTAAAACTGTAACAGCATACTTGGTACAGCACAGTGCGAGACAGTAAATTAAACACAGCAATTAACATGTCCACCACTTTGTTGCCTCTGGCATCCCCTCTTGCACAGTGCTCTTAAGAAGACTTTTGACCTCTTCTCTACCATATCCCAACTTGAGGCTGGGATTGAGGCCAGGGACCTCACAACACTCAAGTATCTATTCAGAGCAGAAATACAGCAGCTGTTCTGACAGTCTCCTGTAGCAGCCACTTTTCAGATCAGAAGTGATTTTTTACCTGTAATTTCAGTAGATATAGTGCTAGAACTGTAAAATTAAAATTTACATTTTTATGACATTGTCAGATGTGTTTTTTTGCTTCCCTGGAAAGCTGCAAGCAAAAAAATACAGCTTATTTTAATCTGTTAACCAAAGCAAGAATTTAGGCCATGTTACTGTAAAGAAGCCCCGTATAAAAATGCAACATACACCCAAAGAACAGCACCCACAAGTATTCCACTGAGGCTTTAAGAAAATAGTCTGACATGTACGTTTAGTATATCTTTTCCAAAAGATAGACAGCTGCACCATTTACCTAACAAATGACTGGAAATGCTCTGTCAGTGTTAAGTAAAGACCAAATAAATTATTTTGAGGATAAGAAACAGTACCTTACCTTAACATATTCCAATGTAGGATCCAGAATATTCTGATCTCTGTAAGGAAATGGTACCAGGAGAGAAGAACAGACAGAAAAACAAAAAATTGTAAGTGCAAATATAACCTCATAATGAAGAGATGCATTCATATGAGCAATATGCTACTAAGTCACATTAAAATCCTTGTTAAAAGTTGTGTGTTAAAGCTTCATACCCAATGCTATCTATTTTTTAACAAATACATAAATAACTGATTTCTTCTAGAAGGGCAGTTAGTGGAGACAATGGTACTTAATTTGAGAAATAAAGTCAATTTTAAGCAAATAAAAATCTTGACATTTCAACATATGGCTGAAATACTTACTTGCCACCTAAAATATTTAAAATAAATTTAAAAGAGAGCTCTCCCAATGGCTTTTCAATTTATTTCTTTGCTTTTATGTTTTCCCATTTAAGCTGCTGCCTCTGATAGCACTGCCTATAGGAAATAGAAAGTACTACGTTCACTTTCAATATATACAAAGAAAAATTTCTCAAAATCGTAATTTCAGCATCAAAATTATTTTAATGCCAGATAATCAAGTCATTTCCCCAATCTAAAAATAGAAATCTCATCATAGGTTTTCTATACAGACAGATGGCCGAGGGCACAGAAGCCAAACTGAAGAGCCTTGCACTATTACAAGTAATTCCATAAAATATATGTTTGTTTTTATTTCTATTTCAAAGCATTTTGTATATTTGATTAACAGAGTTTGCAGTACATGACTGGACGTTTTCTACAGAGCCTGGAATGACACACATAGTGCTGCCGTTAACTACAAACATGTAAGAGGCACAATGAAAACTACAAACTTAGGAAGGGATCGGGCACTTGTTACAGCAGTCAAGTTTGCCACATGGACAACAGATGTCTACAAATTTAGAAACTTAGAAAGGATCTCTTTTGGTGGAAGCTCTTGCAAAGATGTAACACTAGAAACCTAATAAGCAGCTTCAGAAATGTAGAATTTTGGTTACACTGGAATTAATCATTCCAGAAAACGGTCTCTGAGTTCCCCGTGCTGTTTGGAATGTAACTGCATATCATCTGAAACTGTTATGACTCCACACTCATTTTTTAGTCTGGTTTCCTAACAGCTTTCAATCCAGAATACCAGGCCTTCCCCATAAAACAACGGTGCTCAACTCTTCAGGCTGTATCACGTGTTGCTGTATCACATTATCTCAGTATTCATCGAGGATCAAATTGCATTCTCAATTGATGTTCAAAAGAATAAAAACCTGAACTCAATGGAAATAGAATTTAGACCATTTGAAACTTTTTTCCTATGCAACAGACAAAGAAGGATCAGCTTGATCACTGTATGAGCATGAAGCATGTACAAGCATAGCAGAGAACACAGGGGTGAAGCACAGAGGAAAAGAAAATTTTGAAACAGAATAGACATTTTCCTTCTCAATACTTTTCAATTTGACTGGGGAAAAAAAAAATCCCACTTTTAATCAGTTCAGGAAAGTCATTAAGCATGCCTGAATTCTTCTCACGTTCAAATGATCTGTGGGAAGTTGTTCCAGCACCAAATGCTCCTGAAAATCTTTGCAGTTTACTTCTTCACTTCCCTGTGGAATCGTTCAGGACAAAGGGTCTAACAGCACTGCATGTGCAACACTCTCTGAAAGAACAAACCTGTTTACTCTGGCAGTGAGCATGCCTTGTTATGGTCTGCACTTACAACCTGCACTCCTGCAGATCAGCCTTCCTACAGATTCCACCTTCTACGACAGATCAAGCCAAAGCAAAACTGAAAGAGGTAGAACAGTTTTAAGACAAAACAATTTATTTACTGGTATATAAAACAGGACATTCAGAAGAGAGCAGAAGTGACCTGCGCCTTCTCCTTTCAGCATCCACATGACAAAAGTACTTTGAAAATGTTTGGCTTTGGGAAATGGATGGTGTATCAAGTGTCTTCACAAGTATTGCAGTATTTTATCTGGTAAGCTGACCCAGAACAAAATGTACAAAACCCTGCAATTCACCCTGAGTCATATAGAAAGATGCTTATGTTGGAGCACTGTTCATCTCAGATATCTGTCTCCAAGCTGATCTACTCCACTCTCTCCCCATCTTCCCTTGTTATCTAAGCCTTCATCTTTGTGCAAAATTTCTGAAGTTATTTTCAAGGAATGGTATCTATCATTGATGTGCAATAACTAATAGTAAAGATTAACTACTGAATTTTCCTGTCATTTGATTCCACCACAATACTATCATATTACATGCAGAAAACCAGATTAAGCAGTTAGCCCAAATAACTAGAATGCAACCATGTAAAACTAACTCCTGAATCTCAGCTCTCCGTTAGCAACGATGATGTTCCTTCATGCCATGTGCTCCCGGTGAAGGAAATCTATATTTTCATGAAATTAAGAAAAGTATTTTTCCTTTCCATTTCAGTCTCAAAGAATCTTAATAAAAATTATGAACCCACATTTTGACTTACTGAATTAAAGAGCTGTAGAAAAAAAATTACTATTTTCAGATAACTAACAGATCAGATGAAAGAATACCAGGTTCTGCCATCTCTCAGAAGCAATTTAACTGAATGCTTGTTCCAATAATACTAAATTCTTATCTTTCATCAGATTTTATTACCTTTCAAATTATGCTAATATTTGTCTTCTTAAAAAGCCTGACTTTACAGCTGTATTCATTTGCACCTGTTTACCTACAACATTTCTGTATTATACTCTGCACATAAGTCAACCAGCCCTGTGTAAACTGTGGGCTCACAGATTGGATTTTATTACGTATTTTGGTTTCCCAATAATCAGATAAGACCTACTTCCACCCAGATAAAAAGCATATTTAATACAGAATGATGGCCCTGGAACAGAGAAGTTTTCAGAAGAGCTCAAGCTGAGGTAAGCATGCAGTAGGACACAAAATATTGGCTTCATGCTCTTTCCATACCCATTCTGTCACAGAAAGGAATTTAAGAGAGAGATGCAAGCAGACTCCACATCTGTTTTGGATATTGCTACTGCTGCCACCTCTTGCTATCACCTCATTTCGTGACAAAACAAAATCCCTTTCCAGCACATTTTTGCTCACAGGAACAAAAAAGAAGAAAAAAAAGCACCTGCCTTGCTACATGTAATTAAGCCATTCTCCTGAGTAGTGTAATTCTCTGTTGCCTCCTCCACACACACAAGGTCTGTGTGGAAACTGCAGAAGCATAAACACTCCTCCAGAAATATCTGGGCACTGAGAGAAAGCATCACAATCTTAGCCCTCACGATTCTGAGGCTTTTCCTAGCCAGAAACACATTCTAGAGACTGACACCTGACAACCCCTTTTTCAGTGCTGGCTGATCTTGCAGGCATACAACCCTTTAATCTCTCCCTAGTAGTCCTTGGAAAGTATCTATCTATCTCCATTTCTTCTCACTCCAGTTTCAAGATTCTTAGGCGCTTTTTTTCCCATGTATGTGTTTCTTGCTGATACAGCCAAGAAAATACACAGAGCTTGCAAACAAGTGTGGAGCTTCAGCTGTCTATGAGCAGGTAGTGATACATTTGACCACTATGAGAAACAACGTAACTTCTCAGAAAATAGGAACTACGATTGTATGAGGACCCCTACGAAAAGTAACTAGAGCTGACTGAGATGAGAAAAGAAGATGGAATTCAGCTGTTACTGGATGATTTCTCTACTTCCCAACACCTCTAAATGATAGCCAAATGTGTGGGGAGAACTAAAAGATTAAAAACAAAAAAAAAGCCCTTTTGAAGTTGTCACCATGAACACATGAACAGATACTAGCTAAAATGAAGAAAAAAAAAATCACTATAAGCAACTTGCAACATCTGGTATGACAAACTAGATGGTGTTATACTGACAATTTCAAATCCTATATGGATTTGAATACAACGAGCAACCAAACATGAAAATTGGGTAAAGAAAACTTTAGCATTCTGATAGCTAGTCACTCTTCTAAAATATTTGTTAAAATTCTTACATACTCATAATCAATGCTGGAATTGAAAAGACAAATCCTGGCATTCAATCCCAACATCCATTATTCAGTTCTGTGGGTGCCAGAGAATAGCCAGAATCTCAGTAACTCAGACATCATCTGTTTTTCAGACTCTGAGGTTTGTCCAGTAGTTCTCTGTAGGACTGCTTCAATAAACAAATCTTTAAGCAGATATGCTGCAATCTTGAGCTGTTCGATTCTATGAAAACCTCCACTTTTCTAACATTGTACATCATCACCTTCTCTCATTATTGTTGCTATAAAAAAATCCTGCAGACCTTGACACACTAAGCCACACAAAGCATCTGTGCTTTCCAGGCCCTTGGCATTTTCACAGAACAATCAGGTACAATTATAAATTAGCTCTGATAACTTGAACAAAATTTAAGTGCAGACACAACAGTACCATCAAGATGCCCAAATCCTCACTATCATTCAACTCCCATTATAAATATTCTTACAGTGGTGGAAATTTCTGAGTAGCCCTGAGTTAGCTTTGTGCTACTTCATACTTTCGCAACTGTACTTGTAGGAAAGACATTGGGACTGATTTCCAGTATTTGATGTATGAAAATGCATTTGTCCATTTATTTTTAAGTGACTTTTCCTGGGGACATTTTCAAAAGCACCTCTTTTTTACCCCATTGAAAGAGAAATCATGAGAACTATATTCTCAATAGTTACAACACCAATGGTGCCAATGCCAAATCTGAGTAAAGACAAGAGACCCAAAGGGAGCCTGACACCCTGGAAACGTACCAAGCTGTTGCATGGCTGCTAACACAGACAGAACTGCTGTAAAATGACCAGATGGGATTGGATGCCTTCTCCAGTTTGTCTCTTTGAAATCTCTCCATCTCTGTAGATTTTTGAAATACACACTACTTAAGTATGAAGGTGCAAGTTGAAGCATGCTGGACATGGTGCGTCTCTGTATATGTAGCACAGACTGATTTAATTTGTACTGCAAACTAGAGCAAAAGATCTACTGATTTTATCCCCCAGGAGCTTCTGCTTCACACACACACTTCTGCTACATTCCTAAGGGCATTCCACCCTTCTGCCTAACAGCTGCACAGCACCATGGACATGACTCATTCAAACACCAGTGGAAACAAGTGCAAACTGCTATGACTAACTTTCTGATGACCTCCAGCTAACACAAGAACACCAGGGACTCCAGTAACTAAAATTCAAGAAGAGGTGCAATGTACTTTTCCTTGGAGTAAATGAAATCTCAATTTACTCCTCCTTACATTTGTTCAATATGCCCCAGCAGATACTGTTTCAGCAATTTACTTTTACCACTTCAATCTGCTTCCCTCCAACTTGCTCCAGTTTACCTATTGCAGCAGAAAAATCTACACAATTTTTTCTACCTTTTCCAGAAGAATTCCTGTGTCTGTACCACGCACAGTACCAGACTTTACAACCTGTTCAAAAGCTCAGATGAGTCATCTCCATTCTTTTTCCTCTATTTTCCTTAATATTTAGGCCTACCTAAGCCAAAACTCTGTGCTTCAAAGCCCTTCTTAATTTTTTTATCCAGAGACCTAATCTATGAAAGTAGTGGTTGGTCAGCAAGACTACTGCTTACCCAAAACAGACACTGTTACTGCAAACTTGTTTATATATGTGCTGCTGCCTGTTGACTCATATCTTCAGCTCACAACTCTTTACAGTGAGTGTTTTAGTTGCTGTGCAGTTATCGTGAATCAAATGCCACAAAATTTTAAGTGTTCAAAATCAATATAACCTTAAATATAACCTTACAAAATGAATATGCCTATTCCAAAAGACCACTGACAAATGTTCAGCAGAATTTTAGTCTCCATTAACTAATCTGAAATGCATCTAATTCTAGGTACATGTTATTCACAAAGTATGGTTTTCACTTGGCTAATACATCTTTCAGGAATGTGTATTTGGACTGAAGCATAGGAATGCTAATACATGGCTTTAGCACTGAAGAAGATGATAGTGGTTGGAAGAATTGTCCTCCCTGTGCATTCCTTCAGCCCACCTTAAAAAGCTCATCACATCAGATGCCTCTCTGCACTGGGTATGGCAAGTAAGCATTAGGAATATACTTCCCAATGTAACATTTAACTACTATTTAGAGCATGAAAGGGACAGAAAGGAAAACAAATGCTCACATATAAACAGGAGGCAGGATGAGGAAGAAATACAGCACTTGGTACAACCGAATAGGGCACTCTGTAACACTTATGAGAGAGACTAGAAAACAGCAGAGCCAGGAAAGGAAATTGGGTGTGATGGAAGGAGTAATTTAAGCAACTTTCCACTAGATACAGTACCCTCTGCTCAAAGAAGGAACAGCTAGAAGAAATAGAAATTTTCAGGAGGTTTTTGAAAAATAACACTGAGTAATTTTTATAGGGGCTTTGAGGGATTTGGGCTCAAGTTCACCTGGCAAGTTGTTCATTAACAATAAAGTCATGATCCCAAAATTAATTTCAAACAGTGATACAACTGTGTTCATCCCATAAGGAACTTCAGTACCCCTGCTAAGAAGCTGAAGGAGTGTAGTTTAATTTATCTCTAATACTGGAGAGATGGTGTCTTTTTCAGACATTTCATCCTGTTTTCCTCATTTCCCTCTCTGAAGATCCCACATGGGCAGACTTCCAAAATCCCCATAAAAATCAAGAAGTGAAGCATTGGTTCTGCAGGTCTATGTCCACCAAGCAAAGAAAGAGGATGCGAGCATCAAATGGGAACAAAAGGGCGAAGTAGAACTCCACAGCAGAAGAATGTGAACCCAACAATGGACAGAGGGGCTAAAAAGAAAAGGTAGACAAGCCAAAACAGACAGAACCCCTAGAGACAAAGGATAAGAGGATTTGATACTGAATGTAAGCAGATAACATTAGCTATTCCCTGCTTATCCAACAAAGCATTCCTTCTACCACAAACATCTACCAGCTTTAGGGGGTAGCTCTGCTCCACCTCTGAGACAGCAGAGATCTGCAAGTGCACATGTGAACAGGACATATCAAGAGAAAATATGGGAAAATCTGTGACAAAAAGCATGAAGTATTGACAACATCTAAGGAATTCTCCCATTTGAATAACCTGTGCATGGAAGAAGTCAATGAGATATTCAGTAGCCCCAAATTCAACATTTGTGTTACTTTTATTAAAGAAACACAACCACAAATAGTTTGCTTCAGGTTGTTTTAAAAACAAAACTCATACTAAGAGGTAGTTTCAGGCACTGCACCAAAACAACAACCACTTTTACTTTTGAAATTTTGTGCATTTATAAAAATTCCTCTGCACCTTATCCTAATATTTAGATAGGAACCAAGGTATTGGTCTTCTTCCTGATAATACTGGAAATATTTTCATACTTGAAGAACCATACAGCATTTTATAAACAAACAAACAAGAAAAAAAACCCAACAACATTGCTCACTTTACTCCCCACAGGAAACATACTTATTTTACTTGATATATTCAAATCTTGATTAAACTTATTTTTAATTTTCAAAGCGCACCTAATCATGTAAGTGTATACATAGTATTAATACAAAAATGTAGCAAAACTGTAATTAAAATTATCCAACAAATCATATTTTCAAAATCACTAGTTAGAAGAAAAATACTGTCTAAATACCTGATCCAGCACTCCATTCTCCAAATCCAAAGAAAAGCAGAATTTGCAGCATCTGGAGAAGCAAAACATGCTGCAAATTCTGACAAGGATAAAGCAAATCCCTGAATAGTGTTCTCTTTACCAAGCACAGCTTTGCCAACTCTTTATAATTCAACTGTCAATTCAAGGACTTCAGCAGCCCTGATCTATTGTGGTAATAGCACTAAGAACAGGAAAAGTTTTTGGAACCCAGAATTCAGTCATTAATAGCTTTATTCTTCAAGACTAACACCTTGCCAACTTCCACATGTTCTGCCCTCCAAGGACCAGGAGAAGCACTGTAGAGAACAGTGAGCCTGCTTAGCTTTATGCTGATTAAGTTACCCTGTTAATGTGAGTGGTATTAGTCAAGGTTAAAATTGAACATATTTTTATTTTTTCCTAGACAGTTATATGAGACAAGTATGTGAGGATCATCCAGCCAAACATGCAGAGCGCTGAAGATCAGAAATTCAGAAGAGAACAGAACATCCTAAACAACCAGATAAACTAATCTACTCGACTCTGCTACAGCAGTACAAAGTCCAGTGCTAGATGAGAGCACTTCATCTGAAACAGCTGACGTAGAAAAACAAAAGGAAAAAAGTCTGCTGACCAGTACTCAAAGTAAGAGACTGAAGTCTAGCTAAATATGCAGTCACACACACTTACCATACTTTCAGAACTACAGAAAATAAGTGTGCTTTGCACCTGTGTGTAGATAATTAGGGCCAGTCTGTAAAATACACTTTCGTTTAGAAGCTATTCATTAATTTTAATCTTTTGCAATAAGATTCAATGAGCATTGGAAGACATCAAGAGCTACTGGTCTCCCCATTTTCTTAGTAAAAGAATAAAGCTAATAAAAATCTTTTCTTCCATGTCTCCCCACACCTACCAGATTGAATTTTTCTTTAACATGCTTGAACCATGTCAAAAAAAACACTGGATATATGGACACTTCACACTTAGATCTCAGCAGTGTTAAAAATGAAGCTGTTATGCCTTGTCTACCTACAAAATGAATTGTTTGTAGCCACATCAATAAAACAGTAGTGTTGTAAGTATAATCACAATCAGGACTTACAGCACAGCCAGGAATTTACTGGGCTTGAGAACAGAAAATTAAAACAGAAGCAAAGAAGAAAAGATTAAAATTTTAGCTCTGTAGTTACAGGTCTACACACTTCAAATTCATACACAGTTAAAACTAAAGCTTCAAAAAGAGGGGAAAAAAAATCCAATTCTGCCCAGCTGGTAGGTCAGAACCTCTCATGAATACTGATAAAACAAAGCAACCGCAGGGCATTATACATTATTTAGAGGAATGCATGAAGTATTTTGATTCCAAGCCAGTTTGAACAATACAACCCTACTGTTTATCAGTGACTCAGTTTTTTAAATGTCTACATAGACAAAGAATGGAATCTGAACAAAAAATTGTCTTTACAAGTCCAAGCAAATGAAATGGCTACTGCAAAGAGAGCTAGTAAACAGAACTTAAACCAGCACATACTCACAAACATCCTGTACAATGTGAAACAGTCAGCGTAAATTAACGTCAACTTTGTTTTAAGGCTTTAATTAGCATGAAAACCTAGAGTGATTGTTTCTGGCAGATGGTGTGCTTCAACACTTCCTAGTGGTAGGCTCAGCAGAGGGAAGATAGTGATTAAATGCAAATGTGTGACCACACAGCTTCTCCCCAAATATCCAAAGCTCTATTCTACAGAGTCCTACACTACACATACAGGGCAAAGGCAAAATTAACTCATTTTTCTTTCTTTCAACTACTAAATTTCTCATATATGTGCTTTTAGCAGTTAAGTATCTTTTCTAAGAAGTCTGAAGTGGACATTAAAGCTTTTGAAACACCAAGGGCTTTAAAAAGGCATTTAACTCTACAAACTTCACCAAAAATAATCTTATTTCTAAGAAATTGTGTCGAACTTTGATTTTATTTCTGTACTAGATTGTCCATCCTAAAATAGACATTAAATTCTTTTCAACCATTGTGCCCACCAACATCAACTTTGTGCAAATCCAGATCCTATTTCTGACCTCTTAACAATTTACAATTTCACAATGGAGCTGTTATTAAACTGAATTTCACTTAATTTTGTCACAAACTCTGTTTATTTCAACAGGAATACAGGCTATTTGCAGGCAATAGTGGAATTACCAGTACTGAGAAAGGAGTATCTTTTCTCTCCTTCATGGTCTTTCAACTGATTATGAAGATCACATCTTTATTAGCCTGACTCACTGACAACACGATGTTGAACCCGTCATACCACTCGCATGATTTCTCTCCTCACAAAACAACCTTGGAACCTGTTTGACAGTGGGGTATCAAAGATACATTTCTTTCTCACATTATTCTGTGATTCTTGTATCTTGCAACAGCACTGACTTCAACTCAAACTTCAACTGGAGAAAAAAATATTCAGAATATGCCTCATGCTCCTCTCTCCTTTTCTTTCCCTGGTATGTGGTTTGACTTACCAATAAAGCAACAACTGTCAGCATGAGAGGACAAGAGGAGGTGGCCTCAAGCTGCACCAAGGGAGCTTTAGATTATTAGGAATACATTTATTAGGAATTTTTTTCCCACCAAAAGGGTTGTAAAGCATTGTAAGAAATTGCCCAGAGAAGAGGTGGAGTGACCATACTTGAAAGTGCTCAAAAAACGTTTAGATATGGCACCTGAGGACATCATTTAGCGCTGAAAGTGGCGGTGATGAGTTTAGGAACAGAAAATCTTAGAGCTGTCAGCTGACAGAGTGCAAGAAGCAATCACTTGTTCTGCTCTCTCTTGCAATCATACTGCCTCATAAAACAGAGAGCATGGTATCAACACTGGAATCTAGTTTTGCTCTGGGATATTTGTGTGAGTCTTTGCTCTATTCCATCTTAACATCTCAGAAATTCCTTGCATCTCTACAATGAGATAACATTCAAGTATGTTTATATCAGAGCCAGTACCAGACCCACAGAGATAACTACTGTGTTAACCCAAGACTACCTGAGCACAGTTGATATCCAACTGAAATGGTATAGATGGTCAAATCAGGCCTTTGACAGCTGCCTTTATCACCACACTCAAACTTACTGTGATAGTGATACTTCTGCACTGCTTTTAGGTCCTGTTTATTTGAGGGACATTTGGCTGCCTTAATGAAAAAGCGTGAAAATGCCACAAGTTAGCTAAAATATAATGTCATTCATGAAGGACCATAATCATCCAAGTGCAGTGGAAATTCTGGGTTTACTGATGGCAGCCACAAGACAGAGGCAAAAAAAAAAAAAGCAAATGGTTCTAGCAACAGATGGAATTTGAACAATTTTCCTTTAAATAAAGTTATCATAATAAAAGGCAGAGCTAAATAAATAAAAATAACCAGTGGACTAGGACAAAAGGAAATTACAATTAAGCTTTACCTAGGTTTAATCATTAATATCAGATAATAAAGAATATTATACACAAGCAGCTTCAGTTTTACATGCTAAAATGAGAATTTGCATTTCAAAGTGAAGATCTTCACTTTCAAGAGTGATTTCTTTTTTGCTAATATAACTACCTTTCAAGAGCGCAGGGGATTCTAACTCTGGCCATGTAATTATTTGCAAGAGACTCTAAAACTCAGATGTCAGCTTTCTCAAGAAAGAAAACTTTTTTTCCCCCATGAACTAACTAGCAGAGATGTACATTCACAAACCAAGAAAAGAAGACACGCTTATTACACTGAAAATTGACAATGTAATTTCTCCAAGTTATCAGAAAAGTTTCAGATTCAGAAGAACTCCATTAGGGAATAACACAGTTCGTTATTGTTTTCCTATTCTCACCAATTTGGCCATTTTTTTTTTTTTTCACAAGATAATGTGATGTGTATTTATATATTAAAGAGAGTATTACTCACTTTGAATTATTAAAATGCTATAGTTGTATTATTTAAGTTAGAATTAATCAAACAATGACATGACTGAGCCACAGTTCAAAATACTCATATCCATGTGCACATGAACACTGCAATCCTAATGACTATTAGTTTTGGCCCACTGGCATCAAAGCATTTGGTTTGAACACTGCATCATGAAAATGGTTCCTTAAAATGTGCACTCACATGTTCAGGTTTTGTAAACAGCATTACAGCAATGAAAGACTGATACATTCCTGAATGAAGAATATTCCTGTAATGTTACACTATTTCACAAATTCCTACACTGAAGTAAAAGGGCTTTTTTTAAAAGAAAAACCCAAACACTAATAAGTTACATGGACTCCCCTACACTATTCGGCCCAGATACTTTCCATGTGAGTGTGAGCATTAGAATGCATACCTTAGCACATATGGCAAACTTCTTACCACAGGAAAATCAAGACTTTCTCTCAATTTTCCTTTAAAGTAAACTAATGAAAAGTACAGTGATGCAAGAAGATTCAAGAAGTGATATATTTGCTGACTGCCAAGCTGTTAATGTCTTCTGCTCTAACACAATTGTGCAGTCAGGTCATGGAGCAGAACATATAATGATTCATTGTAATAATTAAAGAAACCAATTGTTAGAAGTTGCTACCACAGCATTCAGAGTGTGTTTTAGCAAAGTAATTGAAAGATCAAACAGGAATACCATTTGGTGCTATGACTCAATAGACACAAATTCTATTCATAGGCTGCACTAACAACATCCTTTGAATCTCTTTATTAATTCAAAAGTATTATGTTTTAATTCTGACCAGGCAGACCCTCCTGACATTTTCTTCTCAGACATTCTGCTTGTAATATTACTGGCTGTGCACCAAAGTATTCTTTATAAGACAAGGTTATATTAATAAGACAAGTTATCAGTGGAATTTGGTCTCTCAAGAAAATCATGTTTAGTAACTGCCCTCAAAAAAGAAGATATAAAATACAATTTCAGTATGTATCACCATATTCCTTACATGGCAACACCCCAGGCTGCTGGCATTCTCTAAAAGTATGTAAATAAAAGAAGCAAATGTTGTTTAAAAGATGTTTCATGTAAGCAGGTACATCTCAGAGATCAGTACTAAACCCACTTAGGTCCTTTCTTCTTTTAAAATGAATGGGGTATAGAGAAGAAACTTCTTGTTTGGTGAGAAGAAAGCTTGATTCCATAAAGCACAAGCAAAAAGCATAAGAAAACCACTCTACACACTCCAAAACCTAATTAGAACTCTTCTTCACTCACAAGAATTGAAAACCTAAAAAATGTAGTGAAGGAAGTAGCAAGGCTGTAAACCCTAATTCAGAACTTATAATTTGTGTATCTTTTCTCAGCCTTTAACTCCATCAGCCAAGCAACCAAACATTCTCTCATTTCTATGTCTTTAACTGATTCACTGCATTATACTGAATTTTTCTTATGTTAGTTGGTAATTTTTTTCCCATTTTATAGAACTCAACATCAAAACAAGAAAGGGGACATTTACAAAATTAAGTACTTTTTGTAAGCAATGAAATATCAGTGATGATAGTAGGTTCCCAAAAGAAAGGCTAGCTATAAGAGTACAGGTCTTTCTCAAGAGCTATGCATATGTTAACCACTAAGTGAGGCAGGAATAATAAATAGGGATAATTTCTCATTAGCTCAGTGTACACTGAGTTCCACTAAGTTTTCATGAAGAAGGCTTCCATGTAGCTTGAGATTTGAGGCAGCTGGAACACCACTCTCCTTTTCCCCAGCCCTCCATCCACATTGCAATGAATACAAATCAAAACCAAGTTTGAACAGTTATGACTTCATGTTTAAAATTGCTCTGTTACAACAATGTAAAGGGTCATAGCAAAGCAATTCAGTAACTTAAAAAAATTTCCTCCACAGGAACTGTACACACAATATTATACTTCTTAAAGATGCAGAGGCAAGACACAGTAATTAAAAGTTATTTAGGTCTTCCATCAAGACCCAAATTGAATACCAGGGAGAAAACCTAACTTAGCTATAGTAATCAACAGTACCCATGACCGGGCCTTTATAGGCCTAGAAGAATATAAAATAATCCCTATACAACTAACATATGTAAACTGAAATTTTACAACATACCTGTCATGGAGTTTGCTGCTCTTTCCATTTTCTGGAGGGTACTCCTCTATAATATCCTGTATAAAAGGTGGCTGCTGCCGTACTCTGGTGTAAGGCAACGTTCCCACGTGGCTGAACATATCACAAGACCTAGAGGAAACTGTCCCCTTCTTCTTCCTGGGGAGAGTGCCATGGATCGAGATGCCTTGGAAGGAGTTTGAGCGATGCTCAACTGGTGAAGGTTTTGTGGTCAAAAGGTCCATGGAAGAAGCTAATGAGAACTGGTGGCTCACTGGGCTGTTTCTGGGAAGACTTGAAAGTTTTCCTGCAGCTATCATTGTTGAGTCTGGAAAAACAAAACCAAGATTTCTTACTGTATATCAATCACCAAAGCCCTTGCTTAAAGGAAGTTAAGTAGCATGTAACAAAGGTATCTGAAACGGAACTTTCACTTTGCATTGAGGCAGTCAGACCTCAAGACCCAGTCACGCTGCTCTCAATGCACATCAAACACACACGTACATAACTTTATACATGTTAAAAGTCACAACAAAAAACAACCAGTCTGGACAAACATGCAAGAGCAGGCCCTGAACAATTCCCATTTTTATCCACACAGTTCTTATATTTTGCTTTTTCACATCCTCTGTTGACTCAGACATCAACTTTGAATCACTGACAACAAGCAAAGTTTTAAGAATATTTGTCAAAAATAAAGGACACTACAGCTTGGTTTGGAAGAATATGTTTTTAAACCCAGTAGTTGGCACACTGTGAGGAAAAACCTGTTGCTAAGGAGTCTTGCTCAAGTAATAAATCTAACAGATAACTGGTCACATACTTCCAGCAGGCTGTAAACTAAACAGCTCTACCCAAGAGATAAGGGCAAGAGCAGATGACTGGAATTCTCTTCTTCAGCCTGCTAGCTCAAATCGCTGTTGACACAGAGATTTACATAGCTGTCAGTCTCTGGTACAATCAATTGCAGTCTGCTGTACAGTACAGGTTTTTCTGTTGGCGTGAGCAAAAAGCTTTGTGAGACAAACACTTCAGCCTCATTAACAAATTACAGTTCTGTTCCTCAAAAAATGCTGCCCCGTGCTCAGTTTACAGTGTTGTACTGCAGAAGACAGGCTGCCTTATCCTATGCAGTCGTATTAGCCTGCAAAAGCCACTCTATGAAACTTACCACCAGACCTAAAGGGCAACCAGTCCTGTATTATTTAACCTAGGTGTTAGCCAGCCAGGTGCTTCCCACAGAAACTGGAACAGCCACAGATGCTGCAGAGATTGATAGGAAGTCAGAAAGCAGAAGCACTTCTGGAAATAACAACTATGGACAGGGGGAATCTGACTTTAGTCAAATTCCACGCTGAAAAATAAGATGAGCACCCTGAAGGCCCAGCAGCCTGGAAGTCAGCTGCTTACAGCTGCACAAGAATTCCTCCTGTTTTGGGGAATGCACAGGTGTTGCAAGGAAAACAGAGGTGCCCCTATAGTCATCTGGCTCCCTTCTCCAACCTTAGCATCACAGCTACCATCAAAATGTTTCTGCACTGAAGCTACTGTTACTCCTAGTCAGAGGTTATCATAACAGGCTTACTTTTACAGCAATGCTAAAGCTGATCTCAAAGTATGTAAAAATTCTGCTTTTTCATGACAGCTGCACTGCAGAGATTCACCAGCTGGATAAAGTTTTCAGACTTCAACAACAAACCCCTTCCCAATTCTCTACTGAAAGTCCTACAATAAATACTCAGTAATTTTTTTCTCTACTCTTTAATTTCCCAAGCCTCTGTCAGAGCACAAGTACTATGCACTATAGTAGAAAAGTCTCTGGAAACAGCACTTCTGCCTAGGGAGAATCTGTTTGACTCTGGTCACATCTCTTAATAAAGGGAGCAGAAAAGATTTGAGGTCTTAGCAGAGAACTGACATTTTTTGTCATGCAGATCCAAATACAATACAAAATCCTGAAGAAACCAAAACACATTCTCACAAAATTTCTGTCATAAATTACCACACTGATGTGATGTGAAGTACTAAATCATTTCTCAATTTATGATGTGGTTGAAGGACACAGTTTCTGCTAGTTTTGGCAAGTACTAAAAATATCACAATTATTTTCACAATAATTGCTCTAAAGTCAGTTTTGCATTACAACTCTTCTAACCAAAAGAACTGGTCTACAGATACGAAGATCTAAAATGCAAATGGTTACTACAAACCTGCAAACTCCTCTAGCAAACTGACTGAGCTTGTGTATTCAGTTTCATTATTACAACAGAACAATATAAATTACCTCCAACAATTGGGGGGACAAAAGCCTTCTTATTATTCACACAAGTCATTTGAAACTCAACTTTGTGTATTCACTGTAGAAAAGCAAGAAACACAATTTACAGAGTCTGAAAAACTGGAAGCTAGCTGGCCCATATAGTACAAATCTTGTTGCTCTCCTTTCAGGGCCTGCTGAGAGTCTGTATTCAATTATTGTACTTTCTTATTGGTTTATATAAAAACCACCCCCAAACCTCAGAATTCCAACTGGTTTAATTCAGGTTATCCAGTGAGAGAGTTCTCCTTAGCCTTTCCTGCAAGGTTCCCATGGCTGTGCTGCAATGGAACACAGGACATAACCTGCAAGCAGGTATCAAACCCAAACTTTTATAAATATAACCACAGAAATCTTTGGTTTAATAGCTTGATGAGTCCACAACAGGCTTACTGTGACATGAAATTGTCAACCACTTCATGTTTGAAGATCCACAAAGAAAGTTCAGAATTCACTTCCTAACCCAATCACAAGGCAATTCTTACAGCAACCCAGCAGGTTTTCACTCCAACAGTCTGGGAGTTCAACAAATTAACCACCCCCTGCCACATAGCATTTTCCATTTCTAAGAAGCCCTTAAGAACCAAAACCAAACTCTCAGAGTTGAACTAATAATTTCTTCTTTTAAGTAGTACTCACATGACTTACAAATTCAATACCCAAACCTCAAATTCATACCTGAGTACTGTTTTGAGGAATCAAGGTAGAGCCCCACAGTTGGCACAAAAATACCTACATTCAAGAACTTGCAATACACTTAGCCACAAGTATGCGTGCAGCTTTGCTGCAAAACCTCTTTAAAAAACCCCTCAAAAAATCCCAAACAAACGAAAAACCTCACAAAAAACCCCCAAACAAAACTGAGAACAAGAGGTCTGCTAGCTTCCACCACACACTTATCTGCTTGCCCATGTGCTGCTGTACTATATAGTCTTCATAAATGTTAACAGAGAACTACAACAATCAGCTCAATAACAAAAGTCCTGCCAAACTATCCATCCAGTTTTCTCATATTGTATTGAATATAAACACTGGAAAGTGGGAGCCTCTTCAGCTGAAGACTGGAATGTCTCAAATACTTTAGTATATGATTCAAAGAATGTTTGACTTTACTAGATACAGAAACCCTGAAAATTTTACTCCCTAAGAGATAGAGTGCTTTGAACATTGGCCATTATGCAATCAACAATAGAAATGGTAGAAATTATAACTGAACAATGGTCAAAAGGAACTAAAATTCAATTGTACACATTCTTATTTGTCAAAATGCAGCAACTAACAAAACAGAACACTCTGGAAGTCATGCAAATTTCTTCTGATTAGATGCAAACAAGATGTACTCACGCCAATATAATGTTAAAAATGGCAAATGAGTTTGTATTTATACATAACGTGGCACTTCTTCAGTTTGGAATTTGGAAGAATATATGGGAACAGAATTGTCAGGAGTCACATTGTAAATTCAGAGAACTAGGAAGCATGAAAGGTTTCCAGGTAACTTCTGACATATTCTAGTTTTTTGTTATGAATGAGGGTGAGCAAATACAAATGACGAGGCCTCTAAAATCAACATGGCATTTAGGATAACAGTATGAGATTGGACATAAAATGAAATACATATCTGATGGGCAAGTCCAAACAGCTGGGGTTTGGTCTCTTCACATTATTGCTCAGAACAAAAATAAACCCCATGAACAATGAAATAAATAACTTTCAATTCCCTAAAACAACATACTGAGTATCTTTCTGGTTGTGCCATCTTTGGGATGCAAATCCAAATTTTCTGTCTCAGCTTGTCCTCATGAAATCTTTCTGATGTTCACACAGTCTGAGGAAGTGTTCTGATGGCTCATTGAAAATGACTCAGGTATAGGATTAAGTGCCCCTTCCATACCACAACGTAACACAACCAATGGCAGTGGCTTCTACTTTGTTGTTGCAATATACTGGAGGAAGAGAAGTAAGGGAAAAAAGGGAAGTCTTCAGTTCAGCCTCAGAGATGCACAAATGTCACAGCAAACATTCCAAGGCTGTATATGCTCATGCTAGAGGAAACCTCACAAAAGGAAACAGAAAAAAAAAATAATTCAGAATTCCAAATCAAACTCTCAAGCGATTTCAAAACTCAGTTATAGCTAAATCAGTTTTGGACATTAAAAGACCCATATTTCTTTCACAGTCTGACTCATCTGGCATTTAGGCGATTCTCTTTCTTAGATGAAAATCCCTGGAGTTTATACCTGGTGTTATCACAACACCAATCTTTACCACTAGATATGCAATGAAGCTAAGAGGGCTTGAACATAGTTTAAGATATTCAGCTGAGTGTTCTCAGGTATTTAAAAGACTTTTAAAAGTCTTTTTAAAAAGACTTTTCACAACTTTTGTGAAAACTCTACTTACTTTTGCCACATCAAGTCTCCTCACGAATTCCTCCCACCCTCCCCTGGGGAAAAAAATCTCCCCTCTCCTCCCTTGAAATCAGCAACAATAAATTTCAACAAGTGGATGATGCATCTCTTCTCCCTGCTAAGTTACTTGGCATATTTGCATGTACTATGCAGATGTGCACAGAAAAAAAGAAAGTGAGTATCCTTAATGCTGAAGAAAGTCAAGGCCAGGACCAAAAAGCAGATGAGTTTCCCCAGATTTTTTTTATTTCACATGTGTATAAGAGAATAAGGGAAAAAGAAAAAGCACTACTTAAAAGCCTCTAAATTTAACATATAGGAAAAAATACAATTTAAACCGTAGCCATTATAAATTCAATGTGGATTTCATGTTGCCTCCCTAGAAGCAGTGTAGTATTCTTTATTATTATTAATAAAAAACAAAGGATTTCTGCTCCCCAAAATGGCTTAGAAGCAGCTTTCTGCAACCTGTATTTTCTGCTTTTTTTTCTTTTATGAAAGAGAGAAACTGATGCAGTAGCTTTTATAGCAAACATGGCACAAGACTTTGAGAAGAATATTAAGGTTCAAAAAGCTACAGCTTGTTATGCCAGAGAGACAGACTGAGAAAGCACATGCAGTAGTTCAAAGGCTTTAAGCTACTATCAGAAAAAAACATAAGTCTGTCAAACATCTCCACAAGATTAGTAAGGTCAGTGCTTCCAAAGAGTCTTGAAGGGCTATCACAATGTTCATGCTCTCCTTCTCTCTCTTTATATATGCCACACAATTTCCACCTTCCCCCCACAGATCCTTGTGCTGCAATTGGACAGCTTATTTAAAATGTTAATTTTAACTATTATTCTCACACAACAGAAAACACACAGGCCAGGATAAATTATCTTTGCAATGTCTTTTCTTTTTTTTCCACTATGAGAGAAACAGAAAAAACCCCACACTTCTCTGTGAATTTTCACATGTAGAATACCTTCATATCTATAAAAAATGCCAAGAAAAAGTGATCACTGAAGATGATTCAATAGTAAGGACAGCTTTCTTCATCTGGCCATGAAATTATCTCTGAAATACAAGTGCCCAATCAGTTAGCTCAGTAATCCTGAACAATATGAAGCCTTGACTTGAAATAAACCTCTCCACATTTTGCTGGCAGAAACAGAAAACTTAACCAGGGTTACAGTCAAGTCAGTGGTTTTTAGCCAACGCTTCAAAAATACAACGTTTTGTTCCTTGTCTGGTAAAGGAAGCAATTTATTTTGACTGCTCCCTTGTTCCCACAAAAAGAAAAGAACAACCCACTTCAATTGAAAAACCTTTTCAGCATTAGTATTTTGGACCAACACCACCTTTCAGAAATCACAAATTCGGACAGAAATAAGTGCTTTTGCATCCTCGCCTCTTCAAAAGGCAAAGAGGAGAAAAAAAGGACACAGAGTTTCTTTTCTCTCTACTCAGAGAAGTATCTCAGTATCTCGAGTACACACCAGCGTTTTACACTTATTTAACAGATTTCCACGGGATCAATTCCACAAAACCTAAGCACTTGGATCCAGCGTCTCGGTCGTCACTGCCATAGCTACGGCACTTCCAGCAGCCCGCTCGCCTGGCTCCCGCGCCCCCTGCCCCGACAGCGGTGCGGGGCACAGGGACAACCGCACACACAAAACCAACTCCGCATTCTCTGCCCGAGAGCTCAACGCTGTCCCCACAGTTACCGGGTCTGATCACCGTGCTTCTCTCCGGGCTTTCTGCGGCTCGGCTGGAGCGTCTGTCCCGGCGAAGCGATCTCCCGGCAGCGAGTCCCGCCCGGGCCCCTCCCTCGGGGCCGCGGAGCCGGAGCGGGCGGCCGGGAAGGGTGGCCGGAGGCCGGACAGCAACAACAGCGGTCCGGGGCGGTGCCAGAACCGGCCCCTTCCCGGGAGAGCCCAAGGTCCGGCCGTGCTGCGGTAGGAGCCCCAGAGCGCCCCAAAGAAGCGCAGCTCGCGATTACTTAAGGGTGACTCAATCGAAGCTTTCCACGAGCGCCTTATCGCTCGCCGCCCGGTCCGCCGCAGCCCGGCCCCGGTTCCGTGCCTCTCCCGGCCGCCACACGAGCCCCTCGCGGGCGCCCCTCACCTGCGGCTCCGGCCCCTCCCTCCCGCCGAGCCAGCCCCCGCAGCCCGTGACCGCCCGCTGCCCTTCTCCAGAGATTGAACAACTTGGCCTGCATCATTTCGTCTATTAAATTAGCACTGCAGCAAAAATTAACAGTTTGCTAAACCCACCCTGTTCGCGGACGGTTCAGAGCCTATTACGTACTTCACACACACAATTTACTTGCGGTAGTAGACGCCCCCTCATCTTACCAAGTCCCGTCAAATTACTTGTGTAACAGGTTGGTGGGATAAAACGCGTTTTCTACAACAAAGGGTCAAATAGCTGTACAGAATCGGGAGCTACTGACAACAGATGGTCACTTACCCTCCTTCGCAGGTAAAGTATACCTGCAAAACAATGAGGTAATTACAGATACAACCTTCACTTTCAACTAATTATCTCAAGCACCTTCAGCTGTACCATTGAAATAGCCACAGGGCTTTTGCTTTAATACAAATCAAGGCACACTCAGTTGACTTTCAAAGCACTGCGTCAATCAGTTTAACACAGTATTTATCTCTTTCCCATTGGCTCAGTCTTTCAGGCTGCCTGACCAACATTTCTCTGGTTTTACCACAGTTTTTCCAGTTTTTTCCAATTTCAATTTCCATTGTATCAGAATTATTAAGATTTCATTTTTCAAACCTGTTCACTCTTATCCTATTTGCATTAGCTTCCCAGAGGCAAAGACTCTTCTGCCTAACCAAACATTTAAGTGATTTTGACATTAAATATTTGATCACTCCTAGTTGTATGGTGGTTCTGTTTTGAGAGATCCTTTTCATGCACTATTTTCATTTCACTCTAATGTTCAATCCTTTCATTCTCTTTCTCCTTTTTTACCAGGACTAGCTTTAATAAATTGCTTCTGATGAATCTACTTCAGAATGTTGCTGAAGCTGTGGTCCTAAGATAGCTAAATGATAAATGCAATTTAAAGATCAGATTATTTATGTTCCAGGACCTCTACATATTATCAAGCCAACAATAAAAAATGAATGGAATTATGATGTTCTCACACTAAGCAAGTTAAACATCCAATAGTGACAGCAGCAGGATTAAAATCCCACATGTTGTTTTACCACAGCGAAATCTCTGGGTACTGGGTAGAATTAGGACATCTACCTCTCTAGAGTTTGGCATTTTATGCATTGTCCATAAAACTGAATTTTGCAATCTCAGCTATCTGAAATATCTCACAGCAACTGACTTTTTTTTTTTTTTTTTTGAAGCAGTGCAAACCAGAAAAAGCACTGGAACCTTCATTTGAAGAGTAGCTAGAGTTTAAGAAACTTAGCTGATCAAGACAAGATTCTTTAGCCATCACATAAGTTGCTGAAGTTGGTATTGGAAGATGAAAATTCTTGGAAAGGTCTAGGAATTTTCATAGATATGAGTAGAATCTTTGCATAAGGAAGCTCAAGTAGATGAAGTTTAGTGTAAAATAAGAGAAAAGAAAATAAAGGCAGAAAGTAGTGCTCCAATACTGAGTAAGGGGCAGAGATAGAAGATTTTAAAAAATAAAAGTATCGAGTACACTAAGGTAAAGGAAGCTCACAGTAGCATTTCTGAGTGGTGTTCCCCTTCCCACAGCAACACCAGTTCCTCAAAAGGCAGACATGGGCAGTAGGGAAGCATTATCAGTGTTGGTGTTGTCACACAACTTTTACAACAACTCCCAAAGCAGAAAAGTTGAGGTAAATGTGAAAGACAACAGCTTTCAAAAAGATCCATTCATTGGTGCTGGAACATAAGTCACTACTTGCAGCATGCTGACAAGACAGACTTCCATATTTTTCTCTCCACAAATTAAAAAAATATAGCATCTTATTGACACTGAACAAGGCCTTGAAGTTAAGATCTAAATTCAAACTAACTTCACATAAAAAAAGCTTAAATGCACACCAAAACTTCTCTCTGTTCTGTAGTTTTTCCTCAAATGTTTTGTCATTTCAGCTACTGATACACTAGAAAATCTACCAAATCTTGACTAGTTGATGGCACTCTGCGTTCATCTTGCTGGCTGTGGAAAGTATTGAGGATAGAGAGGTACGAGAAATGTTTCAGGCACAGTGATAGATTCCAGAACTTCACTGGCACGAGTAACAATCTGTGGAGATTTCCCAGCGTATATTCCACTAATAATCTTTCTTCAAAATATAATTGAGAGAGGGAGGGAAGGAGCATGGGGAGGGGAAAGGAACTGAAAGAACACCAGACTGTGACCTCATGTTGGACACCAAAATGCCTCACCAGTATGTTCAGTGCAAGAAAAATGGCATTAGGGTGAGAATATAGAAAGAGAAGTTGAGATGCCTGGATTCCACATTCAGTTCTAGTATTCTGACCCACCTACTTCCTGTATGACATATACTAACATTTTTGTAACATGCATCACAATGGTAGTTGTTCTTCACAAGGAAGACTGTATAGTACTCTATCAGCTTATCAAGTGGAAGATGAGGAAAATAATAGTTTGCACTTCTCTCACATTACATAAAGGAAAATGTCTTGCTTCTCTATCTAAACTGCATGTTCCACAGTTCAGGTAAAAGACATTTCAAACCACGCCAAAAACTCTGATCCACACATAAGATGGTCTCTACTGGCTGATTCTAATCACTCAGGAAATTTTTAGGCACTGTAATTACATAGGAAATAGTGTAATGCTTGTCTTTTTTTATGACTAAGAACCAGAAAAGGGGCAGTAACTTCCTTAGTAACATGACTACATACTAAGTAATGGGATTGTAGCTGGGTAGCCCTGCCTAAACTGTGATTACTCTTACTTGCATGAGTCATTACATTCTTTTCCTAAAGTTTTATTTTGTCTTCAGGTTAAATTGAAAATTGGTCTTTGTCTTCACATTTACAATTTACACAACTGATCCTTGCACATACCTGATGCAAAGCTGTTAAAGAGAATCTGTCTACAGGATGAAAGAAGGAAAATTCACAGGAATGCCTACAGTGGCTCCACTGGTGGTGAGTTACTCCAGATTAAACTAGATTAGATTCTTCATTGTAAAGCTTTTGTTGTTTTCATACTTTTCATCTACTTTGGAAATGAGTTCACTGAGCTGTGGGATGAAGTCTAGAAGCATCAGCATCCTGAAAGGAGCACAGCACCTCTGTCATGCCTTCCCCATCAGCATTCCATGTTAACTTGCCATACCCCTGAGCCATCTGTTTATCTATATGGCTTCATGCTGTCTATGTATCACCTTGCCCCAGACAGTAGCACTGGGGCATTGTCCTTTGTGACACCAACCTGGGGGAGGCTGAGAAAGCAGCAGTGTGCTGGCCATTGCTGGCCACACATCACACACTGCTGGGGCCTTCCATGGCCACCTTTGACTTCTGCTTTCTGAAGGAGGGGAGTATGTACAGGGGCATATTTCACCTGCAAAGACACTCAAAAAAGCAGCTAACTGAACAGATTAAGTGAGGAGGAACACAACTGGGACATAGGTCCCAAGACCTGTGCTGCTATAGCTTGCATGCCTTAATGACGCCAAGAGTTGGCATAAAAGTACTTGCCAGTTATTGAGACCATTTTCAAATGTGCGCGGCTTAGAAAACAAAGAAAACAATGGGACATAAGAAGCTGATTAATTGGAAATTTTCAATATGTACTTAAATGTCAGAATTCCAGTCTTTCTCAGATAACCAGGAGAAAACACTTTTACTCCAAAAGCACTGTTCTGCAGTGCTAAAATGCAGAAGTAACTACACACGATGAGTAACTATACACAAAGCGTGTGTGGATGGCTCACACAGTAGTTCTTGTAGATTTCCTAATAAACAAAAGTCAAAGCAAGTTGCTACTATATAGACTTGTCTTAGAAGAAAAAGGGCCCATACAAACAAAATGCTACACAAGCCTGTACTCCCACAGATACCACATAGAAAAAATAATGATCATAGCTGTTGGCTAGGAAACTAAGTTCATTTGCTGATAATTTTTAAGTTAGTCAAAAACATCAGGGCAAATAAAAATGACAATGTGAATTGAAAAACGCTCCAGACTTGGAATCTGACAATATTTATTTTGAAAACTATAAGCTATGGCACCTGTGCTTTCTAATGTCCTCCCTGGCTGCCAACTGAAACAGGCAAGTATATTCAGCATCTATCCAGACCTCCATAATAAAATTACCAATATGATCTCTTGCTAATTTGATCTATCTTAGGTCTGGAGACTCAAGGTCCTTCCAAAGAAGAAACTCCCAAAGAGTTACCTGTTATGAGTTGGTATTCAGAAACCTTGCAATCCCCAGCCTCGGAAAAGCTTGCAGGCAGACACATCCCATAGCTGATCATTCTGCAAACAATGCTGTAGTACAGCAAGAGAGTTTGAAGACCTATATAAACTCAGTCATTGTCAAATACAAGAAATCTATCATCTTGGACAAAAAATAATTAATTTAAAAAGTATTAAAAACAAATCACAAAGATTCTGTGGCAATAATATGTTGTCTCTATTTCCCCCTCTTTCAATTCGATATTGAAAATCATGTGAAGCAACTTGTGCTGTCATTGCTTAGACAGACCTGTTTCAAATGTTTGAAATACACAGGTAAAATGGCACTAAATCCAGTTTCTTTTATTGATTAGCTTTGGTATATAATACCTTAAACTGGAAAGAAGCTGGAGAAGGTCTTATGGGTCCCTCTTTACCAGAGGGTCTGTTTTCTTCTCTTTGCTTTTAGCAGTGGTAGAACTGTTACTGGGAGTCTAAGACTTGCAAGTTTCTGTTTCTCCATGTTTCTGTTAAAAGTCTCAAATAAAGGGGAATTACCAGCCTCTCTTTGCCTGTGACAGATGTTTGTAATTTCAAACATAACTGATATAGAGGCACGGATAAACAGAGGGCCAGAAAGCACAAGTAAGCAAATTTGGAACTTTGAGTAGATGAAATGGTACCATCAGAGGTGTTTGTTAACAGCTCTGTAACAGCATTTACATTGCTGACTTTCTCAAACAGAGAAAGAAAAAAACTCCAGTCTGTGTCTCTCAGTGACAGCAACACAGACCACACAAGTAGCAGTGCCATCTCTATCATGCAGATAGAAGTGTTCAAAGTAGCTTCCTCTCCCTCTGTTGGCAAAGCTACCAGCATACTTCAGGATGAGGTTGGAATCTGACAGGTTGACACTACATACCATTGCCCCAAAGCACTCTGGCTGCATTTGTAATGTTTCAAAGAGCAAAAGCCTCAGAATGTGCAGAAGGACTTTATCTGAGAGTGACAAAAGCCAAATAGATGTAGTTGATAATACCCAACCACTCATGGCTTTATGCTAACTGTAATGGTCATCTAATAAAAACACAGGAGAGAATGCCTCAGTTATTTTACACCTTTTTTGAAGATAGACTTTTCTACTTATATGATCCCAAGCACAATTCAGGCTCTGTGGTGCTTGCTCAGGTTTCTTCTTAATACCACACAATTTAGGTCTTATAATGACAAGAAATCACTTCATATTTAACTTCATACTACTGCAGCATGGCAAGAAATACAACATAGGCAGAAACAGTTATCTAATAATTTAAATGCAAAATCTAAAAGCAGAATACTGTGGAACATTAATTGACTTTAATCTAATTCAGGTTTGCATATTATTTTATGTTTACCTACAATAAATTATGTCAATGCATATATTTTATTTAAATGCAATAAGGCTGGCCTTCTTTGTATGATAAAAAAAAAATCATAATAGGTCTAAACCTATATCCTATTAAAACTCTCTGTATAAGAAAACCTGTACAAGACAAAAAGGAAATATTCTTTATCAAGGAAATATTCTTTTTGCCTCTCAGAGAAAAACACTCCAAGATGTTAGTGAAATCACACAAGGCCATAAAATGCTATTATTCAGAATTCATCTCAGTAAAAGAAGTTACTGCAAAACCAAAGTTCTAGCCCTTAGAACACCTCCTTTAAAAATATCTAGCACTTAGCCTTCTCTAGTTCTTCCCACTTACAACTCAACCAGTGATGTATAGAAACATCACGAATACATGCAAATGTACACAAGTATTTTAGTAGTCAATTGATACTAAGATTTTTAATATAATGCTGCATTTAAATTCACATCTCTAAAGAAAAAAGAAATATCTTCCATGTCTAGCAATACCCAAGGCCTTTTTTTCATTGTATCAAAATAGACATTTTCATTTATGAGCTTACATTTTGCTCTCTATGGGTACCATTTCTTCTGGACTGAAGGAGCTGGTCACATCATGGTGGGTTTCCTCAACACATCTGAAGCATGATTTATTAGTTTACCATAGGTCATAAGAAAACATGATAGAATCACATGCCTACAGACTGTGGCCCACTATGGTAAATGAGATTAAATACAGCAAACATAAAACAATATGATTAAATAACACTCTGGTTCAATCCCACACAAACCCTGCTTTAGTTGTATTAGAGGATACTGAGAAAACCCCAGTTCCTTCCAAAAGCACTACCCTACAAGTACTGGGCTGTGACTTTCAGGATGTGTTTTGAACTGCTGCTTGTTGCAGGACACAGTCCAATGCCTCACGCTCACGGAAGGAAGACCTTTTGAGTAATACAGGAGTCACATTATGTAGGAGAATAGATTCTGGGAGATTAGGAATGGGGTGCAGCTGTATAAAACAGCACTGAAGGAGAAGCAGTGTGGAATGCTGATGTGTATTGACCAACCACAGAAGAGTAAAAGGGCACGCAGGTGTTATGCATGTGAGGGAAAAGGTGTAAAGAGTTAGGAGGAGAGGGCTATTGTTGCAACTAGTAGGTTGTGCTGTAAGAGGAGTCAGTATTGCATAGTGCTGCCTGTAGGATTGCACCAGAGAAAAGGCAGAAAGCTTTATTAAACTGTGATGCTTGCTACCATCTTCAGCGTCAGCCTTTTGAGCCCACTGTCAATCAGGGGAAAGGTATGCAAGTTTTTAGATAAAGGACTGATAGTTGTGTCAGTCAAGAGTCCACTGTCAATTCAGTTAGTATCCCATGTAAGGAGCAAGTGACAATAAGATTACACCTGATACATCACCAATTTTTGTCATACCACAAGAAGCCTCTTCTAGAAGAGGGTATGTAATTTCCTGGCTTTTCTAAGATGCTACATAAGTATTTCAAAAAGGAGCTAGATAGCCACTGAGAACATTCCTGTAAACATAGCCCATTTTTTTTGCTTTTCTTAGAAGTGCTAGTACCCAGTTTTTGGATGCATCTTGATTCCACAATGTGACAAGCTCAGGCATGTCACAGGCCTCACCCCTACAATTTCCCTGGAACAGAAAACAAAAGATACGTCCCAAAGGAGTCACAGCATGTGACAAGTAGATGAATGAATACTGGCGTAGATGGCAAGACGTCAAGATCTGGAATATGCTACAGTGCACATCAAAAGGTAAGTGAAGATATAGGCAAAAAGACTGTGGAATGAATATTTATGTCTCTTCCCATTCATACCTTTTTGAAATGTTTTATTAGATTAAATACTGAGAAAGTATTCTAAGAAAGCATCACTGTGGATTGCTGTGCTCTTTCATGTTTTCACTTGACATCTACTTTGTCAGTAGCTGATTCTAGAGAAACTGAGTTAGACTCTACATGGCCACATGGTCTGTTCATGGAACAGGGGTAGGAAGTATGTTTAGAACTGGTAACAATTTTGCACTTAGGAAGAAAACCTTCAGAAACTGGGAAGACTTTTCAACTTGTATACTTTGATTTGCAAGGAAATGAAAGGTAGTGATAAATCCCAAACAAACATTGGAGATCATCAATATTTAGAGAAAGAAGCAAATGCTTTCTTGAAATTTGTAAGGCTGCATACAAAAAATTAAATATTCCAGAACAATCACAGCTTTTAGGCCTAAATTCTACCAGCTGTCAGTGTTTGCTAAGAGCTCTGTCAGGAAGTCAGCCATCCTGGTAAAATCTCTACAATCAACAAAAAATATAGAGACCTAACAAAGGTAGTGAACTGAATTATCTGCTGAATTAATCTGTCTCTCCAATAGCAGAAGGAGCAGAGAGTGACTTGCCTCTTGCTTAACAACTTTAGCTGTGGTTTTAGTTTCGTAGTAGGGCTGTTTCAGCCACCAGGGTTCAGCTCTGTTGTGTCTTCCACAGCCATTCAGGCTCTTGGGTAAGTTTGTGCAGCTGAACAGTGAATTGGCCTGGGGACTTGATGTGGATGGAGAACAGAGGGGAAAAGGTTGTTTTCAGCTGGACATATTTCCCAATGGGTTTACCAAATAGCTGCAGGATAGTCTTACAGACAACTAAAGGAATTATACAGAGATGGAGAAAAGCTGCTAAGGAAAGATAAAAAGGACACAGACTGCTTAGGGTAGCATTTTGGAAACTCAGCTTCAATTAAGGTCAAGGGTCAACAGTAAGGCAGCCTTTAAGTTTTCTGATACAGATAAAAAAATATCAGAGTCCCATTATTCAAATCACTGATCCACTATTAAATTTATTCTGCTGGGCTGAAGTGGTGTAACAATTTTGAATATTTATTTTCCTACAGATTAGCTAATGCCACTCAAAAATCAGCTGTCCTACTCACTTCCCTATCACTGGCTGCCATAAAGATGGTGTAAAAGCTTTGAGCCAGTGAACTTCGTATTGTGTACTCTGCCTAATTCATCAGGTATGTGATCATGTGCACATGTTTCATCCAGCTCTAATATGTTGCTGGGTGTTATGTCAATGCACAGATCTTGTTATTAAGTACTGTAGAAACACAGCCCAGGTAGCTAGACAGGATGAATCCAAACCTAGTCCAAATGTACTGAGATGTGTCATGTTCAAAATAGTTTCAGAATCAAGGTAATATTTTAGAAAACAGAAAACATTTTCACAAATGTCACTTTTAATGTCACTTTTAACCCTGTGCAAATGCTTACTTATTAAAGTGACTTATCACCTGAAGCACTCTCTGGAAAGTGTAGAACCAGCGTCAAATACAATAAAGTTGTTTAAAGCTCAAAATAACAGCAAACAGACTAAGATAGCCTTTGCTCTGATCCAGCAAGTACATTATTAGGACATTAGCACTTATTTAATAGAATAGAAAATTTTATAAGTTTTCTCCAATGTCTGACTACAGTGAAGTTCAGTGCTGGAAAACAAGCATTTCAGGGTAACTGATTAGGCACTTTGGTCCTAGACACAGCATTCTGTCAAAGTCAGACACAAAACAAAACCGTGTCGTAACAGGCTGGAGACCAGATAACCACCATCACTCCCTACTGTGAAAACAAACAAGTCTGCACTCACATATGACTGACTGAACTGATCTGTTTTCAAACTTCCCAGAAATCCTTAATACAATAGGCAAAGCTATTGAGGATGTAAATATCCTAGTGTAAACAGAACTTGGAGATCAATGTGTCTGTATTTTTCCCAAGCATGTAATTAAATTATACGTTTAGTTATCATTAGCCAAAACCCAACAGTGAATGGAAACATTGGTCAAGATAAATGCCCATAAAAAATTAACCAGCACTAATTTACTAGAATTCAGCTTTAAGAGTTCTAGCAATTAACTGCCAAAAAGAAAAAACAAAACCCAAATGGCACCATCCTGTCACTTTGCAAAATCTGTGTCTGGAGGACAAAAAATAAAAAACACACACACCATTTTAGAAAGAAAATTTTTGACTCAAATTCATATTCACTGAAGTCATCAGCAATACATCAGGATTTGGTATAAGCTCAACATAACTGAAGCTTTACAATCATGAATTGGAACATTCTGGTGAGTTGAATGAAATATTGCATAACTATCTACAGATCAATTTACCATGTCAATGACAGTTTGAAAAGTGCAGTTTTCCTCTGAAAAACAGTGCTACGTTGACCACTGTAATGCATTCCACACTTCAGTACCTGAAAAGATTACGAAACGCAGTCGCAATGCACATGAAAACGGATACCAATTGAAGCACATCCAGTTTCACTGCAGTCATCAACTGAAATAATTTCCTAATCTGTTCACAGCAGCAGTTACAAAAATGTCATATTTACATCTATACTTTAAGATAATCAAACCTGTGAGCTGTAGAAGTTATTAATTGTTAAATCAATATTGAACTTGTTGGAAAACAGTGAAGAAATACAGTGACCTACTTGTACACAACCAGTTCTAGTTTTTTCTGAAAACTTAAGTAGCTAAACACATTTTATGAATAATCAATTTCTACATATGGTCCAAAAGTCTTATCTTGACCAAGAGAATGTAGAAGCAGGACTGTTAGCCAAGTAACTGCTTCACATTAAATTTGCAAAAGCCTTTGGCAGTGATCTGAAGAATTATTGGACACAATGCATAATACTTGTATCTCATTATCTTTTGAACAACTGTCAAAATAACCCAATACAACAAATGATAGTTTAATAACTTCTCACTATATCCTTCCACTCAGACTAGAATGTCTTACAGGGCTTGTTCCAACTATCATGATTTGGAGTTGATTTTTGATACTGAGCTGATGCAATGATGAGGTTTTAATTCATGGCAAAGCCCCTAATGGAAAAGAAGGGTCAGAACTGTGCAAGTAGTCATCCTCTCCTCCATAGACATGAAGTGGGATGTACACAAATTAGCTTGGTTTAGACCTTCTGATATAATCTTTTGAAATGAGAAAGATATTTGTGACACAGACTTCTGTCATTTATGGCATGTTAAGGTGAAGACTGTGAGAGCAATAGAAACTGAAATACAAGTGAAGCCTTTTCTAAATGACAACTTCTATAAAAATACAGGGTATATTATTTTGTAAATCCATGGCATAATGTGAATGTTTGATTTTCATTAAACTAATGTTTAACAATGCCTCTTATCATCTGTGTAAAGTCCCCCAGTGATCTGCATTCAGAGCAGTATCTCAGGCTGAATCAGGGTACTTGTTATCATCCTTTGTGACAGGGAAGCTCAGGTTGCCTTAACTGATTCCTTAGTCTTTAGGAAGCAACGTGGAAATCTTACCTCTCTTTTGTTTTACCTCCTGAAGCAGCAGGATGTTGGAAATGAGGTGTGTGCGGTGGCTTTGATTTTCAATTCCCAGTTTTCTAAGATCAACTTCCGTAAGATAGAGTAAGTCCTGGAGCAAATGCCAGAGAAAGGAAAATATTATACTATTAATACAGGAGAATCCAAATGTCTTTCAGATATGTTAGATGCTTCTGGTACCATAAGTTACATAATGGCAAATGCAAGCATATAAATATTTTCTATGAAGCCCCCTTGTCATGATGAGGTATGTCATTGAAGAAATGAGGTACTTTTCCTTTAAAACATTAATTCCTTGTCTCTCAATTTTTTCTCAAAACCAATCTGGTCAGCTTAGCTGGAGAGCTCCTAAAAACTATGACTCCTTTGAGTAAAAAAAGAAATGCCCAAAAGTGCTAGTATGCCAATTGCACTTAATGAAGGAAGATAAATCTCAGCATGAACTGATAGCAAAAATGATTTTGGAAAGGAAGGTTTTGTATATTTGAGAAGATATTCACTGTAATAATAGTTAACCTGAGTTAACAGTGATGCTGCTTTGAAGAACAAGAATTTCCATATAATGCATTTCAGTAATCAAATGTGAACTGTTCTCTTTTAATCCACTTTCTCTCTGAAAACTCATTGCTTTCAAAATAAGCTGCTCAATAACTCCAGACATTATTTATAAGGCAGTATAGAATTTCAGTTTGATGTTGATTTATAAGCAGGTACAAAGCTTCATTTGATGACAAAAACTTCCAGAGCAAATAGAGAGTATATCAAAATATATTTCTTTATATTTTTACTTCTGTATATTCACTGTAAATATGATAAAGAGAGGTACATAGAATGTACAGTATTTTGTTACTAGAAAGTCATGTTACTGAAAATGGCTTTTTCTAATGGAAATTTGCAATTCAGACCCCAAAACACAAAATGAGATGGATTCACTGTGTAAATAATAAGACAATTGACATAGAATTTCTGAAACTGTTAATTTTAAAATCTATCTTTCAAACTAAAACCACTACAGAAGCTTGACATTATTTGCTTTAGACTGAATAGTGCTCAAATTACTGAAAGCCTCAATTTCCTAAGTCACTACCTAACACTGTTTTAAAAGAAAAAAAATTCTCACTGTTGGAGAACTTCAGTTTTGTCTGAGAATGTACTATTCTTTCTCAAATAACTCATAAGTAACTAATGACAGAAAAGCATAGAGTTGCATAAGTCTTACTTCTAATTTGTTTCTTTCTAGATTTGCTCAAATGCAAAAGTTGGTGCTAATGTTGAATTTACATTTCAGTAGAATGGATTTTTCAGCTTTGGCAACAGTGACAGAGGGTGCCACTGCTTTTCTCAAAGACCCAATATCTCCCAAGTCCCAGAATCATCCTCCAAAAAACCCACAAAGGAGTACAAATGCAATATGTCTGCTCTTCAAAATTCAGCAAAAAGTTTGTGAGAAGGAACAAAACTGAGATTGTTGTTAACTCCAGTACTGAACAGAAGATGCTCAGGGTAATACAATGGAAACATTTATAGACATGTCTTGGTTGGCGTTTTTTAGTAGCTTTAAAGATCTTAATGTTTTCTCAAGAATTTTATTGAAAAAGGGCAATTCTCACCTCTATACCATTATATTGTTCAAAGAGTGTGCAATATTCTGCAAGACCAAGCTGGGTCAGCCAGTTAGAAATGGGTAGATACTTCATTATCTATTCCTTCCCAATGCCTATGACTCTGAAAAACAAAACCAAATTACAAATAACATTGCTTAGGAATGTTAAACTGAACTCAGAAAGCACTTCAAAATTGCAAGTTCCACTATTACAGCCTAAGAGAATAATACTTTTTTGGCTGCATGGTAAGAGGTGCAATATAATCTGTTCATTAAGATTTTTACCTTTATTTCACTGTTTCATTGTAATCCTCATAAAAGCAGGGAATGTTGAATACTGTATTTTGTTTAGCTCTTGTAGCTGAATTAATATTTTAGAAGATGAATTAACAGAGTCACTTGATCATCAATTCAGCATCAATTAAAATAACCTCAGCCTTTGTATTCAAATAATGTTTCTCAATACCTCGTTCAGTGATAATGTAATTCTTCTTACATGTGTGACACATGAACAAGTGCATTAAATGAAGAGGAACAGCAAAAGGAGCAGTGTTTTCTGTAAGAATATGAAGGGTGTATGTGGATGAAACTGCATTCGCTGTAAGATTGTCAAAATGACTATGATTCTTTGGTGGGTGTTTCTCCAAGGTGGGAACGTAGCTACAGTCAACCTGTCACAGAATATTTCTAAGTAAAAAGGCAACTGAAATATTTTTTACAGTTTGTTCTTATCATGTCATCTGAATTTGAGTTATCTGTAAATTAAAATATTTTTCATTGCTTTTATCCTCAGTTGCTAAGATGAAATAAAAGATAGACATTAAGGTGGATATATGATGGACATCAGAAGATAAAAGACATAAAAAACTCTCCCACTATCACTGCTCCATGTAAGCAGTTATGCAAGCTCTGCACAGACAAATAGTTAAGCTACCAAGAATTGCTGGATTTTTCAAGCCATGTCTATGTGAAAGTTTGAGCATAGCCTAATCAACTCAAGGATGCCCAATTCTAAATCTGCAACTTGTGGTCTGAACATTTTTTTGTCAGAACACTGATGCCAGAAGCAGAAACTGCTTGTGTTCAGAACCTAGTGCCTTAAATTTTATATTTTTATTATTTTATTTTTAGTTGAAGATCTTTCTCTCCTCTGTACTTCAGAAGAAGTAGTTGCTCATGAGGTCTTGATAGACTAACTGTAATTATGACTTTTCAGCTACAAACCACATGTTCTAATACATCTGCCTACTCTGAATACACAAGAAGCTGCCCCAAAGGCTGACAGCCTTTGGTCAGCAAAGAGTCAGTGTTGCTTTCTGTGAGATTGGGAAAGTCATTTAGCATTTTCATAATTATTGGAAGACGAGAATTTTTTTTTAAATACAAATTGCAAACCAACAAATACTGTTCTGCAGAAAGGTAGGCAGTGGTAGCAGTATTATTTGTGTCAATGGACAATTAATATGTTCCTAGAAACGTTTTAAAAGCATTTCAGCAACACACAGAACAGCAACTGTTAGTAATATAAAAAATGTTTTGGACCAGACATTGTTTTTCCAGCCTCTGTTAATTTTGCCTCAGTACTTAACCTTGGAAAAAAATGAAAAAGTCAAAATGGTTGCACTTCAGAGACACATACACAATTACACTGTGGAAGTTGTAATTCTGGAATTTGTCACTTCATAGTCTGTTAAAGAACAAATCTGCTAATTTGCAAGTCACATTGTCCATTAGAATACTGTGTTATATTATTTGCTTTATCGCCAATTTTTCATTATTGTTAAAATATTGCAGGCTACGGATGATGACTGTACGTCTAAAGAACTGTGGCATTCCAGAACTAAGAGTATCTTGTGGAGTAACATTGACCAGAAAATCTCCACGTTCAACTGACACACCACAAAAGAATTTCCTTGAGGAATGTTAAAGGCACAGAGAACATTCTTATGTGAGGGAAGGAGAAGCTTAGCCACTGACATCTTTCACTTATGGCTTGTTTAAACAGGTAATTTCAGTACTGTTGGTACTTTGTAAGATGGTCAGCACGAAGGCATATGATTCTCAGACAGATAAAAGGAAAAACACAGCTAGTTGGCCAAAACATAAATAAAACCATGGACAAATACCTCTTTTCTGGTTCATACATTTTAAAGTAAGAGACTTAAATTTGTTGTCAAAAAGGAGCTTGTTATCAAAATTGTTCAACAGCTTCACTAAGAATATATTTTTTAAGACTACAAATTTTGTATTTAATTGCAAATACTTAGGATTCTACATTAGTACATGACAACGTAATTGCTAGAAAGTCATCATACTTATCCCAGTACAAAGAGAAATTCTGAACTAAGCATTAAGGGAATCCCAGAATTTCCACAGAGCAATATGCTCTTTAACAATGATGAACAGTGGCTATCTAATCTTACTTGGCCAGCTGCATTTGCTCTGTTATTAATTTATACCAAAAGAACCCCAAACCAACAAATAAATGCAAACCAAAATACCAATACCCCTGTTGTCCAAACCCTCATACAAAACAAAACTCAAGCAGAAAATGTTGTTATCCTCACATGACAAGATACTAAGAAATAGAAAATGCATTGCTTTCAAATATACTGCAATTACACCTTTGAATGGGATTATTTATGGCACACTTTTACATGCTATTAAGTCTTTGCTAACACCTTGGTAGACTCATCCTTTTCGTTTTATTGAAAAATTTGTTCCTGCAGCTGAAGGAGAAAAAAATTTCCTTTCACAAGGCAATTAATTGCCTTTCTGGTCTTTCTGCTAATGGTAGTTTTGGTGAATATACTCAAATAACTCTTATTTAACCAATATTACACTGTTCATTGGATGCTGGGTACAGCCTAGTGGTCAAGACTCAAGATATCAAGATATATTCATAACCTGATCAATGTCAAGAGTAAAATGGAATTGTCAAATGAATTGTAAAACCCACTAAATATATCATTGTGAGATGTGGTTGTAGGCAGAGGGAGTTTCCTGTTGTTCTACTTTTACACTATTTATCTCTGAAAACAGGATTAATTTTTCCTTAAGGCAGGTAATGCCAACTTTTTTTAAGATGCAAAATATGAGTATGAACACACTGGAAAAGGATGAGGCACATTTTGGGCACGTATTTTTTTTCCCTACTATGAAATTAATATCCTTCCTTTCCAGGGAAAGGAAGGGAAGAAAAAAAAATGGCAGTATGAATTGCAGAGAAATACAAAATCTCTGTTCCATTTATCTATTCTAAACACTATCAGTTCCTGTACATCTAAGGACCAAAAGAGATCATAATAGGTTTAGTCAGGTCACCAGATTTTTGGGATAGAACCGCTTGCTTCTATTTGTTCAGTTATACTTCTGTTATTATTTAACTCAAGAGTGAAGTTATTCTGGACTCCTTACATGGAAGGCCTTACAGAACTATCCACACAATTTATATAATTTCAGGGGTTTTCACATTAAAAAAAAACAATTTAAAACCCAGCTAGATTTGTATCATTCTCCTTCTGAACACCACTTGTTTAGAGACATTTATGAAATCAAGCTGCTGCTGAAAAGTTATGAAATTAGTAACGATGGGAGATTCTTAGCACGGCTCTCTGACCTACTGAGCTGAACTTTCAGAGTCCTTTCCTGCATTCTCTCTCACAGTTGCAGTCATCCATATAGGGGCACCAGTGATGCAAACACACAGAGCTTTTAAATCCCACTGTTCACACTACAATGCTTTACTAGACTGATAAGTCATTGCTTCTTTCCTCTATCACAGTATCCCAGAACAATTAAAAGATGCTGCTGCTGATGTTGGCTTGTTATACTGTAAACACAAGGTAAGTAATACATAATATCAGATTCTTACTTCAGCTATGGTTTTGACAAATTAAAAAGTATGTATGTGTGTATGACAAAGGCACCACGATTGAGTAACTCCACATCATTGTGTGATTATAGTAAGTAGTCCAGGCACAGTAATTTATGCTCCTTTTTCAGCCTCCCTTTAGGATTCAGGCAGTAATATGACAAGGATCAAGCCACATATCATGGTATAATCCTGCCCAAACAAAATTACTCATGTGAGTCAGCACAGCCAGCAATTTCATCTCATCTGGAAAGTCATTTCCCTTATTGCGCCTTTTCTGTTTCAGCAAAATTGACTTGGATCATACTTCCAGATTAAAACTAGCCTCCTGCTGTGACAAAATAATTTATTAGTATAAATTGATTTATTGGACACTTGCCCAAGTAAGTTTTCTTAAGGTTTTTAATCACTTGAACTTGGCATGCTTTCCTAACTTGAATGAAAGGCCCATCAGTTTTGTTTTCAGATAGATTCTCATGTACTTCCACTTCAGATGTACCTTTATCTTTTTCTGTCCTTAATGACATCAACTAACCCTCTAAATTACAGCCTCAATAAATCTGACCTTTCCATGCAACATCACGTACACCTCAGGTCCTGTGTTGTGGCACTGAGTAATAACTGACCAAAGGTCTGTTCCCCTCTGCTGATCACAACTATTTGTGCTTAACTAAGCAATTCAGGGATGTTGTATTGCAATGCATGTTTGAGTAGCAGAAAGTTTCTGCCATCTGAGTGCCAGTGATACTGTAGAATGAAAAACTAAAAAAACTGGAAGTGGTCATGAAGCTTGTGATGTCACATCTCAGAGATCTTACCACAATACAAAAAAACTACCTCTTCTTTTGCAGACCAGGTCATAATTCTATTTCTCCTCTCCTTTAAACAATTTGCCAAGTGTAAGACATGTTTTAAGTAGTACAGTTAATTTTTTGAAAGTACACAAATTTATAGTTTAAGACATATCTTTATTGTATTTTGGAAAAATATATTTATATATGTATATTTATTATTGTATTTCTGAAAAATCTTAAAAGATATCTGTTTTGTAAAAGGCATACTAAAGGCAGAGTGGGAAAGCCAGAAGGCATAAGTCAATGACCCCAAAGCTTGCTTCATCTCCACAGAAGTGTTAAAATTTTAGTGAGAAAAGCAACCTTCTTCTCTGAGATTTGTTTCTGAAGTAATGGTAAGTTGCTATAATTCCCATTACACTTGTTCTAGCCTACTGACATAAATAAATTTTGCAGTTAAGAATTGGACAAGGTTCTCCTAACCTAATAAAGCCATAGGCTGGTAATACATCTACTAAAGTCTATTCTAAAACCAAGTCCATCTTTTCTGCTAGCAAAAAGGGAATGGCTCTTGCATATGGGGCAAGAGACACAAACAGCAGAAATACCTGAAAAGCAATCCACCAGCAGAACCAAAGTGTCAGACACTGATCAAACAAATACTGGTACTGTGCACTAATCACCAGAGAAAGCACTTATTGGGCCAAGGACTGTGGCTAAAAAAAAAAAGAGTTGGAAACTAGGACCAAAAATTCCTTCCTCTCTTCACAGGAACAGAGCTTGGTACACTGTACCTAAACTGGATGACATCACAAGTCAATGATCTCTTTTTTTTTTTTTTTTCAGAGTGGAACAATATGAAAAACCTTTATGTTTTGGTTAACTCTGCATGAAAAGCAGTAATAGGTGACAATAACTCACTGTGTAATAATTAGTACAATCAGATTCCCTGTAGTCTTACATGAAAAAAACATCTTACAAGGGAAGAACTACCTAAGTAAGAATGTTTTACAGATGGGTGACCTATGTTACATAAGGCATCAAGGGTGAAGAGGGAAAAAGAAAGCATAAGAAATTAATGTAAAAGGAGGCTCATGTTCTTACAGTGATGATGGTTTAACAAAATGAAACAAAGACAAAAAATTATCAAAGTAGTATCTCTGATAAATCCCTGTTATACCATGTAGAAAATACACAAGAAAATAATGAAAATAGATGTGAGAGAGGCTTGATGTAGTAGAGAAAATTACCCAGAAGGGGCTGTTATTTCAAGTCAACTCAGGTGTCTTTCCTTCACTGTACATCCACAAAAAAGTTTGTGCTGCCACAAAGCAAGCAATGACAAGGAGCTGCTTATACAGCAAAAGTGGAAATTTGAGACGTTAAGCATTCAGTCAAATCCTACTACAGGTTATGGACTCCTCTGCTATTCAGAACAGAGTCTACATGCAAGCATAAACCCTTTAATGTATCCTTGACTGCAAAATAAAGTGAGGCACAGACTTCCTCACTTCAGCCAGCTGTGTTCTGGGAACAACTACAGTAAAGAGATTGGTTAATTCTCTAGGGAGTGGCAGCACTCTAAGTCACTGTAGCTTTTTGAGTCAGTGCAAAAATCAGGGTCCTTGAACAGGAGAAATTATTAAGCTGCATGGAAAATTTCAGTTCTGGTTTGTAATACCCAAAAGGTTTAAAATCTGTGGGCTTTTTTCTCTCTAGAATAATCTGAAAGTCTTTTAAGCATACCAAGTTGATATATTCTTAAACAGTCCCTTTCTTAATGACAGGACAGGCTTGATTAAGGTCTCCATCTCTTTATCCCACAGGAATCTATGCAGAAGCTATATCACTGAAAAGTGACCAAAACACACATTTTACTAGAATCATATTTCATGATTTGTTGAAAAGAGACGAGTATAGGAAACCAGTCGCAAAACCAAGGGAAAACTGTGCACCACCAAATATACCACTATCTCACAACACTTCATTCACAAACAGATCAAAAAAAAAAGCACTTAAATTCAAGCAGTGACCCTATCACATTAAACTTAAAATACAAATAAAATAATGTCCCATTGAAACTTATAAACCACCATATTTTAAAGTTATAACCAGTATTTTCAATATAAGTGTTAAACTAAAACAGATGTAAAAATATCTTAAGACTGTGTACATATGAGATTTAGCTTTCACTCTTCTTTCCTCTTTCTTGGAATTTCTAGGTATTTAATTTCAAGCTTTTCCCCTAACTGTGACTATTAAAACATAATTTAAAATTCTGAAATTCTCAAAAGATCTATGAAAAACTTGAAATTGAAAATTAATTGTAATTGCTAAGAAATAAATTAACAAATAAATTCCATAATGCAAATAATAAACACAAGTTTGCTTGTAGGATACCATGAGGTGCAAGCTTCTTTTCATATTTATATTGCTACTCATTAGCAGTTTGTGTACTACAAGCTGGGTAGACATGGGTGAACTTTATAGATTGTTTCCAGTTACATTGTGAACTATCCCATTTTCATCAAATGAGTTTTAAAATAAAGTATAAGTCTGATAATCTTGTAGGGTAAGGATATGATGATAACTCCTCCTAGTGGAAGCACATCTGACACAACAAAATTCAAAACAATACAGAGTTCCAGGTATCATACTAGTTTTGGCTGGTACTAGCTAGCTCTGCACTTTTCCACCCTTTACTGAATAAAACTAGTCTCATCCAACTTTCCAGTACTAATTGTAGAAAAACATCTATGGGCTTTCAAGCAAGATGAAAATCATTTCACTTTAAAGCTTGCTCTTACACTGGTATAACATAGTTTCTATGCATAGCTGAGAATCAGGTTTCAAATTAATCTAAAGCAATCTTTTACTGTAGGACTATGTGTCACCACCATCTCTTAAAACCGTGGGCAAGACTGATGTGATGTAAAGTAACTTACATTTATCGTGAACAATGAAGCTCTGCTGATTTACTGGTGCTGGGAGTGCAGCTTGCTGTGGCTCCTTTTTGTTTCCTCTTCCACTCATACTTTGTTTCAACTGTGCCAGGAATGATTTCCATGTGAATGAATCCCCTACACTTATCTGAATAGACTACTCTGTTCACCCAATTCCATCTCCAAGGCTCAGACTGTCACAGACATTACACATGCTGTTCAGCCTGAACCTAGAGGAGTGGTTTTTACTAGAATAGCTCAGGGCAGACAGAGCTATTAGGAATATGCAGTATCATGTAAAATGTTGAGCAGGCTATCAACACTCTAATTCATTTATTTTAGTCCCTAATTTGCTTCATGCTTCCCTGTTCAAATTATTTTAAGTCCAAAATATTTTTGGTGAAATTTTGAGAAATTGTTGTGAAGGATGTAAGGACACTGGATGCTTTAAAAAGAAACTAAGCATAAATATCGTTGGGAGCCTAGGCACTGAAGGGATACTTCTAACATGGTTTTTTATGTCAATCAAACATTCACCAAATCTGTTGCAAACTACAGAGAAACAAATACAGAATATTACTCAACTAGTATATGCTGTTCTGGCCAATGTTTGTGTAAAGATAAATAGTCTACAAAGTACCAATCGGGAGTTAAATGCATATTGACTCAGCAACCACACAGCAGATTTTTCATACCAGACATCTCACAAAAAATGCCCCAGACATCAAGCTACTTTATGTCAGACCTCAAATCAGGTATTTTCAGTTAGTGGGATGTCAATACTTATCACCAGTAGCTTACAAGAAACAACTAAGAGAGTGGTTCATAATTTTTATTGTACTGCTTATGGAAGACACAGACTAACCACCCTTCATTTATTTTCCTTACATACAGGAATATAATTTTCTCTATTTCATAACATCAACATATTTTTTTATTATTAAACCAGAATTCTAAAACAGAGGCGGTAGTTTTTCACACAATCTTATTCATTGGGGAACATAATGTCATTCATGTCCTGAGTAGCAAAAGGATAAATGAATTTAAAAGATGGTCTGTGCAGATAAAACAACAAATAAAACACTATTTAAAACAAAGAAATACACAACAAAGGTCTCTGAAAATTCTTACAGGATGAGTTATTAACAGCTGTGGTGACATGTTGGGGTAGTAAACATCCCTGTATACTTATGTTCTTACAACACTTGTGTAAGCAAAAATTTCTCCTAGGAAGAGACTTTTGGTCCAATTCATGCAAACGTTCTTACAATGCACATGGAATGCAGATGTGGCACAAAGCTGCTCCACTAGTACAAATTAGTTCAAAGAATTCTCAAAGTGTCACTTTGCTCTTGCAGATTTTAACAATACTTGACCCAGTGTATGGGCAATTCCCTAACTATGTCTCTACAGCCAGATTAGTCACTGTACATTCTCCTGCCACTGGTCTAAAGTTAAAATGAATGTACCGTGTATGTTTTTTGATTCCCAGAAATAGCAAATGTTTGTGCTTAATGCAGGTGATGATAGCAATCAGGTGATCAAGTACTAACAAACCTAGCATGTCACTAGAAAAGATTAGTACTAATCTCCAGATACATTCAGTACAACCAACTTAGCAGATCTTTTGAAGACTACAGTTAATTGTAACAGTATTTATATGATCAGACTCAAATGAATAAATAGAACTAAGATAATCAAACACTTAAACAGAAAGTATTGGTCACTACAGGCTAGTAAATCTTTCCTCTTTCTGTATGGTCTTTTGTAGCTAGATGGGAATTCATCCTACCTGTACATGCAGTGTGTTAGTTCAGTGCTGAAACTGAGCCAGCATTCACTGTTGAAAAGACTCCACAGCTGCTTCTCAGCTTGAACAGCCAGAGCCTATCATGCACCCAGCAGTAACAGACTGTAAATATACATGCCACATAATCAGAAAACTGATTAAAGCTAGCATGCTAAGATCTCTGTGGGGAGAGGGGATGAAGAAAAATTGAGTTTACATCTGTGATTGTATGCTAAAATTTTACTGTGGACTGATCCAACTTCAGCATTCTAGTCCCGCTCCTTTCAGTTCCTCAGCCATATCAACCCAGAAGTTCCTCACTTTCATTGCACCAAGTCTACCATTTGTGTGGTCAGATGCTAAACTGGATACGTGAAATGGTCCTGTTTTACTGAAAACACAAAACTGTGCCCCTGCACAGGGTGTGTCTTTTAAAAAATGTGCAGATCCAGGACCACGGCATGTCTCAATGTCTATAACTACTAGTTACTGCAATAGGTTTCTCAAATGTTTTATCATTTAATACATTCCTCTTCAGCTTTTCTACCCTTCAGAATAGGAAGCAAATAGTAGGACTGCTGTATTTTTTAATAAGGCTGCTCAGAGACACAGAACTTCTGAAAAAGCTCCACCTTTTTTTTAATATTCTTTTTATTTGCCTTCTGGTGTTTGAAACTTTATGGTTAACTTAGGTCTTTCTTTCAAGAAATTCTACAAATTTGTGTTCTGCAAATAACACAGTTCTGTTGTTTTTGTTTTTTTTAAGGCTGAGATATTCACATGACTAATTAACTCTAGGATTTGAGAGCTGTCTAATCTACCAAAATTGATTTGTGATAAGAATTAAACTGGCAGCAGAAATAACAAGAAAATACATCACAGGTGCGTTTGCTAAATCATGACCAACAGACAAATGTGCTCTCAAGTTGTACTGCATTCTGCACCCTCAAGGCACTTTTTGCAGTGTAACAAAAGGAAGGACGGTGGTGGTACTTCTCACATATCCCAGTGCTAAATCAATCTTCTTAGCTTAAGACACCGATAAATGTGTTTGAGTAAGCTGATTTTGCATTGAAATGGATTAGAACAAAAAAGTTGAGTTTATTTGAGCTTGGTTTCTCCTTTTCTGCAAGACCTTAGTAGTCCTGAGCCATTTTACTCTGTAACTTGCCTTTGCTCTTGTGTATATATATTCTTACTGCTTGGCTGCTCTAAACTCCTGAACTGTGTAGTTAAACACAAGATTTCTCTTCTTCCTGCTCTTTGCTTCTCACTCTTCCTCATTAGTCTGGCACTCCAAGCCACAAAGTCATGCCTGGTACATTTTCCTATCTATTTATGCACTCATTTTTGTTGACTTTTACTTTATAACAGAGTGATAAGAACTGTTTAGGGGTTAGGAGCACACATACTAGTTGCTACCTCCAGATTCAAAAAGCTGCATGATAAGCAAGAAAAGAAATTTAAATTTGAAAATAATAATAATTTATCAGTAAATTCAACACCCTCAGAAAGTAAAAATGCTCGCTGATTTGTTTCTTTTTAATCAACACATAATTTAAAAGGAAAAGAAAAATAGTGCATTTCCTAAAGATGATCAATAATCATAGAATCATTTGGTTGGAAAAGACCTTTAAGGTAGTCAAGATCAAATAAAGAAGTTTATTAAAATAAACTATTGTATTCAATGAGAATGATTCTGTAAGGCACTGGTCACAAAGCTGGAACAAATGAAGTTTTAACACAAATTCTGTTTTAATTTCAGCTTGACGTTTTCTCTGATTTTAAAACAGAATGTCCTTGTGTACACGGCCGTTAGGGCTAGAACTCACAATACCACATAACTTGTACTGAGACAACTAGCAATAAAAAATGGCTGAGTATCACTAAAAATGGGGCTAAAACTGTAACACATAGGAAGCTGTTTTATGGAGACCTCAGCCATAAAGGGCAAGATGGGTAATAACCTCATCAATTTTTTTAGTAAATCAATCTGTGTGTAAGAGTCAGAAAGATCCTTTTCTTACATGTGATTGTATATGGAAAAAGCAGTAACTTGGTTTGTAGTACATCTTTGGACCCAAACAGCGAACAAGTTTAAATGTTAAAATACCTAGGTTCCAGATGGACAAAATACTATTAGCGAGTCAGGAATTTCTTTGAATCATCTGAGCTTGCATGCAAAAATGCTACTAGTCATATTTTTGTAAATGCAGGGCAAGTCCCATAAACACAGAACTACTTCCTTCCCCTTTGAAGATAATGTATAGGCAGTGTCAGGAGCACTAGAGACAGATAAAAAGCACCACAGTAGATAAAACAAAATGCTGAGCCAGTCTAAACTTGCAATGCCAATTCAAATTTGTTCAGAGTATTTTTTGATTAATTTTGTCATAGCAAGTTTAATTCCTTACCAAATCTGCCTACATACCAGTTTTATTGGTATTTCTGCAGATAGCACAAGGGATTTCTTCCCAGTCCCTTCCTGTTTCTCTCCTACTCTGTGATGTAGTGTTACTGCATTCAAGCCATGAACCATCCTTAAATGGAGGCTGGATTCTATTAATTTCTCAGTCATCACCACTGAGCTTTCCTTACCTGCTGACTTCTGTTCAGCAGCATTCCCCATGACAAGCTCCTACTGACACTGCTGTGCACTGACACTCTTCCTCAGAAGCTCTCCAGCCTTGCCTCACCATATTCTGCAGCAATCTACTCCAAGAACAGCAGAAGTACAGAGGCAGAGTGATCCATACTGCTGCAGGGTAGGACACCTTCCAGTAGAACTTTGGTTTTCAAGTGTAACTTGGAGGATCTCAGCTGAGGTTCAGAGTAAAGCTGATTGCTTCAGCCAAGCCCTTAATTTGCAGTAGTATCTGAACACCTGTTCAGTGGTACAGGTGTACCTGTTTGGGTTAAAAGCTTCTTCGTTTGGGTTAAAATCCTAACGCATTGCAGCTGAAGCACTGGGCTTCTACCTGTGGTAGTAGTTTGGCTTTGGTTGTGTTGGCTATAATCCTGCAATTACCAAATAAACTCATCACAAATTTTATAGTGTATCATGTGCAAACTGAAAAGATAGCTTCAGTGATTTTAAGCATTGGAGTTTAACTTATTGTACATTTCCTCTGCCATCTGCCTGAAGCTTTATGCATTCACATTAGAAGAGCAAAAGACACAGCTCAGTTGCAACTCTTGGCAGTGGTAAGAGGAGCTCTGCCTTGATATATTTCCCTTTGTTTAATAGCCCACCTATTTCAAAGATATTCTAAGTGTTTACAATACAAAAGTATATCTGCATGCAAAAATAACACAGACTTGCTCATCAGCAGTAGTATCCCACAAAATGGAACTAAACCATAACCAACTCATCTCCTGTCCTGGAGGGCTTGCTCAATAGAAGGCTTTCCCAGCATTAGGCTTGCTGCAGGAAGAGAGTCTGATCTCTGCTGGAACAGGCAGGTAAGTGAGTTTCAAGGACAGAATTGCACTGCCAAACCTGCAGTTTATTAGCACAAGTACCTGTGTTAATTTTAAAAGTCACACTGATAAATCTAGAGATTTGATGAAGGAAGTGCACCAAGCTGTAACACAGTAGTCATGTTACTAAAGCATATAGTTGAGAGAATTACATTAAAGTCTCTCAAGTACTTTAAGCTACAATATATAAGGAATATTTCCACACAATACTTAACACTATATGGAAATTTTCTGCTCTCAGTTCTAATGACATGACTGGGCATGGGTGTACAGAACTTGTACATGGAAAACAGTGGAACACCTGTCAAGAGCACTGCACTTATTTATGGTCCCCAAACTTCATGAGCAAAGTAAGATGATTATTAAACATAATAATAATAGAACTGATATTTTAAAATTTTATTGCTGTATTTTTAACTAAACAACTCTATTTTATCCTGTTCCTTAAACTATCTTGTCCTTTAAATTTTCACTTTTCCTCTTACAATTTCATGGAATCTGCTTCTAGAGAATCCTTCTAATAGTATTTTCAAAAAGTAGGAAATAAACTCGGTATTAATAAAAAAGAAACAGATAAATGTGAGATGCAGGGAAGAGGAAGAAAAGCAGTAGCTGAAAACAGTGAGATGAAAAGACATAAAGAAAATTTTAAGCTCAAGTAAGCAGGGAGAGTAAAGAGAATAGAGAACAGCAGTCTAACAGAGACCAAAATAAGTAGCTGAAGGCTTGCAGTAAAACATGATTAGAGAAAAAGCTGACATGTGAGAATGACTAAAATTTTCCTTGTTTGTTTTTTTTTCCCCCATTGTTACATGAGCAATAGTGCAGTTTCACTAGTGGCAGAGTCTGTAAACATGTTAATAGCTCTAGAAGTAGATCAAGAGTTGCCTAGATAATAGGTTTCTGTTTTCTAAATACATAATTTTTCTCCCTATTAATAAAAAAAAAATTCCATAGTTGAATTGCATCAGTTGGTAGGTTGTCTTCTGACTGAATTCCTGTAAAGCAATGCTGTCCTCAAGGCATTTTTTTTTAATAGCTTTATTTTGGCAAGTCTTAAGGGAAACTTAAGGGAAACAGCAGAGGTATGCAATTTGAAAAAAATTGTTAATATTTGGAGAAGTTGTAATGTAGGGTAAGAAAAAACCACTAATGAAGGGGAATTGCAATGAAAAAAATCCCAAATTACCTTATAGTAAGTAATAATTTCCTTAACCTGGATATCAAGACAGATATATTTAGTAATAGTATTTTTCTACTTAAATGGTATCTGCCTGCATACAAAGTATTTTTTTTTGTGAAAATGAAACTAAACAACACACTATGCACGCCCCAATAAACCCAACCAAAACACTCCACTATGTTTTGGCAGTATTATGACAAGGTGTCAGTTGGCTCTAATTTCAACTGTTTGAGACAAGGACAATACAAAAAGAGACAAACCAAAAAAGAAAGTGCATGGAGGAAGTGAAATAAAATTACTGAAAACAGAGGGTTTTTTTCTCATTCTAAGATATAACATGTTTATGATGGAGAGCTTCAAAAGCACAAGCATACAATATCCTGTAAATCTTAGTTACTCTTCAAAACCATCACTAAGCTCTATAGCTAAGAAAATAGTTATGCAACAGAGAACTACTACAGCAAGCTTAATGATGGGGGATTAGAGTTGAAAGTGAGAGCACTAGACATTCTTTTCTAGCAAAATAGTACAAATCCCAAGTGAGACAGTAGGATAAATGAGCCAGAGGGCCTCCATTCATTCTCCAGCAAACAACACATCACAAAAGATCCATACATTATGCCAGGAAAATACTCAGCAAGAATGAGAAGCCTTGGAAACAGAAATTCTTGACTTAGAGTCTGGTTGAAGGTCACTGCTCTAACACTGCACAGTTCACGTATTTGCGTTTGATATATACATATGTAAAGGAATTCCTGAGTTTTTATGTTCTTTTAGTTCTTGTAAATGATCTAAAGATGGAGACAAATATTAATCTTTTCATAGGCTGATGGAAGGGGACTAAAATAAATGCTTCATGTTATTGAAGGAGTTACCAAAACTATATAGACAAACTTGTAATTTCTGTATAAAGGAAAACAGAGTCAGATTTAAAGTTTCCAGTTTTCGCACCAGAATTTCACTATAAATTAATAAGCCTACATCCAATTTGTTTGTTAAGATCTTGTTTAATGGTTTCAGAAAATTCCTGTTATCTAAGATGAACTGATGTTTACAGATTTGCTAGCCCCCTCCTGGACTTCAAAACAAACCTATGCTACATTGATTTTTTAAATTATTCCATGATGCTTAAATCAAATGAGATTAGACACAGTTAAGAAAGCTGCACTAATCTGAAGACACTATTCCATCAAATAAAGTGACAGCCCTTTCATTAAAAATAAACAGAAAAGACTCCAACAGTGACTAGATTATTTTCCTTTTTTTCAGAAACCCTTTTATATGACAAAAAGAGTACTTAGCCTGGCATCTAATTATAATTCAAATCATATAACCCACAGCAAAGGATTACACAATCCTTGTACAACTTGTGAGTGCCATTTACTGCAGGAACCAATAATGTACTGAGGTGTGGAACTTCAGTGCAACAAAGCAGATATGAGTGTCCAAACAAACACTGACACTGCTGATTACAATCAGCAGCTGGGACAGATAGAAAAAGTTATGGACATGATATTAATGGCTGTTTTCAAGAAGTTTAGACTTAGCAGTTTGCTGTTTGAACTCAGTTTATTACTGCATGTGACCAAAGAGGAAGACACAAAGAATCATTTGGTCTTGCACGAACACTTGACTGAATGCACATGCACAGAGCAGACACTCACTAATGTGATACACCATTGCAATGACTGTAAACTGCTGAATGATTTTCCTGGACTCCGATCTGACAAATAGTTTCTGAGAGTATTCTTTAGCCAGATACCTCTATCTTTCTCTATCTGGTTGATGAACTACACCCAACTCTAGAAACACAGTGTGGTGTTTCAGCAGTAGGGACTGTAAGGTATGGCACGCTTCAACTTTTGAAAGCAAAATGCTCCTAAAAATACTTAATTCAGAGTGCCTTATAATTTGCCATCCAAGCAACAAAGGCATGACATCTCATTTCTTGAAATCAAATTTCTTACCTCATGAAGTGCAACTACCTCTATCGATAGTACTTGCACTTTGGTTCTTCTTGTGTTGCAGCACACTAGCTGCAAGACTGAGGAAATGAGCTTGAAGAGTAAAACACACGTGGATTCTTAAAGCTTCAGCCCAGTCAAAAACATCCCATAAATAAGGGAATGGTTAAATTAATTGCACCATGAGGGTCTTGCCCATGAATGATTAATGCAATTGGAAGTTCTTACTGTCTTCCTCCTTTGCTGGTAGCATGGCATATAGAAATAGAAACCAGTCTCTGACCCCTGCACACAGAACTGAAGCCAGCACAAGCAAGACAAGAACAGGACATAAACTGCATAAATTGCTGTTGTAGCTAAGTTTATTTGCATACTGAAAAATCTTTCTTTGATGGTGCCAGCTGCTGGTGAGAAGAATGTGTTTGGTGTCATTATAAGAACACCTAGAAAGAGGGGTACTCTGCTATTACAGTATCACAGAGGTGTATATGCAAACAAGAAAAGGCTGGGAGAGATCAAAACAACCATGTTTAGATAAAGTATATTATGTATATAACACTACTGTACCAGCATTTCAGCACCCTCTTGTGTTAACTGGTGCTTAGAGTAAAAATTCTGAGAAAAATTCCACTCTAACCTTACTAACTGTGAAGATACTCCTCATGTACATAAACAAAGAATCTTACTATTCTAAAGCACAAAATTGTAAAGCACAAAATCTTTTAAAATCAAGAAATATGCTGAAGCACTAGAACCCATTCCATGTAATTCAATAGCAAGAAACTTCTGTCTGAATATCTACAAAGCTCTTGTGGTTTTGATAGTTTGGTGAAAGTTACTTCTTAAATATCTCTTTAAATCATTTATCCTTAAAAGGTTCTTTGTTTTCAGTTATTTTTTACCAACATAGTATTAAAATAAAACTCTGCTTTCACTATGTATCATCCCTCACAAAGAAGTTGGTGCTTGTGCCATGACTGCAGCATTTTTCCAAGAGCTGAAACAAGTACAGTCATGTGCCCTGAGCTCTGAGCAGCGCTGCTGTGGAGGACGAGAGCAGACATTACACTGCTGAGTATTGCAGCTGCTGCTTTCTGAAGCCTTTTCTGCCATCCTCCAGCAGTATTAGATCACAGACATTTACATGCAAACTTGCCTATGTACCATGTTTCAAATCTTTTCAATCCCTGTGATTGCATCTTTTTATTTGATAGTAAAGCTGACATAAACCTATCAATTACAGAGCAAAAATGGTTCTAATATATCCCTGTATTTTTCCTCAGGATCCTCCCTTATTTTTCCAAAGTCAACTGAAAAGATACGTGAAAAACAGATTATCTTCTAAATAATTTAGATTGAGAAATTCACAAAAAAAAAAAAAACAAACAAAAAAACCAAACCAAACAAAGCCAATTCATAACTCTGAAAAAATAAAACTGCCCTACACATAATGCAACATGAGAACAAAGTTTCCTTGTATTACTTAACTTGCAAATAGTTGACACAAACAATTTTTATTTAAAAATATAGACCATCTAAAATCTTATCAACATTTATCTTTCAAAGTATTACAGCTTTACAAAACATATTTTTATCTAATTATCTTGGATTTGACAAAAGCCTTCGCTATTACATGTTCATAGTTAATTTAATTCAGAATTTTAAAAATCACTACTAGTATACTGAACAATAGCTGTCATGATTAGGATCCAAAATTAAAATCTTTCCAGCTTTTAAACCCACAAAATGTTGATTTGGAAAGATCTGCTAAAACACATTATTTGTTACTAACCACCAAGCACCTGTTTTTAACAGTAAGACCATATAGGTTAATAAACAGACATACAAGAGTTCTTACCATAGCAGGAGGCTATCATAGTCTACTGTGTGCTCTTGAAATGCAAAAGGTTCTTGACAAAAGACACACCTTGAGAAGTTCTGTGTCCAATCAGCAGTCAGACCTGCCCAGGAGACAGCAGCTGATGAATCACAGTGAGGATAACTGAGCAGTGAGGCTGGATTTCCCCCCCCCTCCCCCCAAATCAATGAGAAGTTGAATACTGTGTTAACTTTTTCACACTTTAATTATTATTTTTACTTTTCTACTAGGTGAAAAATGTGCCATCTATTTGCCAATGAGCCATGATGAAATACAGAAGTTTCTACTTTCAGTTAAGAGTTTTGCAGGGTAATTATTAAAAAATATTTCTTATTAAAAATTATTTTTAAAAAGTTTACTTATAAACTGGAAGAAAGAAGAAAATCCAAACATCGCCATCCCTCCTGTCCCCAACAAAATAAATTAATTCATGTCAATGTAAAACTATGCACAAGCCCAAAACACCCTCCATCCATCCAGAGTTCAACAGACTAACAGGGAGAAGCAAACTTATCTATTCCAGGCATCACATTATAATTTTTAAAAATATATTATGATTATATGGAAGTTAGTTAAAAGTTCCAGTTAGCATCACTCCCCTCCCACCTGGGCTGTATATCTGCCCTGAGAACATTGGTGTTCTCAAAACCTAACGTGTAAGTGCATCACTTTACAGCTCTTTATCCAAGGACTGTTTCCTCCCAGGTGTACTGATGCTGGGCAGAAGATCCCTGTAGTGAGCAATCAAGGATGGCCACAGGAGGCTCAGGCTGGTGCTGTGCTTCTGCAGAGCCTGGTGCTCAGGCCTGTGCTGTGACACCTCTCCCCTGGCTGCAAGACACAACCAGCTGGAGGAGAGGAGCCCACAGGCAGCTCATTACACAGACTGTGAGTCCTTGTCTTCATCTAAAGTGCAACAAACAGTTCTTAATTGAATTGACTTTCTGTTTGACAGTAGACATAAGAAATACAATTGTTTTAAGAAAATCCTGCAAGAGCTCAAAAAACTCAAAATGTCAGATGCCCTTTCCCTGGACAGGCTCTGCCCAGTGTGCTGAGCTCTGATTTGAGACCTGTTCAGTACCACACAACTCAGCATCAGGAAGGAAATAATGCTACCTACACTGTCCTTTTCCTTTACAATGTTAGCCACAACAAATGGTACTTTAAGCAATAATTTATAGTCTGTCTTCCTGACTGGGACTGTAACAAACTTGTATCTCATGCTACATCATGAGATGTACCCTGTCAGTGAAGGTCACTAAATCAACAGGTCACTAATTTGCTTTTAGATATAACCCAAAGGAAGAGAGGTATCACATCAGGAGTGTTAATATTCATGAGCTGAAAACTAACGATTCTGCCATTTATGTAAGTATATCAAATTTAAACTACTGCATATGGCTTGCAGGTGTAAATTCTCATGCTGGATTTATGTCACATAAGCTTTGCCAGCACAGAGATAACAAAACAATCTGAATTTCTGATTTTATGAAGAAGGACATTCATACAGCCTGGGGAACTGATTTCATCACGTTCTACCATGTTTTAGCAGCACACTCACTCTAAACCCGTTCTGCACTGTAGAAGTGCAGACTCTGAAAAAACAGTCTCTACCCAAAGCCAACCCCTTAACAAAGTTTTCTTAGCACCATCAACACTACTCTCATTCTCCATAATCCTGGTCTTTATGTTTCCCCTTTGCCCCTTTTTTTCACTTACACTCTCGGATTTTCTAAGGATTCTAAAGTAACTTCAGTACCAGATTCCATTATTCCATTTTAATCCAGTGTTAAAGTTACTTGTCCAGCCTGCCTAGAGATACAATTTCTCACACATTCACCAAATGCTACTTCACTCTTTCTCATTCTTATTAGTAACATAAAACACACAACCATCTCTAGTAGATAACTGCTTTGTTGTCAAACAAGATGCAAATCTTTCCGCCAAAAAGCACAAGGCCTCTGTGTAACAAATACGAATTACATAGCAATTAATACCAAATACCAAAAGGGACTATTTTTCTTCCAAAGTACCTGTGAATAAGATTACTCCTTGAAAGTAAATTAAGAAACCATATTCCCCTTTTTAGATGCACAAATGTATATCTTGTCATCACAGCACTAACAAAAGCAAGTGTTAGTTTTGTAGCAAGTTTATGGAAAAAAGGCCACTAGTATTGAAACCTGATTGAAATGTCCCTGACCCTCTGTCTGGTTGTAAATATCTACCTTAATCTCTGTAATTGTGGATGGGAGCTGTGATGGCATTTCTTTTGGCTCTTTCATACTATTTTCCTAAATTCCAAACCCTAGTGATTGCAAACTCAGATATTTAACTACAGTCATATATTGCAATAACAACAACAAACAACAACAACATTATTTTCATGGAGGGTGTGGTAAAAAATAAGGGGTCTTCTTAGCAGTAATTCCTATGATTTCCAGATACCTCAGACTGTGGAAGCTGCTTGTTTCACTTCACTGCAGGAATGACTGGTACTTATTACTAATTTGAATAAACCAAAATACACCTCTATAGAACTATATCACAAGTCTGAACATAGGAAATTAATTTTTTGTGTTGTTAAGTCAATGCTTGCTGCCTGCCAGCAGTTTGGAAATGAAAGTAAACCCCCTACAACAACAAAGGACATTCTTTTATTTCAATGCTAGAATTGAAGAAAATTCACTGCTGATTTAGAGTGGCAGAGCTAACTCTGCACATTCATCACAAAGAAGCCTTTTGTCTGCTCTGTCTGCACAGAAGACTCTTTGATGTGCAGCTTTTTGTTTCTTCATACTGTAACTTCTGATGGGTGATAAGTTGCATTAACTTCAATGACTGGTTTTATGAGACAAATTGAAAGGCGTATATGGAGCAAAGACTATGCAAGGATTTGCTATAAAAATCACTTACTGGTTGCCAATGTGCTTCCCTTACGGCTGTTAAAAGAGAGAAAAAGTTGTACTGATAGATTACAAAAGTGCAGAGTCCGAGCTTGGCGTTCTGCTTTTGGGCTTAGTTAGAGATTGCAACGTGGCATTCACTTGCACAATATCTAAATTGCTTCCAAAACAAATTTACTGTGTTTACAGATACAAATTATATATATTTTTTACATTTATCAGTCTTGAAGCACTGATCAAACTAATATTCTGTATTAGAAGGTAACACTGTAAGATGCAGCTGCCTATTTACATAGTCATTTTAACAAAGATTCTCAGGAACAAATTTTAATGTACTTGGTGTATGAACTAACTTGGCTGTTTTCACTTTCCTTTCATACATCTATTATCTTCCACACATGGTAAATTAAGTCTTCCAGCTGTAATACTAATTTGCCAGTACAATTAACTTGGCCAGTACAAGATGGTAAATCTGGGCCAAATAATGAGCATAGGCTATTGCAACCAGCAATAAATTTGGCAGATCTATAGTTCTGAAAATAGCAATCTAACTGCATTACACAATCACACTCATTATACAATTTTATGGATGGAAAATAGGAAAAGGAGATTGGAGTAGAACTCCAGATAGTTTAGTCAGAGCTGAGCTGGCTCTGCTGGGGACTGGCAGATATATTTGACCAAGTCACTTAACCATGAGTCAGTCTACCTACAACTGGAATTCTGCAACTGTTCTTCTTCTATAAAACCATTTGATAACATTGACATTTAAAATTGAATTTTAAAAGCTTAGAAGTTACTAAGAAAGTAATAACTAAAGTATACACTTCAGGTAACTGCTATTCTATTTCTAATGACATCTTAATTTTCCAAGTGTGCACAAAATTCAAATTCCTTCTGCTTTTTTCCATACTGCAAGCATTTATTTACTGGCACTTAGGACATGCCCCCAGCTCCACTGCTTTCACAGAGGAAGAGCGAGAACCTCCCCTATCTTAAGGACATGTCTTCAGTGACCCTGCATCATCACTTCTCTTTAGATTGCAATAGCCCTTCCACAGGATGTCTTCTTTCCTATCCCAGCCTCTTCTGTTCACTGAAAGGACCTGGGCCCTTGTAACCTTCACCCTCAGCCCCACAGCTTCATTGTCCCTCCTGTTATGTCCTTGGTGCCCAGGCAGACTCGGCAAGGAGCAAATGTTTAAGGACCAGACAAGCCTTGACAGTCTCTCTGCAGTATCCTGGATCCTGGCATTCAGCAAACAACCCAAAACATCACATCAGCATAGCAGATCAATGTTTCCATTCCCTATAGATGGGAATGTCCAGTACCAATCAGCTGCCTTGTATTCTTGTTGATGTTTGGCTGAGGTTCAGCTGGCTACAATGCCTCCCCCAATGGTCCTTGTTCATCCTTCTCTTTTCCCAGGGCACCACAGTTGTTCTGTGACTGCACTTAAAGAGGTAGAAAAGGAGCCAAAAGTAACAGTGCTCTCCATCTGATTTGTGTTGATCTCTCTTTTTTCCCTGATGGTACAAAGCCTGCTGACCTCCTGTCTCAGCTCCTTTTCCTCAGTTAGCTCCTTAGTTCCTGTGCATCCCTGATCTACACTCTAGTTGCAATTATATCAGAAAAAAGCCCTGAGGTCTTCTCATACTATAAAAATAATTTCAGATTTCTATCTGTGTACAAGAGAATGCTCATTTCCACAAGAAGTTACTCTGTTCTTTCTGTAACTTGTGAAATTGGAAGAGCTTTGTTTCCCTTTTGGCAGATAGCATCCAGGGATACAAGAGGCCTAAGACAGCAGTGATGTCCTTTTAAGTGACATCTTTTTGTTCAAAGGAGACAGAGAATCACAGGTAACTCCTTTGTAGTAGAGGTGCTTGATGATCTTCCTTGTTCACTGTGTGTGTGAACCAGGAGCTGCTGAGCATATTCTCTGCACAACTGTGCCTGTGCAGGGTCTGGTGTTCAGTCACACTTCCTTCATACTTGGAGTAAAAGAATAGGAGTGAAAAAGGTGAAGAATGTACTCAATTAAAAGACTATGGATACTGACTGAAGAGATGTCAATTCCACAGAAATATTATGGAGCTAAAATCCTGCAGCTGGATATCACTCTACAAGAAAATATCAATGTCTTACCTCACCATGCCTCAGGGCCAAAACAAACCCAGGGTTAGAATTTGGGAATTCTGCCATCCAGTCAATTACTTCATGTTGCACAATGACCTTAGCTACAAAAATCAAATTCATAAATTCTGATCCAGTTACATTAAGTGAATATTCAAATAGATAAAGCAAATTTACAATTAAACCTTTAAAATACAATCTACATTTACTGGTGTGAAAATCCACAAGGGGATAATTCTGCTGAAAATTTCCAGTATAGTAAAATCAACACGCATTTGAACAGATGTAGTAAAAACTTGCTGGGGTCAGAAGAGTATATTTATAATTCAGGGGTAGATTTTCAGCCTGTGCAATATTTATAATTACAGCAGTGACAAAAGGACACAATTTAAAAATAGAATTGTTTCTGTGATTACATCAGTTAGTATTAGATGGAATACTAAGTCAGCCACTCATATTCATAACTGGGTGAAAAGCAAAATGTAATTAAGGATGAAAGCTTTTCATCCCTTTAGAACATGCTTGGCAAGATCCTTCCAGAAATGGCACTGACTACACACATCCAACCTTAGGGACACATCTAACATCCAGTGATGATCCAAGCAGTGATAGGACATTGTGACCCCACAATAACTTCTGGCTGTCAAGAAGAATAGTCCACACAGTACTAATGCCACTCTGGGAAATGTAAAGAGCAGCGAATCCCATGATACTGAAATCCCTCATCAAAGAGACAAGAGTCTGCAGCTATTTCTCTTTCTATCCTTAATCAGAAAAGCTGTAATTCGATACAGAATAGAAATATATTTTTCCTCTGAAAGAAAGGTAATGACGACACTTAAGGCCTGGATTTATTAACCAGGGACATCTTCAAAAGAAAGGTTGGCAAAAATTACCAGTTTTCTCTGTTAACATGAGCATCATGTCAACTCTGTCCATTACAAAAAGCTAAGCACTCCAGACCAAATTATATTCTTACTAACATCAATATAGCCTTGAAAAAACTCCTGTTTGATTTTGTGACTTCAGATTCAGAAGGACTCAGATGAAAGCAGAGGTTAACCCAGTGTTTTGGCTTACAAAACATACCTGCATGGAACCAGATGACTGCACTGCACCACTGCTTAAACAACACACATGGTTCCCAGAGCACGTTGGCGAGGACAGAAAACAAACACTGCATCTAAACAGTGTGGGAGAAGGTAAGGGGGTTTTAATTGCTTCATTAATTGTACATTCAAATTATTTTTTTAGCCTGCATACTTGATGATGAGCAAAATTAATACATTAATAATCTCAAAGTACTGTACCTTAGCAAGTACGCTAGAGAAACACTGCTACTCTTCTCAATCATTTTGGAAGCCCTGAGCCCAGATCTGTATCTTTGCTGTTGGGTTTCTAATGAAAAATATGCTCTACAATAGAGGCAGCACAAGTCAATGTCTCAAGATAATTTGGACAATATGACTGCTTCTTTCTTACAAAACAAAGAACCAAGTAACTGAGCTGAGGAAGCAACTGAGTAAGCAGGGGACAGGAGAACTCTGTCACCCAGGAGCATTTAGTAACCCCATCCACAGGAGGAAGGAAACTTAGTGAAAAGAAGCTGAGTCATCCATGTAGATTCTGTTACCTTTTGCCATTCACTCTTGAGAGATTTATGAAGTGACAAGCAAAATACATAATAATAAAGAATTTCCAAAGGAACTTTAATTTCAATTTTTAAGTTACCTTGCAGATGACTGGCTTGCACAGCATCACATGGAATAAGAAAGCATCTGCTGTTTATATTTTACAGAAAGAAAAAAAGCAATAAGTTGTCCAGAGTCACCCAGCACAGTAGTTTCACAGCTGGAATAAAATTCCAGGTGTTTAGGATTAAAGCACTAGGCCACAGATACACTTTTTTTCCTGAACTGCATAAGAGGAGCTGAGTTACCGTGTCACCTGCAAAGCTGCAAAGGAACAATTTGACTGTAAATATTCTCTGGTTTAGTGTTAATTAAAGAAATAATATCCCCAATGGCTACACCTAGATTTTGAAATGTAAGACAAGAAGAAAATTTTGCACTGTCAACTTTGTCTTTGATAATTATTAACTCACAGGTGTAGTCTTTAAGACTGCTTTGGGTCTTAAGCAAACAGGTATGCTTTATTTTTAAGGGAAAAAAGGGGGCTTTTTAAGAATAGAATTTTAAAATATAGTGAAAGACATCACTTCGGATATTTTTGAAAGGTGACACAAGTCTTATGCATTTCTGAAAAAAAAATTAAAAAAACCAGATCAAATAGATCAAATTACAGAAAACATAGAAATTGTCTTGAAACAGACTCCTATCTCTCTATAAATCAGATGTAGTCCACTTTTGGCAAGAGGCAATAGCTGGGACTTCTCCAAATGTCCTGGTGAAGTGCTCCAAGAGATGCCATATGACTGCTCAGGCTTGTCACTATTAGGGAGCACTCTTGAAATAAATGGCTTTGCAGCATCTGATCTGTTAGTGGAACTACACAGAATTTACATTATAAACCCCCGTACAGATGATTTGGCATAACTGATAATATGTCCCCAACTCCTCAAAGGCACTGCTCTTAGGAATTTCTCCTGTCTACCCAAACCTATTCAAGAGGACAGAACATGCATTAGTCCAACAACAACATAAATAAGGGAATTGGAAGAGGTTCTTAACAGCTTCCTGCTGGCAAACTGGTAAACAAATTCTCCAATACCCCAGCAGTCACATGGGAATTGCAGCCTTCACTGAGGAAGAGATGCAGAACCATCTACAATGCAGAGCATTTATCTTCATGTTAAGAAAATAAATTTTGAAAAACGAATCAAATTGTAAATTACCAAAAGAAGCCTTCCCTGAAAGAGTTCTTTCTGGTATCCTCAGATCTTGTGCATCCCAGCATTTTTTCCTATCAGTTTGAAAAGTGCTTTCTCTCGCTGCACTACACAGGTGAATCATTATAGCAGTAGGATTGCAATAATGCTCATTAACATGTACAGACAGTGTAGCGGTCCCATTTAGGAAATCTATGCATGAGAGCCTTCTCTGACCTCTTTCAACCTCTTTTGCACTTGTTCTTAGAGAAAGGTGGTGGTATTCCCAACAAACATCTGAGGAAGCCCTGCAAATTTGGAAATTGTCATTTCAATACATTTTAAAGCTCAAATCTTACCAAAAGTAATTAGATATACAGTTCATAGCTCTACAGTACATTAACAGAAGTTAATGTTAAAACCCATGTTGTAAAAAGTCTCCCAAAGATCACTTCAATTTCATAAATAATGCCTAGATTTATCTTAATCAATAGAAGACTGCTATATGATAATATTTTTCGCCTGCCATTGATGCACTTCCTTTCTTGTGTCAAGGTATTCCTATCTCAGTTTCTCCTTCCATTACGATTAGCAGAATGGCACATCATTGAGCTCAGCAAAATTTCTGAGTGCCAGTAACTAAACCCAGAACAACTCTATTCCAAGTAACTTCTGCTCCTTGAAAAAGAACATAGAGTTGAAGAGGAGCTGAAATGAAAGCCAGCTTGCAACAGAAGTGGACTTCAGACAGTCCCAGAAGAGGCAAAGTCCAAAGGACTGATCCGGGTGCACGTGCCAGCAAAGGTTAATCAGATCGGTCCTTTTTGCCTATGACCACATTTCGTAAATTCATGACTCGTGAGCTGCCCTGTTTCTCATGCAGTAGCTCCATCTGCTGTCCAAACGCAAAGGTGGCTTTGCACCAGGACTATATTTCCAGAATAAAAAAGCAAAACTACTTGAATATTTTGAGACATTTTGGGAAAAATTCCAAACGTTTCTCTAGTCAGTTCTTCTGCATGAATGGAACCAGGCTTTATCTACCTTTATAAACCAACTATCCGCAACGAAAATATAAGAGGAAGTAACAATCATGTGAGTGTCACAATTCCTCACTCTTACAGTCTCAGAATCAGTCTTGTGACAGAAAAGAATGGTTCTTCTCTGGTTCTTCACCACCTGCAGTCACTTAGTGCCATGCTGTCCAAAGGTGCCACACTACCAGATCACACTGGTGAGGCACCAACACTCACTGCACCCCACAATGAATGTGCCCAGGTGTCCACAAACTACAGGATGTTTACAGTGATTTTTAGTTACTTACAAGAGGTCTATATGAACTGCACAAACAAAAATTTAAGCTTCTTATTCTGAAGATCAACTCAGTTCTTAAAAACAAGACTTCTGTTTCTTTTCTGCAGTACAGGGCTTTGAGGAGCGAGTCAAATTTTCCAGATTTTGCATTCCTTTACCAGGAGCACTATGAGAACTTCTGTCCATAACAGAACAATTGGGACAATACCCAGAGCTTGCAAATTCGACCAGACCTGCTCTGAATCTTGCACAGCTTAGCGATTCTTTGTTTCTTTACAAATGTTCTGGCTCAAAAACAGTCTGTTTGCTTGGGGATTGTTCCTCCAATTTGGTACTTGCTGTAACTGCTGAATCCTTCCAGCAACCCTTCCTCCTTTTCTGGGAAGCATTGCAGGAGCTATTCAGTCATCAGGCAGCTCAAGAGCTCTGGCTTACTGCTGGAGACAGGCGCAGCAGCTTCCTGGGAATCAGAACACACTGCTGGAGTGCCCGAGTCACCTCGGTTATTCATTACCTTCGGTATCTCAGCCCTGGATGCAATACCTCGGGGATTGTGTATCCCAGTCAGTTTATTGTACACAGTGTGATTTGCTTCCTTGTTCCTCAGGTTTTAGGGTGTGCTTATTTACATGCTTTCCCCCACTCTTACGGATACCTGTATTTTTAAATTATGATGAAGTGCAGCAGGAGATTCTCACAGTCTTCCTAAACAGGCCCCGCGTCCCTTCCCCGAGCAGAAGACCACAGGCTCCGCTTGCAATATACAGGAGAGCAAGGTTAAAGAAAGAATAACCTCATACTCTTGTCTCTTAGGGTTTCTATTATGCGTATTCACGATTTAAAAAAAAAATAGTATCGCGGACTTGTTTCAGACTAGAATTACAGCTTTTACGAAAAAATCGCTTTCTGAATCCACGGGTGAGGGCGGTGCTACTGAGCATTTACAGATGTCTGGAGGAAGAGTTCCTAATACAAGGCAATCATGGATTATAATTATATCCCTCGAGCATAAGGATCAATACTGGAAACACCAGAGTGGGATGAGAACAAATATTTAATGCTGATCGCTGCTGAAGTCGGTGCGCCGAAGGAAATGAGGACGGAGCCCTGCGGCGGGCGCCGCGCAGGAAGCAGCGGGCCCCGCCCGGGCCGCGGGCAGCGCCCAGGCAGCACGCGGGGCCTGCATCGAGACTGGTTCGGCAGAGCGTGTACCACTAACCCTATCTATGCTGGGTAAGAAAAACAAAGTTGAGAAGAGAAAATAAAAAAGCCGAGGTGTTCAGAGTTAACGCGTTTCGGCACGCGCAGGCTCTATGGCCGGTGTGCGAAAAGTCCAACAGGTGGCTCCGTGGCGCAATGGATAGCGCATTGGACTTCTAGAGGGTTTGAAGGGATTCAAAGGTTCCGGGTTCGAGTCCCGGCGGAGTCGTGTCTTCTCTTTTCCTTTTTCTTTTAATAAATTTCCCCCGCCCACTACGCCTTTTGGCCGGAAATCTCCCCCGCACTCTCCCGTCCCTTACCTCACCGCCGCAGGTATCCGGTACGCCGGCCTGGCCTTTCTCCCGTCAGCGAGGCTCTGCCGGCCCGCCTCCCGCCTGCCTGGCGGTCTGGACAACGCTGGAACCGGGCGGCTACAGCCGCCATCGAGAACCTGCCATGTCCGCTCGGCCGGTGGCACCGATCTTCCTCACCACCAGCGAGAAGGCGGAGCAGGAGAAGGGCTGTGCTTTCCCTTCTCCTCCCGGCCCCGCAGCCCTCAGGCACCGGGAGAAGGGCTGTGCTTTCCCTTCTCCTCCCGGCCCCGCAGCCCTCAGGCACCGGGAGAAGGGCTGTGCTCTCCTGCTCCTCCCGGCCCCGCAGCCCTCAGGCACCGGGAGAAGGGCTGTGCTCTCCTGCTCCTCCCGGCCCCGCAGCCCTCAGGCACCGGGAGAAGGGCTGTGCTCTCCTGCTCCTCCCGGCCCCGCAGCCCTCAGGCACCGGGAGAAGGGCTGTGCTCTCCTGCTCCTCCCGGCCCCGCAGCCCTCAGGCACCGGGAGAATGGCTGTGCTCTCCTTCTCCTGGTCCCGCAGCCCTCAGGCACCGGCTCTGCTCCTGCTCCCCCGGCCCGAGCTCTGCCTGAGCGGTCAGAACCGACCACCAGCCCCGTGGGGCTGCTACGCTTCCAGGACAGTCTGAGGAAAGTAATTTTACTTGAAAAACCAAGACTTTTGTCTTTTCTGGAGGCACTGCAGTTACGACGGTTCACCGTGATACATTTCTGGTTACTTTCAAGTAACGAAACAAGCCCACTAAACTGCAGCCGACAAAACACCGAAATTAACACCATCTTTTCTACTTACCGACAGATAGAAGATGAAGAGCCATTTTAGTTACAGCAATCAAATTAGGTGGTAAAACAAATCAGTAGCAGCAATAAACAAACTACCTTGATTTTGCTTAGAACTAAATAAATTAATCTAAATTATTCCTGAATTATTAAATTTGTGGAGTTTTCTTGATAAATTACTTTTAATCATGCAGGGGTAACTTTCCAACTTTAATAATACTTATTTAAAAGCAATAAAGGAAAATCAAAATGAAACACACCATCAGCCACATTAACCATCAGAGTCAGTAAAGGCAGAACTACAAATTAGCACAAGTATTTCTGCCATTAAAAGAAACTACTACTTATAATTGATAGGTAAAGCTTCAGTGAAGTTTTTGTGTATTTTCAGAGAACTCTAATAACCACAGGCAATCACACGGTGCATTTGGGTCTTAATTTCTCCAGCACCCTAAACCTGATGTCAATTTCAAAGCCCATCTGTGCTATAATGTAAACTGGTGGTTCAGGAAAGGTGCTCTCACCTGACAGAGGCTGAGCTACAAGCTCAGACTAAGGTGACTGGCAAAGCTGGACACCACGACCTGCAAGTGCCACCCTCAGCACATGTCACCCCGTCTGCACAGAACACAGGCACAGCATGGGACAGAACAGAAGGGATTAGAACAATCAAAGGAAGGGAAATGATACAGAACACAAACCAAATCCCTTCCTAGCTGTGCTCCACAAGAAGTAACTTCTGTAGCTACTGAGCAGCCTGAGCAACAGGCACAGAGTTGTGGCTTGCTGTGAAACACCACAGCTTGTGTTTCTCTTTTCAAATCTTTCAGACTCACATGCTGCTTCTCCAAAGTTGGAATTGAACACCCCAGGATGCAACAGAATGACAACTACTGTGGTGCCTTGTTTTCTTCTCAGTGTTCAGTATTAATTTGTATTTCCATGTCTCAGCTGCAGAACAAGACACCATAGTTGTTTTTGTTGGCTTTTTAATAATTTACTGGCAATTGAGATGTTGGCATAAATATCTTTGCAGCAGAACAGCCTGTGCAGATTAACTGAGACCTGGGGACAGGTGGTTCTTCTTGTACTTGTTTAATATTTCCCAGTGAATTCACTTTACTTTGACACTACTCATCTCCAGGCAGTGAAGACTTTTCAAGGACTCTAGATTCCTGTCTGTTTCTGTAAAACATTGTGGAAAACTTCGAAATGATAAAAAACACCCCAAAGGATCTGAGGAAAATTTCTTTCAAGCTTTAGATGGTGGTCAATATATACCATGATGCTGATTTCAACATAAATAACTAATCCTTAAAAAAACTACTTCTCAGTAGAAAACTTGATGGTTACACATGAGTCAAGATCACAGTTAAGTCAGTTCTTGCTTAAGATCTACAACCTTTAAAATCCAGTGTTCTTGTGGTAAGGAAACAATCAGCCACTGGTCCTCTGACAGTGACTTCTCCATCCTAATCACCCAATGCACCTAAGACAGTGCAGTGCCAGTTTAATTTCTTCTGTTATCAATCTTCTCTGCTATCTCAGGGCAGTAGCTAAATTACACTAATTGTAACAGCAATAAAATGACCACGTCATTAAAAACCAACCAAACACCACAGCAGTTCTGACAATCACAAAAGACTGTGAACTGTCACTGAAGGAGAACAGAGCTGATGACATCTCTGGTTCTACAGAGGCATCAGACATACATACATCTCTGGCAGCAGACACCTTCCAGACTCACTCTATTCGTTCACCTTGAGCTATTCCAGGCCAGCTAACAGACACAATCTGCACAGCACACCCTACATAATGGATGACAGTATTATTTTCAAAAACATCCTTAGACAATAATCAAAGGTTAAAAAATTAATAAAAGCAAAATATTGTTAACATTTTACACATAAGTATTACTTATTTGTTAAATAGTATGTAATTTCTATATTCTAAATTATATATATTATAATATATACATGTAAGTATAAAAGTATATGTGTAGGCACTGAATTTCAGGATATTATATATACTATTATGGTCAGTGTTGAATAAATCCTTCTCAACTAAACCATTTTTCAATACCTTCCATTACAGTTTTTGGCCAGCAGCACCTCTGACAAGCCATAGAAAAATATATTCTGGCACACAATATGTGCCAAGGTAAATTACACATATAACTTTAAACTGAATTTACTAATTAACTGATGTGAAGTCTGAAGCCTGAGAAGACCACAGTCCGTGAACCTGAATTTTGTACTCAAGATTTAATAATATGCTTTCATATAATTATCTCTTTACATAAATATTAATTAAAATAAATAGTAATTTAAAAATATGAATTAATTTAAATTGAGATACCTGATAATTTGCTAAAGCTCCCTAGCAAATTCTTATAGCAATAATTTCCCTAAACCTAAATTTGCACATGAACTGCAATCTTAAAAAAAACAAACAAACAAAACACCACAACCAAAGCATTCTGTAAGAAAGTTTTATAACAAATAACTTGTTCCAGCTTGGTATTTTTCTTCAATTCTTAATTGTGAAATTTCTTCTTCTTCCGATTCCTCTTCCCTGCTGCAAAAGCTGCTTTTTCACTCATGATCTCCTGATACTTCTTTTTATTATATCTGAACAAAATAGATAATTTACTTTTAAGCATGGCAAACCAAAGTTCAGGAGAAGATAACATGGACAATACTCTATGCACATTATTTGCCAAACTGGGTTTTCTCATGCTTTCCAAATCACATTCTTTGCTTTATACACTTGTGCCTAAGTGAAGGGGAATCAACGGTTGGATCAATGATAAATGCAGGTAAATTTCCTTTGGAATTAAATTCTACTGTATTTTGTAATTTATTTTGGTGTGGGCGGGTCTTCACTGCATATGCAGTCATTTTGGACAGTTTGCTGAAACACTGCTACTGCTTATAAGGGGAAGACTCAATAATTTCCACAATACCTTGAAGACATCACTTTCATAGTGCCTTCTCACCACACGCAAGATAAACTTTTCTCTACTCCCGACAGAAAACTGAGATGATGTGATACTAAACAATGAGCAGGGGAATTGCTGCATGTGAGTTGCTAGCTCCTCCAACACAGACTCTTATGTGCCTGCACCCATGAGGATGACAGACACTGCACACTGAGCAGTGCTGAGGCTTTAAAGGCAACACCAAAATCTGACAAATATCTGCACTAATGCTGAAGAATATATGATTAAAGCCCGTAAGTAGCCACAGCATAAATTAACTGATCAAATTTCAAATACATTAATTTTTAAAACAACTTTCTAATAAATACCTAGTAAGTAAAACCAGAAAACTACTTAGATACAGTAACTTGCCTTCCCAACATTATAGTTAAATTCACAAGTCTGACAAAATTAACTCTATAATCCCACATCATGTACTACATCAAAGAGAACATTTCATTATGTGAAAAGAGCAGACTACCATCATGTAATAATCAATACCAAAAATGGACCAACTAAATGATCTACTCCAAAAACTGTAGGCTATGCAGACATTAATTAATCCAAGTCAAATAAGTCTTCTAGCACTATTTTGATTCCCATGATAGGTGGTAGACTGATGAATTTATAAAATGAAATATCAACATTAACAGAATTACAGGATACTCTTTTCTGTCAATTATGCCAAGAAAAAAATACCAGTCTTTAAGTGTGGCTGCCAGTAGTGGTGACCAAAGATGGATAAAACCCTTTAACAAAGATGAAATATGTATTATCTCAGTCTAATTATCCCCTTAGATAAAGGTTCCTTAGACTTTCTAAATGGCAGTACTATGGAAGTGCTAAAAGACAAAAATCATTTTTTCTGAAGTATAAAAAAGCAACCCTACAAGCTGAATAAAACAAAAATAAAAGGCTACAGAATTAAAAATACTCCTCTTTTACATGGGATATTAGAGCTACAAAACTACTTTTAAATACCTTCTGAACTCTGAATCTGCAAGCAGCTCTTCCACAATTGTTCTCTTCCTCTGTTTCTTAGGGATTCGACTGTGGTAAAAGTCTATGGGAGAATCAACTACAGTTCCAACCTAGGAAACAAAAATGAAAACATTCTTACTGTACGTGAACAGCAAGATGGTGATTATTTTGCCTTTTTTTTTTTTTTTAATCCCCAGCAACAAGTGTGAAGAACCTACAGAGCAGAGAGAGTAACAGATGCTTAATCAAAATGCAAAATAACAAAATAAGTAAGACATGTTTTGTATGCAGAGTCCCTTTTGGTATCCTTGCATAATGCACAGAGGAAGGCCTGAGCTTTAAGACTATAGTTTTCAGTGCTGGATTGCTCTATCAACTCTTCATAAATGAAATCCAGTTCTTCACTTTTAAACATTTTAAACTTAAGGGAAAAGAAACCTTTATGACCACCTTAAACCTCTTCCTGTCTCTCAACCTGGTGGTTTTGCTAGATGACTACACAGCAGCTAATTTAATACATTTCATCCTGAAATGCATCACATTTTTTCCAGCCAGCATGTCAGTCAGCTCTCACAGTTCAGGTTAGCAGTAAAGATATACACAGTACATGTTTCATGCAGTAAAAATAAATCTGTGTGGATCTAACTACGTGAAACACTTCAGTCTAGATTTCTCTAATTTCAAAACATACAACACCCTTGACACCTCAGAGTGAAATGGTAATATTTTGAGAAATGAAAACATTTCCTCAAGCATGCTAACTATTCAAAGTTTCTGGAGGCCTATTTCTATAGCTTCTGTAATTTCTTTATTGATGCGAATCATTTCAAAGCTAAGAGCTACAAACAGCAAAAATTTCAGCTTATCACAAAGGTATCTGTCTCTTAAATTGTATTAGTTGGTAAGAAAATAAAAGCCAATTATTTTTTATACACTCTTTTAGAAAGACCAGTACTCCAAAACAGCAGTGAAAATCTAGTGAAAATCTAGTGAAAATCTAGTCCTCCAAGGGTTCAAAATATGGATTCAGCTAAATATTTGTACACTTCTGAGATCAGCCAAAGCTAAAAACATCAACAGCATATATATGTAACACAAAGTTAAACAGCTGCAAACCCTAGACAAATAATCAAAACACTTTAACAATTAAGATATGAAATTAAATGAATGCAGAAGCTACCTACAAAATAAGCATCATTAGGTATTTTTACACAGCAGTTCAAAACCTTGGCAGTACAATGCCACCTTCTGCTGCTTCCTTACCTGGAAGTACTTGGGGAGACCATCTCTATCATTTTTCTTATAGAAATGCTTAGGATCCAACGAAGCTCTCATCTTCAAAACTTTGAGATCATTTTTCAGTTCACTTGTGATTTCTGGGGCTTTCATACCAAACCAGCCATCACCTGTTGTTTTCTCTCGCTCTGCCTAGGATGCAATACCAAGAACAATGACTTTATATTCAGTAACTAGGATGGGACAGAAAAGGGAACTCCTCCCTACAAAAGACAGATAAAGTATTTAGAATGTAAATGTGTACCCTTAAAACACGTATTTTATGACCACTATTATAAGGGTTACCAGCACTGCATCAGTGACAGATTTATACAGAGTATATAACCATTCACTTCACTGTGCTGGTGACTAAAAGGATGGCTTTTCACAGGAGAGCTCAAAGATGACACTAAACTGCAGTTTTTTACTCCATTTCCAGTGAGGCCTGGATATGCAGAGTCCCAGCATGCAGTTTTCTACCACAGCTTGTTTCAGTATTTGAGGCATTACCAGCTCTTCACTTACCCTGCGCTGTTTATTTAGCTGGTGAAGTGATTCCCTGTAGGGTGGGACACATTCCTTTCGTTCAAAGTCTGGAGTTATTACACTCTTCTGCAAGAGCTGTAAGAATTTTTTTGATCATTTAGAGAGCCATTTCACTGATACAAACTTTACTGCCTACTGAACCTACTGAAGGAATCATGCAGAATCTAAGCAAACATTCTAATGTAATATGGGAGCAGTCAGGATCTTCAAAATAGAACACTGGACAACAACAGAAAGCACCTCACTTGCTCTGGAGTAAGTGAGACAGTAAATCCTCTGGAGTAAAGAGGACTATCATGGATAAGCCAAATAGAGTCCCAAAAAAAACAACAAATTCCATTTACTTCAAAGGGTGCTTTTGGAAAAAAAAACCTGCTAAGTCCATACTAGGGAATAGATTATTATCAACGGAAATTCATTCTGGCTGTGGACTAAATATCTTGTCAGCAGACCTTAAGCTTGTGCATCATTAGGCAAAACTCCAGGTATAATCAGCTTTGGTTTATTTTACAAGGTAATGCTAGAATTTGCACTGTTTTTCAGTTTCTGAAAAGTCGGGTATATTTGAACTTCTGCCATTAAAATCAAATGTAAAACCACATTTTGGTCAAAAGGAATCTAAGCTGTCAATGAACCATGAAAAGGATACTTCTTTAAAATCAAACAAACCAACCTTCTTAGAGTAACATCTTCATGTTAGTGTAGTCACAGATACCTGAATAATTGTAAACACGTTACCTGATCTTTCTTTTTCTTCAGTGGTTCAATTACACTTGATCTAGGCTTCTGATGTTTTGCATCAAAACTGATATATAAACCTCCAAGCTTCTTGATATTCAAACCAGGGTCTATGCTACTTGAAAGATGTAAACTAAAGGAGAAATAGGTAATTATTAGAACATTGTAACATGCATGTAGCCAAACCTTCTAATGTCCTCTGAGGAAGATGAACAAAATAATATTTTTCTTGTTCTTCCCAATTAGGTTCAGTTCTACAATGATTTTAAGTCTTTTTATCTAGATTATGTAATTTTGAAATGACAGGTACAGGGGGATTCATGCCATTATATGAAATAAGACTTATTATAAAATACCTGTGGAATCACTTCCACAATTCTTTCATATTAACTGTAATGCTGTACTCTCATCTTAGATACTATTATCTTCTGTACGACTGAAGTCTTAAATTTGCTTAACCCTGCCAGAAGAACTCATGACCAGCATCCTTCTATATATTGACAAGCTTTCTAGCTGAAGAGAAAAAATCCAAACATATTGGTGGTAAAAATATTGGAACTCTTAATAAGTAGCATGAAGAAACTAAAATTTGTTGTAGTCCTTGTCTGTATAACCATACTAGGAACAAAGTCACTAAACTTGGATAAGACAGTGGTTGGATGGCTGCATCCAGAGGGTCGTGGTCAATGGCTCAGAGCCCTCATGGTTCTATAAAATTTAAAAGCTAGTATGTTCACATTTGTTCCATTGCTTCATTCAGGCAGCCAAAGAAATGTATCCACAAAAAATGTAAAATGGCTGTTTTCATGATAAGAATGTTTAAAAGCTCTAAACTACAATGGAGAAAAGATGGTAATATCTAGAGGTATAACAGGTATTTACTGTAGCTTGAATGCTTATTAATACAAGCCCTTTAACAACTTTGTATCAAACCCTAACTGATCTTGTATAATGCTTTCAAACTGAATGCTTGGCTAAGTTTTCTTAGCTAAGAGTTCTGGCCTACCTGAAGGTTTTTACTAGATTAAGACTTATTTATCCAACCTAAATGAGTATTATGCTTTAAACATAAGGGATTTTAGCAGCAGGTGGACTACAAGAATTCAAGCAGTATTACTACACCTAAATTATTCTGATTCCATGCTAGGTTTCAACTGAAGTGTCACCATCCACAGCACAGCAAGAACTGATACATAAAATTATATGCAACTGTTTAAAAAGCATGATCTAATCAGGCAATGTGTAAGGAATTTACTGGACCTCTTGTTATCTACATTGCAACTGGGAAAAAAAAAACCCCTGTGACCTAAATAACCAATTCAATCAGCCTGACCAGTTTAAAACAATTTCACATTGTTTTTTAAGCTGAACACACACAAGGCCTCCAGATGTAAAAAAAAATTCAGAGTTCTGTTTCTACTATATTCAAAACTGAAAAAAATCACAAAACCTAAGTTTATGGACCATATTCCTATTTTATAATATGTGCAACACCATTTTCTGCAGCAACATATGTGATAAGATTACTCCTTTATTTATTCTGCACTTAATGTGCATGTGCTTAAATGAAATGCAGATTCTTTAGCTATTTCTAGCAAGATACTTACACATCAACCTTATTTTTCAACAGATCATCATCCTCATCTTTTTCGTCTTCATCTATCAATTCCTCTTCATCCTCTTCCAAGTCTGATTCTTCATTTTTTTCACCTCCTTCAAACTTACTTTCAGCATCACTGCCTTGGTCTACATCATCCAGATAATACTTTTGGCTGGAACTCATGCCAGGCTCAGTATCAATTGCAAAAAGACCTTCAACATGCATTGAACCACTTTTTAAAGATTTTTTGAGGGAAGGAGTTCTCTCATCGGACTTTTTATAACACAGATTCTCATCAATTGTGTCTATGACTGCCACATCACTATTTACAGAGTCATCACTTTCACTGTTGCTCAGAAACAATACAACAGAGTCATTATCACTGCTTGGTTTTTCACTGCTGTGGGGTACCTTGTATTCTTCTGTTTGGTTGTCACCACTGTCTGCACTAATTTCAAGCATCCTGCTTTTACCAATGCTTTCATTTTTCTGTCCAACAGCAATGTCCTTTAATGGGCTGCTCGGTGAACTACCTCCCTTACTCCTCTGTAATTTATCATCACATGAGAAAGAGTGCTGTACATCTGCCTCAGCATCTGCTCTTTCACATTGTGGAATTTTTTTACTTTCATTTGGTGTTACTTGTCCTTGGGATTCTACAAACTGTTTGGGACTCATGCAGTCAGTCAAAGAAACAGCCACATGCTCTAATTTCCTCTCCCTCACAAGTATTTCACTGCAATCTTCTTGTATCTGGCCACACATTGCTTCTGAATGCTCTATCTCAACAGACTGTGTAATTTTTTTTGGCTTTTTCACAGGTGATTGAGTGTCACTTTGTTTTGTTTTTGTAAGACTCGATGTCACATCATTTAAAATCTCTTCTTTTGTGTCTTCACTCTGGGTTGCATTAGCACATTTGGAAACACATTTGCTTTTAGGTGAACTGGGTTTTTTATTACTGTCAATGAGGGTGGAAGCATCTTTTGTGTCACTGACAAGTTCTGCAGTAGGTCTAGAATCAGAAATTATTATGGACTCAGATTTAGTAGCGTCCTCAATTAAATTCTCATCTTCTGACACAAATCTATTTTTTTCCTCAGTCTGCTTAGTATTTTCTGCTTGTGATTTCATTTGCATGCTCCTAGTAATTCGTTTGGTAGTGACAGATGGTTCCACATGAGAACTTAGGGAACATGATTCTGCATCGTAAGTATCTTCACTCTGGGCTTCATGACCTCTATCTGGCTGCAATTTCTTCTTACTTTGTCTGCTCCTTGTACTTGTAGGAACATTAAGCATCTGGACACCAGAAACAGCAGAGGAACATGACTCAGCTTCAGAGACATCATCTTCATCCAGAATCCTACTTAATTTATTTGCAAAAGCTGTACTGTCATGTCTTTTTTTGTCAGCAGAATCTGGCTGATATGGAATTACAATCTGTCGCCTTCGTGTTATTCTTACATACAAAGGTGTCTGGAGACCAGACACAGAAGAGCAGTTTGATTCTGCTTCTGACACATCACCATCAACTTGTGCTTCAGCAACTGATTGTGCTGACTGAACAGTTGTGTTGTCATTCCTAGTGACCTGCATCTCTGAGCTATCACTGACATCTGATTTCATTTCTGCATATTCCAACTCTTCAAACTGACATTCCTGAATCACCTCTGCCTTACGAACAGATTTAGGTCTTCTAGTCATCCTCCTAGTCACAGGAGTACTAATTTCAGGAGACCTCACCTAGAAAAGGAGTGAAAAAAAGGTATGGTATTGACAGATACAATAACTACATAAAAAGAATGTTATAAAAATCACTAAGAATCTTTTTAAACAGATCTACCTAAACTGACAACTTATTACATGTCTCTGTGTAGTCCTATCTATGTGGGAGAAGTCTTAACAAACCATTCCTTGCTTATCTCTCTACTTGGTCAGGGTATTTTGGTATTTCAGGTATTTTGGTCAGGGCAGGAAAAGAAACACACACATCCTTCAAGAAATATAAATAAATATCTAATTCTAAAAAGTTCTGTCAAGTTGTCAGAGGAAGCGAATCCAGAAAAAACGTTCAGAAATATTCAAAGACTTCCTGAACTATAAACCACTAAACACTACCTATCAACTATCAACACGTGCCCCAAAATGGTGTCCAAATTCAATGTTAGGTCTACGAACAAACTGGCCTCTCGACAATCGCAAAAGCAGGCATGACCCGCTACGTATTATTTTAAGTGACACCGAAATACCCCAACACCTGTCACGCAAGGTTAAAACCCTACCTTTTACTGCCCCCTAAACGGCGCAGTGACCTCGGCGGCCGCTCCGCTCTCGCAGGGCCGGCTGCGGCACGGCGCGCACACACCGCCCCTACACCGCCCCTCCGCGCTCCGCGGCCGCGCACCGAGCGGAGCCCGCACCGCCCGCCCCGCTCCCGGCCCCGCTCACCTCCGCCGCTCCCGGATCGGCATCGGGGCCGCCGCCGGTCCTGCCGCCGGTCCTGCCGCCGCCTGCCCGCGCCCCCTGCTCCCGGCGCCGCGCCGCCGCCGCCCGCCTGGTGCTCACCATGTTGCCGCCGCGCCGCACCCGCCCCTTCCTCCCAGCCCTCCTTCCTCCCAGCCCTCCTTCCTCCCAGCCCTCCTTCCTTCCTGCCGCCCGCCCTTCCGGGCCCCGCGGCGGGAAGAAGATTCCGGGGCGGCTCCGCCCGTTTTGTGCCTTGCCCGCCCGGGCGATGCGTGGCAGGACGTGATGGAATCGCGGGGGTGCAGGCTCTTGGATAAGCGTAAAATGTGTGGTAGGGTAAAATACTGCACTAAAAAGACTACGGGAATTACAAATTTTAGTTAAATTTTTAGGTTTCTCGTGGGAGGAAATATCTTCTCGCCCGCCTTGATGCAAACCAAACGAATGCGATAATGTGGTAATTGGACAGTGTTCTGCTATTGAATGCTACATCTTAAAAGATACTTTTCTACAGAGGCAAACTATTAGCAGTTTACATAAAGGAAATCGAGCATTATATTATTCGTTAGAGCAGCCTTTACATTGGTTTAGCACAGTTCCTGTTTTGTAGCATTTCCGTATAAAAATACTAAGTACACACAAGTCTAATACGATACAGAATCAGCCAAATACAGACAGAGCTTACAGGTAGTTAAATCATAAGCACAGAGCTAGTAGGGAAGTTTAAGATTAAACTCATGTAATTTTGAACTCTTGATACACACTGGGCCATTAAAACATTAAAAAGAAACCACTACATTTTTATTAAGAGAAAAAAATCCAAACTTTTATTGATGAATTACTAGTTTTAATTCCCTGTTTCTCTCACTTATCAAAAGAACTGAAGAAGACAAGAAAACTTTCTGCTATTTGCCACTACAAATATGTTCTTTCAGGACTAAAATACCTTGAAAAACCTTCATCATTAAACTTAGTGGAATGGATTATAGGAAGCTGACACTCCAGACACTACCTACAGGCATTCAAATTCTACCTGCTGCCTATATGAAGAATTTGAAAGATGTTAGTGAAAATTCATTCCCTTACAGTCCAAATCTTAAGGTATGTAAAACAAATTTGATGACAACTACCAGTATGAGGCCATACCCCATCTGAAATCGAAATGTAATTTACTATTTTAGACACTCAGTATCAAAGTGCCTGTTGAACTAAAGTTCAGCCAAAGTTGAACTTTAGCTATCTACTCTGCTTTAAAGGTCAAGGAAAGGAAAAAGCCTCTTGGACAGAAAGACTACATTAAACCAAAAGCCTTGCCTTAGCTGCAGCAATCTCTCTGGGAATAAGTGCACTAAGCTGCTGCCAATCAGAAAGATACCTAACTTCAAGCTAAGCCTTACTTCATCTTTCCTAAGTGGCACTCAAGCAACAGGTATCCCAGACAATCACAAAAGAAGTAATTCATTTTAATGAACAGCACCACCATTTACTGTCTATTCTACTTGGCTAATTGCTTGCATAGTTCACAAGTATCAAATAAACAAGCCACAGTTGAGGAGACAGGCAAAATTCAGATTTTGATTAACAGATTTCTTCACTGCTTGTTTTCAAATCTTAATTAAAACATTCACTATTAATACATTTTCTATTTCAAACAGTAAAAATGCCATCACACTTGTGCGAACACTAAATGAAGCATACTGAAAGAAGCCAGAAGGAATTCAAGTAATGGTCAGAAAGTAATCTGGAATATGCATTTTCTTCTAATTCATAGGGGTCTTTTCTGCTTTATTACAATTAAATCAACTTTCCCACCCCCAGAAATTAAACAGCTGACTTGCCTATATATACATACCAAGTAAAAAGATACCAGCTTGATTTTTGGGGGGTATTGTTTCATAAAAGATGACAATTTTCTAGAAAAGCTAGTCCTTGAATGTTTGAAATGTGTACCCACCAGGTGAGTATGATTTAAGAGAAATTTGTTCTTTAAAAAAACAAAAATATATGTTTCTCCATACTACCTAATGGCAGCTAAAATATAATATTTTTTACAGTGAACTGGTCATCAAAAGAAACTTATTTTAAACTGTTAGTCTATAGATAACTTCAATAAAAAAAGCCCCAAAATATTTTATATTTTGAATGAACCCATCAATAGTTAAGAAAGAAAAATAGTGTTAGAACACTACACTCGTACTAACATCACACTAAATAATTACAACTTCTGGTAATTCATTATAAATGTTGTAAAAATCTTTCTTTGAAAAATGCAACGTTCTCCCATCCTGAAGAAATTTAAACAGCCTTAAAAAAAAAAAGTGTTTTAAGATGCATTTCTTTTGGCTTGTATGATATAGCCTTTGGACTTGATAATTCCTCTGCTTTTAACAATGACTGAATACCGCAGAAGCCATAAAGGAATCCACTCGTTTGCTTTCACATTCTGGATGCTTTCCTGAAGAGCTTCTTGGAAACTTGCTTCACAAAGTAATTCTGAAGTTAAAAAGGGATATTTGTGCTTAAAACAATATAATGTAAACAGCTGCAAAAAGCAACACTTAGTAAGAAAAGCCTTTTCCTGCAGTCAAGATCTTAAGTGGTACGACATACTCCTCAGATCCACTCTTCCAGAATGCATTTAGGGTAAAAGCAGCTGAATATTACAAAATAAATCTCCAGGACACTTCTTTGCAACATTGAGTATTTCCCACAAAACTGAGACTCGGGAGTAGCAAATGGAATTGATCAGCAAAGTCATTAGTGGGAGAAAATGAAAATTAAATTTGAGAAGCTAGCTAGACAAACCAGAGGTGAGTAAAGCATAGGGCTGAAATCAGCAAAGTACTGAGCATTCAGAGTTACCTCTCCAGTCACTGAAAAGTCAACATTTATAGTATCTCCCATAACGGAGCTCATAATAACCATAACCCCAGAAAGCTTTAAGAAAAATGGGCTTAAATGGCACAAAGCAGAAAAAGAAGGCAAGTCCAAGTCCTCCTAGTTTTCTCTGGAATGTTCCTCAAGAGAACAGCTGTCTTTGGTGAAGAGTGCTCACAAAATATAGTCCCGATACTCTTCAGCTGACCATTAGAGAAAAGTTAGGCTGAGCAAACAACACATAAAGGAGTCACAGCTTGTGCTGCTTTCTGTCAAATCCTCTTCTTCATTTAATGACTTCCAATGGATACTATTTATTAAAATGCAAATTGCATTTGGACTTCAGAGGACATGGTAATTGTCAGATTGAATAGAAATTCATCTTGCATGCTGCCAGAGCAGTGGTAAATCCTGCTCGGGCGCTGATGAAATTAATTACTTGCAACTGTGGTACTATGAAGTATATACTTCATAAGAAATGCTTCACATACTTTTTTTCTTTGGGATCAAGTGGAAAGAAAGGAGAAGGAAGGAAAAGTATCATCATGAATAATTAGTCATAACCAAAAATATAGGGAAGGAATTAACTAAATATTGTTTTATATTTTTTATTATTCCAACAAGGTGTTAAGGTGTCCAACACTCTTAAGGTGTTCTTAAGAGTGAGGAAGATTGATGATGTTTGAGAGAAATGAATGTTATATCCCCAAATATTGTAGAAAGCTGGAAACTCAGTTGTACAGCTCAAAGGAAAACCTCCAATTTCTTCATTCTTTTAGCAAATGAATCACTGCATTAAAAAAGTGAAGAATTTACAACTCTTTTTGTAGTAATGTTAAGAAGTCAAGACTTTGAAAGAATCCTACTTAAAGCACAGTAATTTTACAGCTCTGATATTACCAAACTACTCAAAGATCAACTGATCATCAACATTTCTATATAATCTGTTTCACAAGCTTCAGGCAAGTACACTGTCATTTGTCATTTATTTGCCTTCAGCAATACATTTAATTCCATATTTTGTAGAAATAAACATAGTACAAATTTGTCAGTAGGTTGTTATTCTATTTATTTTCACTGATTAGAAGTATTTCAAGAAATTATCCCTGCAAGATTGTTTAAAGAAGGGTGGGGGGGAGGAAGCTACAGCAATAATTTAAGAGTAAAGGAAAGACTTTTAGAATCCTTGGTTCAGGCTTCAAATATAACAAACTTTGAAGTTCATGAAAAGATTATTTCAGATTTTCTATTGAATAAATACATTTAGATGTCTTCTGTTAACTTAATTGGAAAAGTCTTACCTTTGGGGTCATTGTGAGTTAACAGCTGTATGTCACATTCTTTTGCAAATGCTGTGAGATCAGGTGGCATCACACAACAGGAAGCTAGGTTCACCTGATTACTACTTGGCTTCACCTGACAGTAACAAAATACTTTTATAAGAAAAACATACTAATGTATTTATATTAGCTGTTTCCCCCATGCCTTCTATTACAACAGAAATTTTGCTTTGAACAATTTGCCTTTGACCACTGTTTTAAAGTCTGAGCAAGGCTAATTAATTCTGCATGATTAATTCATGTAGGCAGCTGCAACACCTGCGATTCCCTGCAGCACACAGTCCAAAACAGGAGTAGGATCTAACTTCAGGTGCTGCCATAGCAAGATGAGTGCTAGCCCACTGGACTCTGGCTTTCTGCCTGCTATGCTCCTGAAAACAGCAGCAGCTTTATTTCACCCCTCTCTGGTAAAAGCATTTATAGGGATGTTAGTTTGAAAAATACTTCAAATTAAAAAATCCAAACCTGTTTTTGCTAGAGATGTATTAATTTGCAATCTTCCATGCCTTCAGGCAAGTGATTGAGTCAGGTCAAGTTAAAATTAAAAGGGGTGCTATTCCACTGACTTTCTCTCTTCTCACAAACTCCATTCATGATCACCATGCAGGTGGCCATTAAATCCTGCAATTGCCCTCTCTCAGTGTACATAAAACACTGAGGGTCACAAAGATGATAAGATGACTGGAGCACCTCTCTTATGGGAACAGGCTGAGAGAATTGGGCTTGTTCAGCCTGGAGAAAACAAAGCTCCAGAGAGTCCCTTCCAGTACCTTGAAGGGGCTACAAAAGAGCTGGAGAGGGATTTGTTGCAAGGGCATAGGGTGATAAGACGAAGGGAATCACTTTAGACTGACAAGGCAGGTTTAGCTTAGGTATTAGGAAGAAATTCTTCACTGTGAGGGTGCTGAGTACAGAAAAGTGCTGGATGGCTCCCCCATCCCTGGCACTGCTCAAGGCCAGGGGGAATGGGGCTTTCAGCAACATGGTCTTGTGGAAAGTAGCCTTGCCCATGACAGGAGGCTTGGAACTAAATGACCTTTCAACTCATTTTATGGTGCAATGAATAGGGTTATAAAGTATATAAAGTATTATGCCATTTCATTCAGAGCCTGTCTTCCTCTTTACCTTTAAGCTTACCATTAAAACGTAATTTTTCCAAGGGGAAATCCCTCTCTTTATAACACAGCTTAAAGTGAAAACAGCTACATTTTCAGTCACTGCAATAATTCCAAAAGCTTAAGAGTACTGTTTGTCTTCCTAAGAATAAAAGAATCCAAAACTCAAACCTTCAGTACTTCAAAGAACCTGCTACTGAACAGACCTGTGGTTTTCAGCTGTTGCTGGTCAGTATGTAAGAACACTGAACAAGAAACAGGTCGTATTTGAGCCTCCCCCACCCTTGAACATTATGAACATCCACGAAATGTTGAAAATAACAGGCCTAATTAATATTTTGTATATAAAACCATTTAAAACGGAAGTTTGTAACAATGTGTCAGCCACCAAAGCAAGCAGTTACTCTGTCCTAAGAAATGCTATGAGTAGGAAGTTGGTTCTCACCTGTGCCCACAGATACAGCTGCTCTAGCAGTGTTTTATCTAGGTCGGAGGTACCTATGGCAACAATCTTTTTGTTTTGAACTAGATTTTCAAGTTCTTTCCAATAAGGTTGCAAATATTCCAAAGAGAGGTTAATTCCATCTTCAACAGGACGTGGGGCAATAATGACTGAGTCTAACTGAGCAACTCCAAGGGCAGAACATGCTGAGGAAAAAGAACAGACACTGCAAAATCTTTTGTCAGATACGAATATAAACAGCATGACTCTTCAAATTCAGCAAAAAACCACACCTCCCACTTCACTGTGCCAGCTCTCCATTCATCATTTGAAACTCTGAGTGTATCTGCAGTCAAGAATAATAGCACAACCTTTTCAGCAAAGATTCAAGCATACAGCTGAAGACCAAGATTTAATTGTAGGTCTTGGGAAAGCAAAAAACAAAACCAACAGAAAATGAACAAAAGCATGAAGCTTTTTCCTCCTTTTTAATGTTAAAACTGTATTTTTCTCTGAAGACACTAATGACAATTCTCTATCCCTTCACTCTCAATTTCTTTTAAAATCTGTAGTTTCACATTGAAGTATAACTCAAGTACAGGACATGGGTTAGGAAAACTACTTGATATGTGTGAGGAGTTAGACTAAAAGCACACCAAATACAGATACTAATTTGCCAAAGAAAAGTGCAAGTCTTGGAGTCTCACTGAGCTTTAGGAAAAGGTAAGTCATGAGGCCTTTTCAGCACAGCAAATGGAATAGAACTAACTAGCTACATTAATTATTTTCTTCAAGAGGAGTCGTCCATTATTGTATGTTTGACAAGTGGTAGTAAAAATTACAATTAATAGGCTATGAACTGGGGTATCAGTAGACAATAATGGTATCTGATTCTTTCTTCTTTGATCACCCCTTAAACCCAACAAGTTTCCAAAACAGTAAAGTTCAGTGCTGCTCACAATTACTGCTACATAAGGCCAACATAACTTTATGCAGAGAAATTGTATGGCATTTTCAGTAGATTTAACTATTTCATCAGCTACTTGCAGCATTAAATAATCTCTGAAAGATTACACAGTTAGTAGCAAAGTTCATGGTGTTAAATGCAACTGGCAAGAACTGACAAGAATGACTGTATCACTGCTATTAAAATATCACATGCTATTTACTTTTTAACAAGTCTTGTGTGAAAGAATAAAAACTTGCTCCTGCTTGTAGCAAGGAATCAGATTAAGAGTTTGTGGACCCAAGGTCACAGTGATCCATTTAATAAGTTTACTGACTGAACTACTGTGCAAATAGACTTGATTAACTAAATCTCTCTTAATAGGAAAACAGGGTATAGTTGTGACAGTAACTAAATACACCTCTTAGAAATAACATTAGAACTTTTTCCATCTAAGTTCTAGAGTGAAAAAGAAATCCTACGTGAGTTCCACACTTACCCAGGTCAGCTGCATCTCTGATGGATGAAGAGTTTGATCCAACGATGAAAAGCTTTGCTATTTTCAAACAAACTGGAATCAATAACTAAACAAGCCAGTAATTACTAATATACAGCCATTTACTTTTGCTATATGCACTATTAATGATATTTTTTTGGGTAAAATATTTTCAGAATATATACACTAGTTACTTAAAAAAACTGGAAAAAAACCCAACTTTTTGAAAGGTGACTGCCCAATAAAGACACCATTCTCTTAAATGTCAATGTTGTTGTGCAGTCTCAGAACAAGACATCATCCAGTTAGATGATGTAATAAGCTGTAAAGCATCAAGACATGAAGCAATAACAGTAGCAGCCTGTATAAAAACCCCAAATGTAATAGTACAAACAGACTTCTTTACAACTTACTGAGACTCAAAATGTACTAGTGTTAGTTTGGACTGCCTCCTTCAAGTTCATCATATTCAACCTGGAAAAATTATGCAAATAAATGTGCTTCCAATGCTGTTTCTTAATTCCAGTATTATCTGTAATATTTTGCTTCAAAAATGTCAAAGACTCACAAAATACATTTAAAATATCTTGAGGTGATGTAAGTTAAAACTAGAAAAATGCTGCATTGCTTTAAAATCTGAAATACTAATTCAAGACTTTCTTAGCCAATGTTTAAGAATAACAGTGTGCAATAGTGTAATTTGACTGCAATTATAAGAGAGAACAAAATAAACTCATATATGAATATCCTGTTAATGACTGCATATGAAACGTTTCCGTGCCACTGGATTTTTTTGACTATGTTCTTACCTGATACTTTCAACTCATCCCTTTCTTCAGGATTTATTTTTTCTATAGCTTGAGCTACAGTACATTCCAGAACCTCCAGTGTTTCCTGTAGTAAGTACATGAGACTTAGGAGCAAGTCATCAAGAGGAGTCAGTTAAGCTCCTGAATAATATTTTTAAGTAATTAAAAAAAAGAAAAACAAGGGGAAAAAAAAACAAACTAGTGCCTTACAGCAAACAGAAACAAAAATAGTAGAAGAATGCAAAGACAGAAAGTAACCCATGGCTTCTTGATCACTGAGGGGACATCAAAATAATGAAGATATACGAAAGGCCCTATATGCCCCTAATATAGAAAATGCAAATTACTGACTACAACATTCAGTAGTTCTAGTAGTTCTGAGTTCACAATGTGAAAAGACTGCTGTGCCAGTTCAAAGGACCTTGTTTTAAAAAAAGTCTTGTGACCAGCTGAAAAGAACCCCATCAGAATGAAGAGGTTTGAGAGTTGCATGGGAGCATCTTTGCAGAAAAGTATTTTGTAATTTCAGTGAAGCTTATGAAAAACCTACAGTGAAAATGCTGTAAAATACTGTTAAAGATAGTTATTATTTCAACCCCGACCTCATTTAGGATTAGGATGATATCTCATGTCAGCTGGCACATGGTGACTTCCTTAAGTCTTTACCTTTATCAGACTTTGCATTTTAGACATGCTCAACACTCTGCCCCAAGCAAAAATGCTTTGCTGATTTTTGCTGCACTACCAAAAGATTCTCAAGTGAGCCTTTGAGTTACTCCACACAGTCAGCATTTTAAACAAAACTTTTTTTTTTTAAACTACTGGATATCAATACAAGTCATGAGAGAATTTGGTAACGTGTTCTTACATTAAAACCTAACTCACACTAAATAATCCACTTTAAATGGATGACTACATTGGACAGAGACAAGTGTTTGGTTTTATTGTCTTCTTCAGCAATCATTAGTTCTTGCACCAATCATTCAGCAATAACTGCCTCTCACACTTCTGGAGAGTCTGGAATGTAGCAAGGTGCAGCTGATGCCCCCATTATACAAGAACCAGTAACAAAAGCCAAGGAAACAATCAGGAAAGTTTTTTTTATTTTCAGGTTTCTTGTTGTTGTTTTGCTTTTTGGGTACCTTTTTTTTCCCCTGAAACATGCTAATATTTCACAGAGCAAACAATAAATTTAGTGGAGACCTATTACTGTTTTGTTGAATTTCAGAAGGAAAAGTGAAAGAGAAGCAGGCAAATACACCAAGATCTTCATGTCAGATGTTCATGTCTGGGGCTTCAACACCTATGTGGAAGTCTTTAGCTTTTAAGGGAAAAATTGCCACTTCTGCATCTTCAGAAATATTTCTGAGACAACAGATGCTTCAGAGCTCCCCTCCAAAAGGGATGGTCTTCAGCCATCTGCGATCTCCTTGGTTCAGAGAATTCTCTACTGAGTTTTAACAAGCATGCTAGCAAACTTCTAAGGTACACAGGTTTTATTTACTTTTACTTGCCCCCATAATTAATTTAAGATCTGACAGATCACTGCTTTTATTTTGCCAAGATGTCTTGTCTGCCATCAACAGTATTCTTTCTTTACATTGGTATTTCTTAACCTCTCCAAATTTACTAAAGATTAAGCAAAGTAGGGGAGTTAAGAAGTATTCCTTCAAGGTATCAGGAGCCGCAGATACTTTTACACCAGTTAAATACCTACTGTAAGTTTTAGAAGTGTAACCAACTCTGTATTTCTCTGGTTTCACATGTGACATGGATAAGATGCATAACACCTCTCCTACCTGATTTTGGTCTGGGCTGATCTTTGAGCTCCATTCAGTCAGTGTTTTCTGGATGCAGTCCCGAACCTATAAAACATTGTTTCACATTGAAGCGTGGGTATGTTCCAGGCACACACAAACACAGCAGTACAGAGATGTGTAGGGCAGCACAGTTGAACTAATGACACCACCCCACAGAACTTTCTTCCTTCATAGCTCCTTTCTGAAACTTGCTTAAAATAGTGTACTTGCCTATTTCTCTCTCCTCTTTCACAGAGTTTTAGCAGTAATACAAGCACTGTAGTTCAGTTGTTTCTCAGACCAATGCCATTACAATGCTAAGCAAGCAAGAACTAGGACATGTGGTGATTCGGGTTTTTTTTTGGGTTTGGGGTTTTTTTGTGAAGAAATTCTTAAGTTACAAAGTAACTTAGATAAGATATGCTCGGATGAGTGCATGACACTGTAGAAATGAAACTTTACAATCAACCACTAAATACTTATTGTATTAATTACTTCAAGATGCATACAACCCTTCCCATTTACTGCCTACCTACTCCACTACGCCAAACCACTCATGCTTTTAAGTCCTTTGTTACTGTAGTGGGAACCTACAGATCCTAACCCACACTTGCATTTTTCCTTCATCCACAAATGCAAAATAAACTCGACTAAGATTCTGATCAAGGATTTTCTTGAACATAGCAAGACAACTATGAAATCAGCTAACTCATTTTATACAGTACCTGTGCTGCAGCTGTAGCAGTGCTGTAGCTTCCCTCTCATCTTAAGTACAGGTACTGTCTGACTGCCATCTGCCACAGGTAGGAGCACTTCCACCAGATGCTGCCTCACTTCACTTCCCACCATGTATTTCATAACTGTGTGCATACCTACTTTGTGTACCATTAAACAGCCATTTCCTATGACACCTAACTCAGAGAGCTCTAATACTATGCACAAACTACAAGTCAACATCCCTTCCTGGTATCAGACACAGTACAGGAACAGTACTTTGTGAAAACAAATACTGTACATTCCTTCAATTTTTAAAATAGCATAAAAAACCCTGGACCTAAAATGCATGAATTGCTGCCCCTCCTTCCCCCCCAGTAAATAGCTAAGCACAATAAACCTTTAATAAAATAACTCTTAAGCCTATTTTAATAAAATTTATATCATTATCTTTTCCTTTCTGAAGGCAAGTGAGACAGTACTAAATTTTTATATGTTTCTATTTTGCAGCTGTCAGAGATACATTTCTATTGCAGTTCCTATGCATAGGCCTCTGACTCCAAAGCACACCACTCCCTTGCCCTCAGGCCATGTGGAAACTGCACTGTATTCCACTGCTTTGATCGGCTTTTCCAAACACAGCTGCATTCCCTAACACTGGGGTTCAGAGTTTACAAAATTTTAGCTTACATTCTGCCACGGAGAACTGACTACACCAAACAGAAGAGTAAAAAGCTGATTGCAAATAATATCAATTATTTGCTTTTGGAAGTCCAGCAATGCTGAAAAGCCAGCAGATTGCTCTGTAAACAAGTGAATTTCAATACCTTCACTATTAGTTATGCACATTGGCTACTCTGTATTTAATAGCCCTCCAGAAACTACCCACACAAGGGTGCCCATTCACGATGGGCACAGCTATGTATGTCTTTGTTACAGAATCCAGCCCTATTTCACACAGATCATCACGGAATGTTTAATAAGCAACCAAACAGGCCAAACAAAACGTTATGACCACATGACAGCTAAACGAGTATGATGAATTCTTCCTTCTTATTACATCATCCTCCCTGACACCTTTCCTCCACTTGCACGATTAATATGCAACCAACTAACTTCTAGGGTATCACCAGTGCCACTACATAGCAATAATCAGCCAAACCTATAGTTTTTCTATATATAATGACCATTTAATAATGGTCATTATTAAATAACCACTCTGAGATTAGTGTGTCATGATGAAACAGCAAATACGGTGGTTCTGAAATTCATGGCCACAGGATCTCCAGACATTTTACGAGAACTATTCTAAGTATTGACACATACCACTAAAGGTAATACTTTTGAGGTGGTGATTAAAAGGCTTAACTTCTTTACAAAGAATGACAGCTCTGTACTTCAAAGAAGACAACGGCCACTTCTCCCAAGACCTGTCACTACCAAGAAATTAAATTAACTTCAGGTTAGAAAAGGGAGTTTTCATCATCTGTAATGCAAGCTCATATCTATCTTTATTTTTATCTTACTAGAAAAGTATAAGGGATTCCTTTTGCCATTACAGGCAGCACTTAAATTTATAAGTGTTTTAATCCTTAATTCCCGAGATCAGAAGCCTGGGCTCGCTCCTTCTCAGGGAAAAGTGCTTCCGGGATCACGGGGGACCAGACCTCCCAACAGGGCAGAACACAACGAACGGAAGAAAACAAACAAGCAGAACTGTTTTGCCATTCCCGTCCCGCGCCTCCCGAGGGCAGCGGCAAGCGCACCGCTCGGGAGCCAAAGCCCCTCCTTGCAGTGCCGGGCCCCGGGGCCCCGCCGTGCCGAGTCCCGCTCCGGATCCGCTCGGACCGCCCGGGGAGCGGCACCCGGCGCTCCCTCAGCCGCCGCTCCTCCGCGGCCCCGGCCCGGGCCCCCGTCGCCCCAGGGCGGGCTTCCCCGAGGCGCCCCGAAGGGAAGCCCCGGCCCGCCCCTCACCTCCTCGCTGGGGGTGGCCGGGCACTTCTTGCGCAGGCAGCCCCAGTTGAGCAGGTTGCCGGTCTGCAGGGTGAGCCTGCCGGCGCGCTCCAGCAGGACGCTGGCGCCCTCCGTCCCCATGGCGCAGCTCAGGCGGTGGCCGGCGGGCTCTCCGCGACACCTACGGCCCCGGGCAGCGGCGAGCCGGCCGTGACTCAGCACCGGCACCGGGACGAGGGGCGGCGCGGGGACAATGGGCTGCGGGGCGGGCCCGGCGCGGGAGCGGCGCGGAGCGGAGCGCGCCCCGCCTCGCGCCGCCTCAGGGCGCGGGGCCGCAGCGGGCAAGCGCCCCCTGGCGGCGGCCAGGCCGCATCACGCCGGACGGGACCCCAGGAGGCGGGTCCGGGCTGGGGGGCCGGAGCTCCGGGCGGGTCCGGGCTGGGGGGGCCGGAGCTCGGGGCGGGTCCGGGCTGGGGGGGCCGGAGCTCGGGGCGGGGCCGGGCTGAGGGGCCGGGCTGAGGGGCCGGAGCTCGGGGCGGGGCCGGGCTGAGGGGGCCGGAGCTCGGGGCGGGGCCGGGCTGAGGGGCCGGAGCTCGGGGCGGGGCCGGGCTGAGGGGGCCGGAGCTCGGGGCGGGGCCGGGCTGAGGGGGCCGGAGCTCGGGGCGGGGCCGGGCCGAGGGGGCCGGAGCTCGGGGCGCGGCGCTCCGCGGCAGGGCCGTGCCCGTGTGTCGCTCCCGTCCCAGCGGCCGCGGGACCCGGGCCCAGCGTCGCGCCCGAAGGAACACACGCGGTACTGCCCGGTGCTGGCGGCCCGGGTTCGGTACCACCCCCGAGCCGCGGTCACTGTGCAGGCTCGGTAAATGACTGGAACTAGCTGAATTGTGTTCATGACGCCATCCAGTAACAGGTTGCCATTGAGAGACATCGAGCTAAAAGGGGCAGAAAAACCATCCAAATACTTACCCCTTCTGGCTGTGTTTGCATTTGGCTGAAACAATGTCAGGGCAGCTCTCCAGCTTTACACCAGCTGGTTCCAGTGAATACACACTGGGTAAATCCTGAAGGACTGTAGTTTGGGAGTATTTTCTTTTTTAAGATCAGGGAGCTTCAGGAACACCACACTCTGACCAAAATCTTTCTGTTCCGGCGAGTTGAGTGAGGTGGCTTTTTTTTTGTTTTTTTTTTTTTTTTTTCTTTTTCCCCATGTAACTTCAGTTAAAGAGAACAGCAAGCCACAAATTCGAATTTTGCTGTCATATTGGGAATTTGAATTGTGTTTCTAACAGATTTTTCTTCCTCAAGATGCATGTTGTGCTAATAGAGGAAACCAATTTGCATAACTTCTGTCAATCTGAAGCACTGCCTGATCACTTTCTGGTACAGAAGGTTAGTTTAAATGTTCCTTATATTTGTGATCTCATTAATTTTTCATCTTGGGAAATGTTTTCATGATTCTATTTGGTATAGAGCATGTGGAAATGAAATATACTGAAAAAAAACGCCAGCATATTTGGAAAAGCAGTAATTTTGTTTCCTTTTTCTTTGGCATAAAAATCCAGAATTTCTAATCTGGCCCAAACGTTAATTCTCCAGTCTCGAGGTTAGCTTGGGAAGCAATGTATGCCTCCATATTTGCCCATATTTACACTTATAATGAATAACTATATAATTATACAATTATACACTTACAATTAATAGTGTTCTGTTGGGGCTTTCTGGCTTTCCAGCAGAGGCCTTTTCTTTTGGTGAAATTTATTATTTGATATTTCATTTAAGTAGCTTTGATGATTATAGATCTGTGCTAGAAGGTTAAACTTGGATATAGCAGAAGGTTTTCAAACAGCATAATTCTTTCTGTCTAATGGAAATTTATGGCTGTGAAAAAGCGATGTTCATTTGTAGTCTGGTAGATTTTGCTGACATTTAATTACCTTAGCTCTTAAAAAAAAAAGTATAGCATAATGAAGACTGGGTGGAGGAAAAACAGTGTCAGCTCTGTACTGCTTTATGCCGTGCATGTAATCCTCAGCAGTGGCAGGAACACATCACAGGAGAAGAAGGGATCTCAGCAGAGTTCTGTTTTCAGTCCAATCACCCCTGAAACATCAGGTAAACTATCAAATAAAGAAAGGAGGATGCTTTCTAGCTCATGATCAGTTGCATTTGTACAAGTTATCTCATTAAGATACTTCAGCTCTCCAAAAAAAAAAAATCAAATCAAATCTATTTCCTGCAGTAATTGTCAAAGAAAAATAAATCACCCTTTTGAATGAAATGTCACTCCCGGCGGCCGGTGCATATTGCTCTTCTCTCGCAGTTTTCAACACCGGGAGCTGCAGAACTTGGCGTGCCCGCGGTCCCGCACTGCTGCGGCTGCCCGGGGCCCCGCGGGCGGCTCGGCACGCAGCGCTGCCAGCAGCCGCCCACCGGCACGGCCGGGCAGCGGCCCCGGGCCGGGCGGGGCGGGGGTCCGGGCCCCGCCCGATTGGCCGCAGCGCGGGGCCCCGCGGAAGGTGGCGGGGGCGGCGCGGCGGTGCCCGCAGAATGGGCGGCAGAGCCGGCTTCTTCGAGGTGGGTGCTGGCGGCGCCGGGGGCGGGGGGCGGCCAAGGCGAGGCGAGCCCGGGCCGGGTCCCGCCAGATCCTGCCGCCGGTGGACGGGGCTGCCCGGGATCCCGGCGGGCTCCTCTCTCTTCCCCCTCCATCTGCATTGAAGCACCGGGGAGCCGGAGCCATCCGCTCCCGAGTCCGCCGAGGGAAGGAACCGCCGCCGGAGCCGGGCAGAGAGGCCCGGGGGAACACGCTGTTCCCCGGGGGTTTCCCTGGGGCGAGGGGGCAAAAGAGGCTGCCGCCCGCCCCGTCCTCTCCTTCCCCGGGCACGTTCCCCTCGCCGTTCCTGATCCCCGCGTCCCCGGCGTTCCTCGGACGTGTTCCCGGAGAGCCGGCCGGGGGAATCCCCGGGCTTCCCGGCGCGCTCTCGGCGCTCCGCGGAGGCGCCGGATCGATGGCTCTGGGCTTCTCGCGGGTCCTGTCTAGGGCAGCTCCGCGGGCAGCCTGCGCTGGGTCTGGCAGCGCGTCCCAGCCCTACGGAGAGAGCGACAGCGAGGAATGTTCTCGGCACCTTCTGTCCCCAACTTGTCGGAAAACCCCGTCGCCAGCCGCGGTGCACCTCGCCGGTAGCCGTCCCGCGCAGCCTTCCGGCCCGGTGCAGGCGTGGCCGCGGGCGGCAGCGCCCCTGGCCCGGCTGGGCTGGGCGGCAGGGAGCCGGCGGGAGACTTGCTGTCCTGGCCGAGAGGACGGCTCCCGGAGCGGTGCCCGCTGCCCGGCGGGTACGGGCGAGGGGCTTCTGCTAGCACGGAGCGCTCGATCTGGAGTGGGAACGAAAATCAGCCGGGCGGAGTTAGTACAGTCAGCTCCTTGTGCTTACAGAAAGCGCAGAGCAACGTGCACCTGGGGAGCTTCAAGGGTAACATCTCGTCCACTTACATAAACAGCCACACCGATTCTGCTAGAATTAGTTAGGCTGGCTAATAGAAAAAAAATCTTAAGAGCGGCTTGTATTACAAAAACAGGTCTATACAAGCAAAATGACCACAATCCTGAATGTGTTTTTGCAGGCTTATACTTGGGTTTCTTAATCACGACTTACCTAAAGAAAATGCACTGGGGGAGCAATGTTCCTCCCCCCGTGCAAATTACAAAGCAGTTGTTGTTATAGCACAAATAGAATCCAAAGCCATCTGAAAGTAGTCTACTCCTTTAGTGACTTACCATGACCTACAAGTTCAGATTTTATTTTTTGAAGCTCTAAAATGATCCAGATACCACAATTCAGCAAAATGAACTGCCTATAGCTCTTTTGGGTGTGAGGTGGACACCTGCACCATGGTTTTTCCTCAGCAGTATTGACTTCCCAGTACTTTTTTTGGAAAAACAACAAAACTTTTACTGCCTCATGGCTTTCTGCTAGTGAGGTAGAACTCAAACTGTTGTGAGATCCAAATGCAGGAGCAAGCACATATGTAATACCCTCCTGATTGCCTTCAGTCACTTCAGGTTTGCTCTTCTGCCTCAGACTTACTTAACTCCTGAAAAGTGTGTGTGTGTGTGTGTGTGTGTGTGTGTGTATGTGTGTATATTCATACTGTAGAAAATTAGTATCAGAAGAGCCACAGTTGCACTTTTGCTTCCTTAACTGGTTTGGATGGTGAGTGCCTTTTGTGAGAAGTGATACCCAAAAATATTTTGGAATCTTTACTCTCTGATGATAGATTGAGCTGCCATGTGCAGTACAGTCTAAAAGCAATAATGTACTGCCCCTCCTTGTTGGCATTTAAAGTTCCCTCCCTCTTCTGTCTGTGATGAAAGCCCTCTGAATGTAAGGGGGGTGGTGGCTGCTGGCTGGCTGGCATGGCTGAGATGTCACAGCTCCTGTTACAAAGGCTTCTCCCTCTCAGAGCTATGCTGTCTAAAGCCTCCTCAAGTAAGAGCACTGAGAGCAAGTGCTAAAAGCAGGACTGCAGAAAATTTCAAGATGCTATATCCTCCAAGAATTGCCAGAAAGACAAGGCCACATATGAGATATTTGAACAGTCAATTAAAGGGACAACTGAGAATTGCCCTGCTAATTGTTTGCTCTGTTTTCACAGCTAATATTAAAGATTATGATCACAGAAAGAGATGAGGTGACAGGACAAACATTATCCCTTACTCTTCTCTCACCACTTTTCCCCACACGTACCAACACTTCAACACTCAGTTGTACTGCAGTTTGTCTTTTTTTCCCTGTGAAGCTTGAGAGAGAAACTTAATTTTGTATAGAAGATGATAGTAAAACATCAATTGGTCAGAAGTACCTGGAGCTACTCAGAATTTGAAGGCTACATTTGGAATTAAAAGCCATATATTAGGAAAAACATGGGTTCTTTGAAGTATATATATTTTAAAAAACAGCAATTTTTTTTAAGTTCACCTGTCTGTATAAGGTCTCTAAACTTCCCAAGGTTTTCAGTCTTTCAGCCCTATCAAAGGGCAGCAGACTCATCCTTGATGCTGCTAGGCAAAAAACAAAGAAAAAACCCAACTCTTTAATTTCTTCAATTCCATGTCAAAGCATACACTCTGTGTATATACATACACATTTTTGACATCCCTACACCAAATTATGCACAATGAGTAGTAATGAAACTAGAAATACTGAAGTTTGGTAATGCAAATCACAGTGCTGATACAAAGATATGATTGTGATTTCATGAAGAATTCATGTAACTCTTCTACTTGAATATTGCCATTGCAGAAAATAATCACCATAAACTAAAGCCCCAAGGCAGTGAATATTCTCTTGCACAAGGCAAAGGCTATGCAGTTGTCTTGAAAAGCCTGGATGTCTACTTAGCATTGAGTCAGGCTGGCTCAGGTTCTCAGATGGAGGCACTCCAATGTGCTTCATAGTGACAGGGATACTCAGTGAATGATGTGACTTTTCAGTATGCCTGGGAAATTGGCAACATGCAGCTCTGTGTTAGCCAGTGTAAGTAAATATGCACTGAGTCAGTATTAACTGGTGGAGGTCCCTTTTCATCTTGTGTATCCTCCTGAAAAATTTCATAGTATTAAAAGCTGGAAAGTTGGATTTTCAAGAGCCAGAATTCACTGTGAAAGTCTTAACAACTTTTAATTATTTGAAAAATAAATCAGCCTCCCACCCCAGGTCAATAGACCTTCCTTTTCTTTCCTGATTGTTCTATGCTGACTCATTTTATCTGTGTCAATTATATAAATGGATTTATCTTTCTGAAGCATGAGCATTTGTAGCTCTATCTGTTATCATCCTTAGGCCCAGGTCCATAAAACAACTTGGGCTTCACAATGTGTTTGGGTTAGGCACCAAGTTCCAAGATCAGATAGGACAATTTGGTCAGGGTATCCAAGTTTACTTCAACTCTTATCTCTTTACTGTGTGGTGTCCCAAAAGGCATCTGCTATAGAGAAATACTGAACATAATTACAATGGAAGGAAGCAGTGATAAAAGGAGCCCATAGAGACAGAAATTCAGGCTTTCTTCACATAGGAGATTGCCCTTTTCACTGAAGTCCTCTCCTGCCTGTACTTTTTGGTCTGCCTGTGGGAGAAATGGGAAATGGCAAAAGACATTCCAAAGCAATTTTCCCACTTCCTGGCAGTGTGTCTAACTATTACATGTAAAGTATGAAGAACTATATCATCTCCTTTGCTGACAGTTTAGTTTCATTCAGAAAGACTCTAAATGCTGTGCATTATGCTGACCTTGGGATAAAGATGCTTACTGGATCAATATCCTCGGGGATTTAGATGAAAGTGTGTCTAACTAGCCAATTGGAAACAGGTGGAAGAAATAAAAATGCAGTATGAGTGTCAGCACAGGTTGAACACTAGTGCTCACTGGCTTGCAGAGGAGAAGATCTTAGGAAGCTGAGGAGTAAATAGCTAGTGTATCTCTTGTGAACCTGTAAATATTAGGCATCTAAATTCTACAGAAGTGAAAATTCATTTTAGAAAACCTTTTGAGTATGGGCATCACTGTGTCTCTTTATGCACAGTGAAATAATACAGTAAGATTCTAGTCTCATGGAATATGAGCCATTGCTTCAGAAGTAAGGATTTGTTTAGCTGGACTACTTAGAGAATAAGGTTCAGCACTCCACAGCTAAGATGATGAAATTTTGCTTTGTGGTTGAACATTTGCCTTGGTTCTGGTTTGGGAATTTCTCCCATAGCCTGTGGGTAAGCTGTGAGACTCCCTGCCTCAGGACTGTTGACACACATTTAAAAGGCAAATGGATAAACTAGTTGAGGAAATAAATCCATGAAAAGTTGTTAAATACATATAGGCAGCACTTCTGGTGCAGGAGAATCAAAATCACTGTGTCTGTCTCTTCCCTTGCCCTCAGTCACTACATTCTTGCCCTGCTTTATTACTTTTTCTGAGTCATCTGCTGCTGGCTGTTTCAAAAAGAGTCAGTTCTAGATGGATCCTTAGACCCATCCTCTGCAATACTTTGTACCTTTTGGTGCAAGTGAAGCTTCAAACTGAGAGTCAATTGCAAAGCAGCAGCACAAACAGAATTTTCAGTACACTTACAGCAATAAGTACACTTCCAGCAACCTCCCTTTGACTTAACTCTTGACTTGAAGAAAATTTTCTTGATATGCTCCTCATGTGAGATCACACCTAACGCATGCTTACTCCCTTCAGGAACAACACAGTCTACCAGAAAAGTCAAAGGAGATAGAGGAAATGAATAATTCTGTAGGAAAAATGTTTAGAAATATTCGGTTAGGACTGTGGCAACCACTGGATTCGTTTTTTAGAGTTAAATTCAAAGAAACTGATTTATGTAAGCACTCTTAACAGTTCAGGGAGAATTCATTCTGCATTGCTCTTTCTCAGATTGGTTGGTTCCTATACTGTGAAATATTTTTTTTTAACTGAGTAATTTCAAAAGAAATCAATACAATATATGCTTGTGTCAGTGCTTATAAAGTCTCACTCAAGTTTACTCAATCTGCTGATTACAAATGGTTTCAAATTAAACTTCTAAGATGCACAGACATGATAAATGTGTCACTATATCCATAATAGTTATCACATAATTTTTGAAGATCTGTTGGTCCTTTAGCACGTTAGCTGCAGCTTTAAGCTGCAGGAATTCAAGTGACTATATTTTTGTAATCCTATTGCAGACACTGCATCTTAAAAACTCTTTTTAAACACTTTGCTCAGCTGTTTTTCCCTTATGAATACTTCCCTCTCTTTAATTTTACCTTTTTATTTTCTGGAAAAAAAAATAACAGCTGAGCATAATTTTCTCTGCTTATATTGTATATTGATTATTTTCCCTCAAACTGCTTGTGTTCTAAACATTAATAATCAAGAATTTTTCTTTTACTAATGATTCTATCAATCTTTAATCCTTATGCAATAGAACAAATTTGTCTCTAAGCATCAAAGATATATATTTGTAGTCACTTTTATAAAAGCGTTTTAAACATCTTGCACAAATCTTCCTATTGATTAAATTCTACTCTAAGCAGTCTCAGAGAAGCTGTAGTTTAAAATGTCTTTAAAAATTCACCAAATAAGTGGACTGTAAGTCTTACTGCACTAATACAGGCCAACAGTTGGTGTCCTGTTGTGCTAAATGCTTTGAAAACACAATGAAATTAAAGTTCTCTGAGCCAAACAATTTATGTTTAGAAGAGATGATACCCATCAGTAAGTGTTCCAAGAACAGATTGCCGGGTATCTAAAAACTGTTGCCAACCAATACATTAACAGCCTTGGTGCTGTGCCTCAAGGCTGGAAACACTGTGTTCAGTGCTTCATGGGATTGACCAGGATGTTCAGGAACTACCATTTCTTGCTTTGGATCAGGCTTTTCTGTTCCTTGTGCAGGGAACATCTACACTGGGGGATGTTCTGATAAATCTAAGAGGTGTGATAGTTAGAGGAAACAGTCACCTTGCTTTCACTGTTGTTGCACAGTTTGCTATGGACTGGAGTGAAATCTAAAGCTCTGTTCCAGCATCCATCTTTCTGAAAAGGGGAAGAATGTTTGATATTTGCTTTGATCTTGAAAGTAATTGAAAGTAAATTAAATATTTGAAGTGGAAAAAAAAAAAAAGAAACATTTTACAATTTAGGTTGCAGGAGCCTTGTGGAAGTCATGCAGTCCAACTCCTGCTCAAAGCAGATACAGCCAGATCAAATGGCAATGGTCTTGTCCAGTCCAGTTTTAAATATCTCCAAGAATGGAGATTCCACATCCTCCCTCAGCAACTTCTAATATTTGGCCTAGCTCACGGTGAAAAAGTTCCTTGTGTCTGGATTTTCTCCTGTTGCATCCAGACATGTTCCCTCTCACCATTATCTCTGTGCACCTCCAAGAAGAGTCTGGATCCATCATCTCTATAGGCTTCCTTTAGGTATTTGCATGGACCAGCATAAGCAAGTATGACAGTTTGGTATTTGAAATAATTGTGCTGGAACAGAGCCAAATAACAGTAAATAACATCTTGGATGATTTATTTGTTTGTTTTTCACACTAATTCTAAAGGTTCACAGAGATTTCTGTGCAGTCACTCCCATGAAAACCACAGAGCAGAAGAAAAACTATGTAATTTTCAGTGTGGTCTTGTGCATAACAAGAATAACCCAACAGAAATACCATAGGTGGCAGAAGGATGTTTAAACCACTGTAATTGACCTGGAGAATATCTCTCTAATACAACCACTGAAGGCATAGATTAAAAACTGCCCCTGGGGAATTCTGATAAAATAGATTTATGTTTCGGTTGGGTATGAAATGAGAAGGACACTGCTAAAAGGGTAGGCACTGCTGCAGTGTGCAGGGCAGCCCACTGGCATTCCTTGACAACAGAGCTTTGAGACACACCAAAGATTTCAATAGTCCTTGTAGTAATTTGGCATCAGAAGGGACAAGAATTAGTGTATAGCCCCCTCTCTGCCCTGTACTTGTTCTGGGGACTGCAAGTGCCAGAATGATGTGTTTCAAGAATAGTTTTCTGGAAAAGGAGTCAATTTCATTTGCTTTCCCATGGAGTTTTCACACTAACAGACATTAAAAGCAGAAATGTATGTTATTTCAAATATTTAAAAAATCAAGGGAAAACATATCCTAACAATCCATCACATACGTGTTACCTATCACAAAGGAGGAACAGCACTTATCTCCCTCAATGTCCCAGTTAGAGCTTACAATGCACAGGCAGAAAATATCATTGCATTAGTGATTTTTGTGGAGATCAGGTTTGATAGGTCTGACTGGAGCTGAAGTGCTCCCTTGCTGTGCCAGAAGAAAAAAAACCCTTTGGGACAAGTGAAACGAGGAAATAAGATACTCCAGCCAAGTGATCTCTTCAAAGCAGCTCTCTGAGAAAGATACTGGACTGTGACTCTTATTTTTAGTGAGGAGTCATATTTAGAATCTAATGCTAATCTATTCTCTTGGCCAGTTAATACCAAACATAATTAATGCTAGATGTTTATATAAAAACCCCAACAACTGCAATGAGGTTTAAGGAGCTGCTGTAACTGGGCTTTGAAATGTCTGGGGACTTATTTTGCCAAACTGCAATTTGATCATGGAAATCAACTGCTCTTTCCTTTTCAGAGCTGTAGATAAACCACTGCTTGGAATATAAAATGTTAATATGTGGTTAATAAAACCAAGTGATCTAAGAGGCAAGAGTAACACTAACTATTCCTATTACAAACACTTAATTGTTTGTGAAGCCCAGATATTTAGCTGCATTTGTTCATTATGTCCACCAATATTTTCCACTCTTCTTGCAATTAAAATATTCTGGGAACAATACACAATAAATCTTCAAGCTTTACGTACTCAGAATACTTACTTATATGCATATATATACACATACTTTTTTTTATCAAACTCTTTCTAATTTTATGAATCATTAAAGTACTGTTCCTTAGTGATTCCTGTGAAACTTCTCTACTCCCTACTTGTTCCTCTTGCTCTAGCATAAGAAAATATCCAACATGACTTTTTTGATCAAAAACTTGTTACTTCTGCTACTGAATGTATCTAAGAAGATAATTCACTTGGCATTTTTTTTCCAAGATGAGTGCTTTTGGAACCTGGTGATTGAAGCTGTCTCTTGAGAACATCAAGAAGATTTTAAACTCAATTCGCAGATCTGAGAAAAATGGTGTCTCATGCTGAGAGTCACAATGATTATGAATTTTGGAATCATCTTAGACTTTATACATTTTTTAGCCAATAATAATTAATTATCATTTTGTGTCCTCTCAGGTGGAAATCCTTGACTGGGAGACAAAGAAACAGCTATGCTTCCTAGATAAGGTAAAACAAAAATCTGCTTAAAAGGCTAGGTGACTTTTTTAGAAATGGCTAACTTTTCTTACGTAAATGTGGTGTTTATGAAGGGTATTCCATCTCCTGGTAGCCTTTCCTTGGCCATTTGCAATGATTATGCAAGCTTCATACTAACTACAGTGTATTTCAACCCTTTTCCAGAAGGAACTTTTGGGCAAAAAGGACTTCAGTTGCTTTACTAAGAGGGTGCCAGTTGTGTGGTACTCAGAAGCCATCAAATTGCCCCTGCTGTGGTAGTTACTCTTGATCTATATTAGAGAAGCTGCCTCTGAAACAGGTGTCAAAAATTGTCCTGCCTTTTTCCTGTCAGTTTTTTGAGTCCTTAATGCCAAGGCTAGACATCTGTAAGAAACAGTTACATTATCTAAGTCACATTTCTATTTGGCTCGATAGTCTTACACCTAGTAGTTGTCTTTCAAAATATGCATCTTATATTTACAATATTTTTGTTGCCTAGGTGGAACCAAATGCTACAATTAGAGAAATCAGATTGATGTTCCATAAATTATGTGAGTATAACTTCTGCAGCAGCTTGCATCACATCAGAATATCCAGTACATAAATAGGAAAAAATTACATAGTTTGAAACATGATATGCACACACATGATGCTGATAACCTGCACATGAATGTGATCACTGTGAGATTTCAGTAAAATCATTTTATCTTGTCTTGATACAGCTTTGTATTTTTTCTGCTGCATAAATTATCACCTATATTAGTCTTGAATAAATATTTCTAAAAACTTTTCAACTAAGCTCATCTTGTTGTATTGCATTCATTATAGAAGTGGATTGACTAAACATTGTATATCACACAATTCTGTATGGTCTTGCAGATCCTCAGTGGTACCCAGCAAGGCAGTCAATAAAACTTGATCCAAGTAAGTACTTGTAACTAAACTCTGAGCAGGGTCCTGGCATGAAAGGTGTACTTAAGGGTATTAGCACATAAGAATCTGCTTCCAGCTATGTTAATTAGCACTGTGGAGGCTGAAGAGAATCCAGAACAAATACAATTCTTTGGAAGGAAACACAGTTCCACCCTGATGCTTGGTCATTAACTCAGGAGTTTGCCCATTGTTCCAATGCACTTTCTAACTACTGAGCACTGTTGCTTTCCAGAGAGGTAGCACAGGATTTAGATATTCACTGCCCTTAGCTTCAGTGAAATGATCTCTGTGATCATGCTCAGCTGGGAGCACCAAAAAGGGCAGTGAGTTTGAGCTATCAATTCACATAATCCTCTGCTCTCAGGCAGGAATTACAGTTCTTTTGAGGGAAGCTAATGCAGAACACATTGCCATGGACGTAGCAATTGCTGACGAAGCTGATGACAGCTGGCTGACTTCCTTAATACACTTGTAGGTATTGCTACTAGAAGCCTCTTACATGGCCTGAGTCTGCAAAAGAAAGTCTAATTGCCAAACTGTGTTAATTCATCTTAGCTAAAATATAACACTTCCTTCCTTTGCTTTCATTAAGAATAATTTTATTTAAACAATCCCTTAGAAGTATGATGGTGAAGATTTGCTCATTGTCCATGAAAAAAAGATGAATTATTATCTTGTTTCTTTCTTTGAAGGTCTCCCTTGTCAGATTCCTCTATGAATTTATGTAGTGAGATTTGCCTTCTGGAGATTCCTCCAAATCTAGGCATTAAAAGCTTTAGTACTGTGGAATCACCTCCTAGCTGGTTGTTTGGGGAAAGAAAGACAATGAAAATTTCTATAGGGGAGTTTTCCAAACACGGCTTATCCTGTCTTCTGTTTATCTGATGACGAGCAATGAAAAGAGCAGAAGAGAGGAGATAGAGAGAGGTGCAGCTGACTAGGAGGTCAGTGAACTATGATAAAGGGCATTGCTCCATCAACAAATTCTGCTGTCAGCAGTAATGGAGCAAATCTGCTAGACTAGGCAGGCACATAGGATTGAGAATTCTCTTAACTGTTTTGGTGTGAATAGAGGATCCAGGCTTATATGTGATTACAGGGATAAATAAAAATTAAGTGTAAATATTCTTGGTCTGTTTAATGAGATTTCAATGAACCCACATCACATCAAGGAGTCTCATAGATAAAGCACCATATAAAGCTAGTATGCTACCAAATGGATTTGAATGTCACTAAGATATAATTACTTCTTTCCTTCTCAGAAGGAAAGTCCCTGAGGGATGAAGAAATCCTGCAGCACCTCCCTGTTGGCACAACTGCTACCTTATACTTTAAAGATTTAGGGCCACAGATAGGATGGACTACGGTGAGCTCTGCTTCAAGTCTGAGCCAGTTTAATGGCTAGTTTTCCAGAGTTAATCCTTACATCACTTTTTGTTTCCCTTCAATATTTTTGCATGATGTCTGCTCTGATAGTGGATGCAGGCAATGAATCCTCATTGCTTCAGTTCATTTAATCAGGGAATGCAGTAAGATTGAATGCCTGTTTAGTTCCCTGGGAGAGCAGCAGTGGAAAACCTGCTGCATGGTAGGTTGGCTCTACAGAACTAAAATGCAGGTTGTCAAATAGATGTCTACTGCAAAATCATTAGGAACTAGGTATGTAAATGCCTTTGACAATCTGCTCCACAGGATTTGTGTTACTCCTGACAAAATTAGGATTATATTCCTATGAGTTTGTCCTGCAAAGAGGCATGGGAGCAACTTCACATGTCAGTACTTGAAGTGACTTCAGCAAGAAAATGCATAAAAGTAAGATCAGTTGCTGTCTGCACGTGACTGTGTCCCAGGATGCCAGTGACAGGCTAATGACAGCTGATAATTTCTGCAGTATTAGCAGCCATCCACAAAGACCTTGCATATTTTCTGTCTTAGCTCAAATGCAAATTTTATCACAACTCACTTGGCAGGCAACACAGCACTGCTGTTAATGCAGTGAGGTGACCAATGACCCTTCTAGCTCTCTAGAAGGTCCTTGCTGCACAGTATTACACTAGTTCCAATAAACAGCATGATATCAAGGGAAAAGCACCTCCTAATTTAAAGGCATATTTACCATTTATTAGCTATGAGACATTAATAAAACCTCATGTTGATTACAAATAGCAAAGACAAAGTTAAAAGGAGGTAAAATAAAAAATGTCAGATATGTTCTGCAAGACTGAGTTTTCACATCTTTACTTTGGATGCAATGCTGATAAATCAAGCAGCTATTACTCAATTCAAAAAAGAAAAAACAAACCAGGATGACAGACAAAAACTTCTATGGCAGTGTAGACTTCAAGACACATGTGAATTAATATACACTAAAATATCACAGTGCAGAGTGACACCAGTCTTCAAGCATTTCATAATCTTTTGCATTCTGCTCTCCCTGCCCTTCAAGCTACTTCATTCAAATATAAGCCAACAAATACTTCTGTATTATCAAACCAAAAAGATGAGCTCATTTACAAGCAAACCTGAGCTTTGCCAGAAAAAATACTGACTATATCAGAAGTCAATAACCCAACTTTTCTGAGTATCAGAATAACTCTAAACATGTTAGAAAACTGGTATTGTTTGGTTTCTTTTGTTTGCTTTCTTTCATTGTTGGGTTTTTGTTTGTTTGTGACAGAAGTACAATTGATTTCCCTTCTTTCTCTGTAAGTGAGGTATGGGCCTACCTTCCTCATGTACAGATGGGTGGAAAATTCAGCTGTTAATATTTGGTCCAAAGTCAACTTCAGTTTAAAGTGATGTTCCTAAGAAATACACACCTATCTGAAATGAAATCAAGTTAGAGAATAGCTTCTCTGGTTTCCTCTCTTTTTTTCCCCTTTTTTAAATTTTATTTCTAGTATTCAAATTAAAACTTGTTTGAACATAGAACAAAATTATTTCCCAGGACAACTGCTGTGCTAACTGTTCACACAAATGGGGTCACTGAATACTTACGAGCTGTGTTTCCAGTTGAGACAAAATTCATTCAATAGAAGCAGAACTCCTATTTCTCAGGACAAATTCTTCACCAAATTTCATTTTAAACCAAAATAAAGCAACAGCTTTTAAGTGCAAGAGAAGGGTGAGAGCTGCATAAATGTAACATGCATGCATATTTGTCATGATCTCTGGGCTGCCATTATCATCTTTTCATACCCATACTATGTCTGCTGCATTGGCAATGGCTGTCTGAATGCAACTGAGGCAAATCACTGCAAAATATTTATGTGCATGGCTACCAGTTTCATAGCCTGAGCCCAACCCTTCTACTCTCTCTCTGCCTCTCTTAATGCCATCCTGGATGCGTGGAGGTGTTAGTTATTACAAAGAAACCAAAGCAAAACCATCATCTAATTCAGCTGTCTAATTATTTTTCTCTCTTTTTGCAGGTATTTTTGATAGAATATACAGGTCCATTGTTCATCTATTTTCTATTTTATTTCCGTATGACTTTTGTCTATGGACTGGATGAGAGGTTTACATCAAGCCCGCACCCAGTAGTTAAGTAAGTCCATTTGCAGGCTTGAGCAGTATTTATTGTAGTCTTACTCCAAATGTCTTGCCACTTGGCTTTTTAAGCACTCTTAAATGTTTTTGTCTTGCTGTTTCTAGCTTGGCATGTATCTGCCATTCTTTCCACTACATCAAAAGGTTGATTGAAACAGTATTTGTTCATCGATTCTCCCGTGGGACTATGCCACTGAGGAATATTGTGAAGGTAAATTGTGTGAGAATCTATCCATAGCTGCCCTTACAAATGCAGCCTAGCCAAATGCAACCTATGCTCTGCCTCTGCACCACAGACTTTTTTGTGTGGTTTTTGTAGCAATGCACAGCAAATCTCACCCATAAAGCTGCAGTTCTTTCAGAAGATTTCTTAATGCCACTATTGTATAACCCACATGCTGTTGTGCTGTTACTAATATTATACAAGTCTCATTACTTTTTAGAATTTTAAACCTTCAGCATACCCTTCCTTTTCACTCAGCTAGGTCCTTGGGTGTGAATGTTTTAATAACAAATTAACTTTAAAGCTAGTACAGGCAGGTACAATGGTGGGAGAGCTGCTTTTTAAAGAAAAAACATTCTATTTCTATAACAGTTATTTTATGTCTGCTTTGCCCCTAAAATTCTCTTTCTTGTTAAGGAACTGTTAATTTACCTTTGATCCAGTGCAAAGCAGCTTAGTTGTTCTGCATTTTCTTCTCCACAGGAGGATTCTCTAATGTCACCAGTGCTGCTGTGGCACAGGGCAGCTCTTGGGGTGCAGACTCTGTTTCCTGTGTATCTGAGAAGTGGTACACTGACTGCATGGTTATGCATAAGCCACAGCTATTTTACAAATCTTTGCAACAGAGAACACACTAGTAGTCAAAAGTGCACCTTATTCTAAAGAAGACAAGAGAATATCAACTGGAAAAGCGTTTGAGAATTTTACCATTTGGGATTTAGACAGTTCCTTGTAATTTGCACTATGGCAGTGATACTTGTAGCAGCTGAAGCTCTACCTTATGGCTAACTCCTTACAGCTGTCCATGGGCTCTGGTCCTTCTGGTGAAAGCGTCGTGCTTTCAGGAAAGGAGGGTCTGTAGTGGAGCAGTGGCCCTCCAAAAGAATCCTCCCTATAAATTTATTGTGCTTCCTACAGCAAGAGTTGTTAATAGGTTCATAGATCTCATTCTTGACACAACAGATCTTGCAGATCTCTTGTTCTGGACACAACAGTAGCTAATGCATGCTAAATAGCAGATAAATGAGCAACTTTACCTTGAAGAAACAATCAGTGTGATAATTGTTTCTCTCACTGCCATCTCTGACAGCTACTTGTTCCTTTCAGACCATACAAAGTGTTGTTGCTAAAACTGACATTTGTATCAGTCATTCTGATCACTTCGTCTTTTCCATCTTCTCAGGCTGGTGGCACTTGCTTTCATCTGTAAAGTTGCTCACAGTTCTCATTACACCTGCTTAGCAATGCTTGGGTTTGATTTGCTTTTATAATTTCATTGGCCTTGGTGGTGTTACCCCAAAATTGTGCCAGTAAGAAAATCATCACATCATTTTTTCTGGTTTTCCATCACATACAGATGGTAGACAAAGCTTCTTACTTTCAGGGTTTGATCACATACACAGCAGATATAGACATCTTATTTCCTAAGTGCACTGGTATGCTATGTGTACAGGAGACACTTCAGTCTAAATAAGCAGAAATCCGAGATGGGAATTGACAAGAGATGTGATTTTCATCCTTTTTTTCGAAATGGAATTAGGAATAAATTATGCCTTACAATGCAGCAGCTTCACCAAAAGCAGAGTGTACTAACATAGTATATTTTTTTTCTAAGATAAGCGATTTTTCTGGGCATTGGAAAGGTAGAATACCTGATTTATCTGGACCTAGTAAACAACTCCTTAGGATGAATAAGATAGGGAGTAATATAAAAAGTTCTAACCATAAGTTTGGAAACTTAGGAATAATTTGTTTGTGGGATCCCTGCAATATCTGAACTTGACCCACAGCATTATAAGAGACTGTTGTCAAGCTTTATTACTCAATATTCACAGAAACTCTTCCTTCCTTCCAAGTGAATTTATGAAGTCAGTATGTTCCTATCAGAACCACACTGGAGGCGTTTGTATGAGCAATAAAGATTCAAGTGGAACCTGGACATTTACAGGTGTTACTGTTAAGGTCCTTAGCAGTGGTAGATCCCACTCATCTTAAAGCTCCTTTTCTTATAACTGAGGAATACTCTTGCAGTAAATCATGTTCTTTGGCTGAATAGCAGTTCAGTTTATTTACAACATGTATTGTTGGGGACTGAGCCACGATAATTAATTTATTTAATTTTACTTCACTGAAATCCATTGCCTTAAATTCCATCCTGTGCTAAGCCTTGAAGCTAGGAGAAGGTTTCTCTAAAGATGCCATTCCAAGATTACAAGAAACTGTTTCCAGCTAAGTTTGTACAGCAGTCAGTAAATTGTAAGTGCCTGTTGAAGAAGCTAGTGTTAGGGAGGAAGCAGTAGTTTATGGATAGGGCACTACGTATATTGTCCCTCACTGGAATCATTCTTTTGGTTCTGCTGCATTTCCTGGAGGAAAATGAAGTCATCACAGGGAAACTACTTTTTCCTGCTCATTCATCCCACCTGATTTGTAATTACTGGTTAATAATTTGCTCTTTCTCATCAGTTATCTCTTACACAATTTCAGGGCAAGGACATACTCAGTGCTTCTATTACAGCATACCCAAAAGAGAAGTCCAATGTGTCTGAGGTCTCTGGGCACTGCAGTGGTTCAATTAACCCTGAGAAGAAAGTGGAAGTGCAACTGAACGTTTGATACAACCATTTACAGCAAATGAGGGGGCACCAGCATTTTCAGAAAAATGCACTATCAGACACTGCAGTCAGCTAGTGCAGGTTGGAAATGCTGAGGTAATCACTTTTCCAGGGTATTATTGCTAGAAATGCAGTTCTAGTATATACAGGGGGAAAAGACTGCAAAATTCAAAGCAAAAAAAAAAAGGGTGAACCAGTCAGGACAATAAAAAATACAGCCTTGGATGGGATTTTTGCCTGCACGAGCAGGAAAGGAAGTGGTGAAGGAGAAAGCAGAAACACCTAGAAATGTCTAAGGTATAGGAACCTATTTGGAAGGCCAATAAAAAAGAAAGAGGACTAGAAAAAGTAAGGGGACCTTTACCAGAAAGAGTAAGAGGATCAGAGTTTTACTCAGAATTGAAAATAGGATGCAAGGAAAAATAATGCAAAGAAAAGAACAGAAGAAGTGGTGAAAGGAAGATAGAGTTAAGTTGTGGTCTTGCTGAAGCCCAGGTGATAAACAAGCATACCCTAATACATCAAAAACTGAGACACTAGGTTGGGTAAAAGAAGACTCAACTGATGAGAGGCTCATGTATGAATTGCTGATGAGGGTTAAATTCTGTCTGCAAGAGAATGCTATCTAGAGGTTAGAGCACAGGGCAAGAAAACGAAGGGGCAAAGAAAGACCCTCCCTCCCACCTACATATACATAAGGAGGGAGACAAAAATGTGTCACCAAGACATTGAAGCAGCAATGAGTGTCAGAAAAAAACCCACAGGAGGCAAGGCGGCCAAATAAGAGGTAAAGATTGTCATTGTAAGTAGTTTCTTTCATGGATGAAGCCTATGAACAAGCACTGAGATTGGTCAGGAATGAGTCAGGACAGCCATTAGTGACAGCTGCGTTATCAGATATAGAGAGTGGAAGCTGCATCACAGAAACACAAGGACAGCAGCAAAAGGGACAGACTAGGGAAATTGCAGTGAAAGTGCAGAGGAAAGCATCAGGCAGGAAAAGTTAAAGCATGGGAAAGAAAGAAACTGATGGGGTGAAGGAGAAGACGACAGGAGATTGGGCAGTGCAAAATAATAAGGAGAGAAGAGTGCCCAAATCTGGTCTTACAGTCTTAAGGGTGAACAAATCAAGTTTCTCTTAAACATACAGTCTGTATGCACTTCAGCTTTGCCCAATGGCCTGCCAGACAAGATAATTTTGTTTTCAGTCATATGATCATACTTTCTAAAACTGTTTATGAACTTAACAGCTCTAAGATATTTTAGAGGAAATCTTAACTCTATTAGCACTTCTTCCTTTCTTATTTCCTGTTATTTGCTCCCACCTACCTACTTAGTACTGACATTTTTTGTTGTATTATCAGCATATTGAAGGATTGTCCAGATTCATTGTTATCAACAGTCCACGAGGTGAATATTGGCCTAAAAGACTGCATTAAAACAAATTAAAATTGCTTATTTTTCAGAACTGCTTATATTACTGGGGATTTGCAGCTTGGCTTGCATATTACATCAATCATCCTCTTTACACTCCTCCTTGTAAGTAGCAAAACAGCACTCAATGATTTAAGTATTTATGTATGTACTTTGTGTACTAGTACTAATGACATGTAAACTTTTTTTAATAGCTTATGGGAAAAAACAGATAAATTTTGCTGTGATCATGTTTCTGGTAGGTTTCTTTCTTTTTCTATAAAATGCTAAAGTATCTTGCTTTATTTGTTCTGTCATGTAAGTGGAGGAGTGAGTAGGATAAGCAGATACTTAGAACTTGGACATCTGGGACATACTACTAAAGCTGACCATTTGCATGCAAAACAGATAAATCCATCAGTTTTTAATGTAATTTTGTACACAAAGTAATATTTTCATTCAGCCTGTATTCCAAGACTAGGATATGTATCCGCTGGGATGATCTCTCACAATCTTTAAAAGTTTGTGACTGTATGTTTAAAAGCCAGTGAATTTGTTTGTGAACTGTTTATTGAGTGTTAAGAATCACAACAGATCATAAATCTCAGAGAACTAGCCAACTAAGAGCGTGTGTTGCTGATAATTTCCAGTGATAAAGTTTCATTTTGATGATCTTCAAAACGTGTTTACAGCTTTCTTTATGATTCAAAATTCTTAGTAACTGTTCATTATCACAATTTCTAGGAACATTTCATATATGCAGAAGCAAAGTCACTGTAGCCAATAAAGATGTACCTCCATACAAAGACTTTTCCTACGTATGTGTAACTTGTTTAGAACATCAGCTGTTCACTTGCTTTGACAAAATAATCATCAGTGACTGCGGGATCCCAAAGCAGCTTCCCAGGAAGAAAATTCTGTGAGGTCATAATCTATTCACATTTTATAGAGAAACTCCAAAACTGAAACCACAGAGCTGGGAATAAAACTCAGGAGCTCTGACCAGTAGTCATTTGGTGTAATAGTTATGCATTGCAGACACTGGAGACTGTCCATAATCATATAAATGGGTCACTTCAATACACTCTCTTCATAATTGATGGGGGAAGCATTCTTTAAATCCAGTGAAGGAAGCTGGGTCAATTATATTTCGTGATTCATATCAATTATACTCTAGAGAAGAAAACTTACTTAGAGACCAAACTGCATCTTCCTTGGGATTTTAGTAACTTTTGAGAAATCAAGACTGTGCAAATAATTTTGCAGATGTTTTTAAAGGCATAAGAATGATCAAAAGATAAAGCAAGTATCTCCTGAGTTCACGTCTATCCCCTGTGGTTTATTTAGATTTCAAGGGGATTAGGTAAATAATAAATTTGATCTTTTGGACCTGGAGTACACATTTTCTGAAAAATATCATAAATATAGAACAGAATATAATATGGACTAATATTTGAATGGAGACATTTCATCCTTCTGTCACCAGTCTTAGTTAAGGATATTTACTATGTTTATAATAGATTCTTTTCCTTTTCTTAAATATTTTAAAGAACGCCAGGAAGTAACAAAAGGAAGAAAAACAAATAGAAGGGAAGAACATTTTTAACTCTGTCATACTTTTTCTTGCAGCTGTGTGAAGCTGGAAATTTTTCCATTCACGTTGCACTCAGTGACCTCCAGAGAAATGGTAAAAACTGCATCATCATTTTTCAGTTTTCCTTCAGTTACTCTGCTTCAGGAAAGACCTGTATCCTGGGGGGTGTTGATACCTGTCAGCTGGCTGCTGTGGGAGAACATGTTGCTTAGCACTGTAAGGAGTGGATTCTGAGGGAAATCAGACAGTGCAAGGACTCTGACACAGAGTGTTGAACAGCACTTCTTCTCTCACTGCTTGTCACGGGCCGGGTTGTGTTGGGGGAGCAGTTCACATTGGGTATACTGCCAATGCAAAAGGTAACAGTGCTTCTACAAGCTAGGTTTTGGTGAGCAAGGGAAAGTGCCCTCACAGGTATCCTATTCCTCTTGTGAGTCCAGAGGACATCCTGTCTTCCCACATCCTATTTGTCCCTATAACAGTCATGAGACACAGAAGTAGGCAGAGCTGGGTTGTCTTTACAGGAAACAATATATTGAGGAGTGTGAATATTTTGTGATTTGTTTTCTAATCTGTAGGATCCAAAACCTGTAAGATCCCATATCCAACAAAGAATCCTTTCACATGGCTGTTTTTCTTTGTATCTTGCCCTAACTATACATATGAGGTATGTATTTTCAAACAAGATGTTCAGATTTTAGTTTCGCTGAATATATTTTTGTTTCTTTTAGAATGTTTTACATGGAAGAAATCTCTGAAACTGTTCAGCTCAATACATTTCCCCTCTTTCCCTAAACCCCAAAATTCTGGACAAGAATTTGTCTGCTCTTCCTCCCCTCCCTTGGGTCAGTACTGATGTGACTAACATTACACAGGCAGCCCTGACCCTGGGCCAGTGCTTCTGTGTGGCTGCTAGACAAGACATACACTGTAAAGCAGGGCAAATTCTGCAGCCAGGAACAGGGAGATTGCCACTGAACATGTGTTGCAATGAGGGGATGGAGGTGTCTGGTGGATTTATAACATAGGAGCATAGAAATATCACTGCAGACAGGAAGATAGTGGTCAGACAAATAAAAGATAATGTGACAGAGAAAATAAGCTTAAGTCTTCTTCCCCATTTTTTTTAATTGTGCAATCACTTGTGTTGGTGGTGACTGCTTTAGAAACTTTAATCAGTTTATCATTTCATAGTTATTAATCAGGAGCTAAAATCCTGACTGAAAAAGCAGATAAAGTCAGTGCAACTCAGTGTAACATTCACTCTTTCACAGAAGGACAATGTCAGGTTTGAAATGCAGTGGAGATCAACGGGTGCTCATGAGAACAGCATTGGGCCTTGGACTATAGAAAGTTACCATTCCTAACAGTGATGGGGGTCTGATCTGACCAATCTGACCAGTTAAGCAGAGAAGCAGGAAGGACACTGTTCTAATGCTTAAAATTTAGTCACTGTAATAGCTGTCGAAGCAAATATGAAGTTTTGTTTGTGGTAATAAGGCACTGTTCACCTTTTTTGGCTAAAGATTATTACCAGTAGAAATTGATCTGGCTGACCTTGATTTTTTTATTTACCTATACTAGGACAAGGTTATTTTGATCAATAGAGAGATAAATGCAAATGCTGTCACCAGAAATATTTTAAATTTCCTTGGCCAAAACAGGTGGGGACCTGGATCAGTTTCACTATCATGACTCAGTGTGTTCCAGGTGAGTAATGTTTTGGTACTTCAACCTGAAGTGATGTCAGCAGCAAGACCATTTTGTAAATTTGATAATGAAATGTATCTTTTTTTCTCCCTTCCTTCCAGTGGGGCTGTTCACCTTGCTTTGCTTCATTCAGATGACAGTCTGGGCAAAGGATAAACACTGCACCTACTTACGAGAATTCAAGGATTATCCAAGTCATAGAATGCCAATTATTCCCTTTTTGTTGTAAGAGAAGAATGCTCAATTTGAATATTTCACAGAACTTCAAGAAGGAAAACCTCATAAATGTCCTGCCAAATAAATGAATTAATTAAAAGGATTTTGGTGCATGTAGAATCTCTACGGCTAAGGAAAATTGTATGCACTTGAAAGCTACACTTCCTTACATTCAAGAATTCTCAACCCAGAAGCACCTTAAAAAATAAAGCTTCATTGCACAGCTGCAAAAAAAAGTCCCTACAGCTCACTGTAACCTGACTTAGATTTTTCTGTACTAGTCTTTTTAGATTGATGGATCAGAGATCCTGAGAAGTCTGTGCTGAGAAGCAGCTCCAAATTTAGCAGTGGCATTCTGCAAGACAGAAGTACACTGGAACGAGGACACACCAGCTAACTACCAGAGCTCAGTTCAGCCAGCATGGCCAGCTGGCCTCAGGACAGTTGCATGATCTGCCTTCTTTGACTTGAAGAGAGTGTGCTGCCTGGAGGCAGGTGCTTTGTAACAGATAACATTACCAAAGAATATGAATGGTTCCTGGAATAAAGAAATAGGCAATATCTCAAAAACCTGATTTGGTTTTTGCCAAAAGAATCTAAAGTAAACAGTATTTGTTGTATTTGTGACTGCAATATCCTGTGCTGGGGGTTTTTGTTTGTTTTTGGTCTTCTTCATTAGTAAGTTGCGTAATAGTATGTAAGATTCAGAAACAATCTAACTTATGTCATATCACTGATACCTGGTCTGTTTTGATATAACATCTCCTTATGGTACTAATCGACCTTTTACCCAGCATTTTACACCAGGCTTCTCTAAGTAGTTTTTAATACACTTTGTAAATACATGAAGTGACTGCTAGTCCTCAGAGTGGGACTATTTCTGGAGCCAGGGAGAAAAATCAGCATAATTTTGGACTTCCTGTGTTTTCTTTGTCACAGGATATTCTGTGTGACTTAGTTGGGTTTTGTGTAAATCCAGTAAAGAAAGGCTATTGAAATCTATCTGAATGACATTTTAAAGAAGCTATTTTAGAATATGAAGAGACTGCATAGATACTGTTCTGTTTCATAATTGATTTATTTATCTATAATAGATGTATAGAAAGATTTTTGCAACTATTTGTAAGGGTGAAATATGCAATAAATTCTATTTTAAAACCAGTTGAAATAATTATGGCAAAAAGAGAAGGCTACAGCTGGTTGCTGAAGTTTCATAATACTTTGTACAGTACAAAGCAAGAATGTCCTTATAAAAAAATCTACATCAATTGAAGAAAAATATCTTTCAAAGCAAAATTATATGTCACAGATTTTAATTCTGTATAACATATCTTAGAGAAGATTTCTTAGAAATTATTAGATCTGATAGATAACTGAAGCAATACATCATTATGAATTTGTTTTCAGTATTGTTTTTCTACTAGTTAAACTGTGAACCAGAAAAATGAGCTAAATGTCAAATGATTTCCCACTGAGTGCAGTGTGGAGTACAAGCAGGTTGAAATCTTCCTTCTGAGGAGATAGAAAGCACATACCCTATTCACACTTTACACCCACTTAATGTCCAGTCACAGGAAAGAAGAAAAATTTTGTCTTGTTTATTAACAAAGAGATCTTTCCACGTCTCTGCAAGGAAACAAAAGTTTTGGCAGATTTGGACATACTCTCTTTCTTTTTAATCTCCATTTTGACATTTGGCCCCTATTTGAGTCAACTTGAAGATGAGTATGAGATAATTTTAATTAATTTTTTTAACGCAAATTTCTTGTCTGGGTCTGAGCTCTGAATTAATTCTTTCCATTCTTGCTGAGACAACTGTCTGTTTTCACTGGCAGCCTGGTGAGACAGTGAAGCAGTCTCCCAGGACTAGCCCCATCAGGCAGGACTGTTCTGACCTTGACAGTCCCATGCACGGCAGGAATCTTCTTCTAAGCTGGGCAATGCTCTCAGCCTTGGGACTTGTCTGCTGACTTGTAGCACTTGCCCTAAAGGTTAAACAAGAAAAACCTGCTGGCCTGAAAGTACCAGATAGAGAATCCATCTTTGATGTTATTTATATGTCAACAAGGAGGGATGAGACTTCTCTTATTGTATCTTTGAATGGACTTTCTGTTAGAGGAAGATTTTATTCTATAACAAGGACCTGCCTTTCCTTTGACACTGTCAGCATGGAGTGTTTGTTAATGGTAGAGCAGTAGAAGTTGGCTGTTGCTAGGGCTGTTGCTGTTGAGACCACAGTGCTCAGAAAGGTGCAAAAAAATCAGTGTAATACTGAGTGTGCAAACCTTTGTTTTACCCTTGCTCTGCTCTGGTATGGCACATGTTTGCACTGTGCACACACTAAGCCTGGAGGCTGCAGGAGCAGTCTATGCAACTGCCTGCTGATGCAGAGCTGGGGACACCTTGGCTTCTCGGCTGGCTCCAGCTGCACGCGGATGCAAAGGAATTTCCTCATCTTCCATCTGCTGTTTAGCAAAGTTCACAAAAACCTGTGTGAGGAAAGCAGAAAATATCACCGTGTCTTCAACTGAGATGAGTTAGTGGAATGACTGCTCTGCAGGAAGCAGACAGAAAAGGGAATCCACAAACATCAACTAAGTGAGATACTGTGTTATCAGCTGTGATCATGAGTTCCTCCTTTATTCTGATAAACTTCCTTGCAACTTCCTTCTTTGCAACTTCCTTCCTTTGGATGTACTTGCTTGCAAGTAAAATCATACTTTTTCTTAAGGAGGCGATGGCTTCAGCCACGTTTGCGTGGTTTGCACAGCAAGAGTTTGTTTGTAACAGGAAAGAGGAGACAGAATATTTTAGTAGGAAGCTGAAAGGCAGCCAGGAATGCCTCTAGCATTCCCACCGAAAACAGCTTTGCATATGTGGACCCCTTGCTACTCATGAAAGCAGACAGATGGGGCCAATACCCTCTAGCAAGTGGGTGTTTTCAAAACTCCCAGTGGACTTCCCTGGTTTTGTGTATCTAATTGCTTCTCATAGTATCTTTGACACAACATAGTCCAAACCTCTTATTTAAAATAAAATGCTGTTCTCAGTTCAGTCTCATTCCAAATCGCTGACCTTGCTCAAACTGCTGCTCCTGAAAGAATGGGTTGTGTGAAATCTGTCATCTGGGAAATGCTGTCTTACCAGCTTTCACATGGCACCTATTTACACAGGGAGTAAGTTACTGATTCATACTGATACACCCTCCTTGGTGAGAGGAATCTTGCCTGAGAAAGAGGTGTGAGATAATTCTCTAAAGAGTTTGGTCCTTCAGTTTGGATACATCCCCATTATGTTGCCTAATTCTCACCAGACACGCTTTCTCATGGGATCTTTTACTTTTTTACTTACCTGATCTAATGTTGTTTGAGACACAGAATATTCTTCAATATGCAAATTTTCCTTATTGGAGATTATTAATCGAAAAATCTTAGCCAGAGAGGAAGAGCAAATCTGATACTGCAGCATGTTGTAGTGTTTCTCTCTCTGTAAACTCCCTGGGAAGTTGATGCTTATGAATTTCTCAGCAGGAGCAGGATCTGGAGGCAGCCCAGACTTTGGAGCTTTAATTTTCAGAGTGACAATGTAGCCATCTCCAAATCTGGGAAGGACATGCAGGTTTAGGAATTGGGTGAAGAGGTTGTTTCATCATTCATGAAGGAAATTAGTTTTCTGCAGCTATGAAAACAATAACAGTATCTGAAAGATATAGCATAAAACCCAGCTTTTTAGGGAGCCCTGTATTTGCCCTGCTGAAGTGGTATGTAGCATAATAGAGTTGAAACGAGACCTGGTCAGATTGTCTAATATACAACACAGCTGCACCCAGAAATAGGTTTGGTTAAACACTGAATTGCTTGTATTAAGAATAGTACATGTCACATACACTAAATTTTCCCATTAAAAAACACCATAAAAATATTCTGCTTACTTGTATTTTAACTCCTGAATTGTGCCTAGGCATTTGAAGGTGCCTTGTACCATGATGGCTAAACGAGTACAGAGGGCTTCACATTCTTCCATACTTTCAAAACAGAGAACAGATATTTGAGATAAAAGCCAACAGATGTACTTCAGCTACTTTTGGATTGTGAACTGTAACTGTTTTTACCTGTGTGAGGTTAGAACCACTGCTCGCCCATCCCTGAGCACACCAACAATAGAGTCCCACAGGAGGCGCCGGGACTGAGGGTCCATCCCGGTAGTTGGTTCATCCTGTAATGGAAATGTTAAGGCAAACAGAGTCAGATAAAACAGAGAAAATCTGTTTAGAATCAGGTCATTTTTTTGGACCACAGCATATCATTGCTTCTCTACAGTAATCTGTGCCTTGACAAAGCACATAGACTTGAGAAGCGTTGGAGTGAGTGGGTACCAATGGATTTCTTGGCACAAAGCAGTAAGGAAACAAGTACATGGACTGCAGGTAAGAATACAGTGCTGTATGTGTAGGGCACAGCTACAGGGAAGGGAGTGCCTTTTCTGGGCAACAATGAACTCTCACTCTGATTTACACCACCTAAGGATTTGATCCTGCATAAATCAGCTAACCCAGTAAGTAACAAAAAATGTAAACAAAATTAGGATAGAAAAATTTTCATTGAACCTCTTGTTCAAAGAAATTATGAGAAAACATTTTGACTGTTTACTGCAGGCAGAATACATGTAAAGGCATATTAAATGGTACCAGGAACCATTGGAACAATGGAACCAGGTACCAGGAACCAATGGAACCAGGTTACTAAAATGTATTTAAACACTTCTTCATAGACTTTACAAAGTAAAAGTGACTGTGTCTAAAGGTCATAGACATAAAAATTAAGTTGGTAGAATATAGTCTAAACAAAGCATTTCTGTAGTAATTTCATATAGAATTTCCCTTTAAATATGCAATTATCCGATCTCTTAATTTATTTGACAAGAACTGCATTTCAGCATTTGCATAGTTTAGTATCAATTTGTACAATTTATTCCAAAGATATTAAAGGCTGGAAAAGGGTAGGTATCTTCCTTTGTTCTGCTGGATAAAGTAGCCAGGTGTATATGTTGGAAAATCATCCTTTACATCAGTGGCTACACTATGATAACAAAAGGCAGACTGAAACTAAACAATAGTTTAAATTCATATTTTTCTGGATTAGAGATTTAATTCTTTTTTGAAGGTCTTTTCTTTGTAATCACTCAGGGTCCATTGGAAACATAGTTATGCATCCCAGACTATGCCCAGAATGAACTCAAAATGACACTGAAGCAGCTGTAAATTGAGGGCAGAAAGGAGTTTGCAAGGACATTGTAGCTTTTTGGCATGTCGAGTTCTGAGATGCTATATTGAACTACCCAGGGCAGTCTTTCCATGACACTTACTAGCAAGATGAGTGGTGGGCAGCCTATCAGGGCAATGGCAGTGGAGAGCTTGCGCTTGTTGCCACCGCTGTAGGTCCCTGCCAGGTGGTCTGCATACTTAGGCAGTCCCAGCTTCTGGATGCCCCATTCAGCAACCTGTGAGAAAGACCATCTGTTTCACACAGCAGCTAATGCAGAACAGGCAGGATTGCTGATACATCCCTCTTCTGGTAGAAACATGGAAGTCCCCTGGGTTTTAGCACATTCATTTTAGAACTGGGCCAGGGAAGTACAAAATATTTTTGGTAATGATGAGGGGTGTTCTAACTGCATGAGGGAAAACCATAAAGCAGCCTCAGCTGTAGATTTCTATCTGTGCAAGAATTTTAATTATTTTCTTCTGGAATCTTCTTCATGTTTCCTTCCCTATACATACACTTTAAAGGCAAGAGCAAAACAGCAACAAGGGCCATTCTGAGCCACAGGAATTGCATCTTTAGCCTTCCACTGTTGGTGCCACAGATTTGCAAGTACCATTAATGCCTGGGAACCTGCATTTGATAGTGTGGTCTTGTTACTTAACTGTCCAAATGACAGGAACAACTCCCAGGAATTCAATACACAGAATAACAAGGCCAATTTGGAAATTCTGACCCTTGGCATGTTAAGAGCATCGTTAATCAAATATCACTGTAACTATCAAAAGCAAGACTACTTTACCCTCTTGATTTCTTCTGCTGGAACCCCCCGCAAGCGTGCATATAAATAGAGGTGTTCCCGTCCTGTGAGCAGGTCATCAATGGCATCAAACTGAGGGCAGTATCCCATGTTTTGATGGACATTAGAAATGTGGGTCAATATACTGGAGAAACAGAAAAGAGTTGCAGTTCTGTAATACTAGCTCTAAGACAGAGAACAGTTTGAATAAAATCCATTTTTTTCTGGGGCAACAATGTTTGTAAGAGGAAAATTAACTCTTCCTGATAAAACATCCTATGAAAATACCTGTCTGTAGATAAGAGCAAGGAGTATATTGTTGTCTTAAATCAGCTCAGTCCTGTTTAAGAGTGTAAGCCCATTTCCCCTCACCCAGTCTCTTGTTAAATTACATACTAACTTAAACTCCTTAAATAGCCACTCAGGTTTATTATTTTTGGAAAACAGTGTTTATATCTAGAAGAAAAGAAGCAGTTATTTCAGCTCATAATATGGCCACTAGCAACAGACAGGCAGGACAGAAGGCTAGCTAGTAGGAAAAGTACAGAATCACAGAATGGGTGTGGTTGGAAGGAAGCTCTGGAGATTATTTTGTCCACTGACCCTGCTTGGGCAGAGTCACCTAGAACAGGGTGCCCAGGACCATGCCTGGCAACAAAAGAGTTATTGTTCAGACCGCATCAATAGACAAAGAATCAAATCCCAACTACACCTAACAAGCCAAGGCACACAACCTGGAAGTAAACCAACATAAGTGCATACCAGATCACACTGTAATAACCTAGGACATTATGCCAGCACTGTGCAAACAAAGATGCTAGAACCAGCCAGAGAAAAGTCCCAAAGCTCAGATCAAAGTACCCTGTTGGATGGATGTCTGGGGGCTCTTGCCACTACATATAATCGCCTTGTCCCACTGTTAGCATTACTACAACTTAGCCACAGATTTACAAGTGTTAAAGGTATCAAATGCAATTGCGTGTTAGCTGTGATCTCGGTGCCAGTAAGCTGCTGGATCACTGAGACTGTGATCTGGACAGCCCTGTGCTGGAAATTGGACTGTCACAGGGGCTTTTTTAAGGTACTTACCTATTGCCAGCCACTACAGCATCTCCAGATGTCACATCAGTATCTCCAGTCAGCATTTTGAATGTTGTTGTTTTGCCAGCACCATTCACTCCCAAAAGGCCAAAGCACTAAATTGCAAAATTGATCATATTCTTTAATATTTCCAACTTGCAAATCAGCAGGGGCATAAAATCTGAACTGATCCATGGAAAGTAATCCAGTGTTATTGAACAACCTACCTCTCCGGGACGGATGCCAACACAGAGTCTGTCCACTGCAGGCTTGCGTCGACCTGCATACATCTATATTGATGGGGGGAGGGAAAAAAGGGGAAGTTTCCATTTCAAGAAAGGAAAATAATTTTAATTTCTATCTACAGGAATGAAAATAATTTGAATTTTTGGTTTAGTTTAATGCTATTGGGCTGAGGCAACTTTAGAACTGAGACAGTAGTAAATATTTTTTTGCATTCTTCTCAAAATATTACCTTGGTCAGTTCTTGTAACTGTAAGATATCTGTTTTGTTTCCTCCATTCATAATTCTTTTTCTTTCTTCTGCAACATCCTCGTCTTCATTAATAATAGGTGACATGGCAGTGTCAGCAAACCTGGAAAAACCCAAGATACTGAGTTGCCCTGGGTTCAGTTGGAATAACAGTGTGAAACAATAGCTAATCTGCTGCCAAAAATGTGACTGGTGGAAGCAGTGGGGTTGAAACTTCACAATGTGACATTGGCTGAAGTAGTCCTGTTGTTGGGAGAAGCCATGACCTTTAAAGTTAATGTCTAGATACTAAAAAGGGAGGAAATGGCTTGCTCAAAAGAAGATGCCTTGGCAGTCAGTCACTGATATGACAGTAACCTGCCCCCTAGCCACAGATTTCACTATTTGGCTACTCTTAGTACCTAGTGATGGTCCTTAGAAGTTTTGAATAGATCTCTTTGCAAGACAGTATTTTTATAATTGCACCAATTAGTACTCTCGTTGGCAATCTTGAACAGGAGTGATTAACCCCCTCACAGCTGGTAGGGAGCTGTTTTCACAAGGGAGAGGCACATTGGTAAAGCAGAAAGGGGAAGTCCACACAACATCCAGGATACAGCTGTCTTGTGCCATAGACTAAAATTGTTGTCTTGGGATGTCAGGCTAGTACCTCACAGTACTAGCTAGTACCTAGCCCGACTGAGGACACTACAGACTTTCCAGGTAACTTTATGATCTCACTATTACAGTGTCTTAGACTAAAAAAAATTACATTAAAATCTTAATACAAGAAAACTAATTTATTTAATAAAATATTCTTAAATCTTCTTAAGATAATGCATATTTGTAAATGCTTTCTTGAATCAGGATATCAATAAATTAAGTAAATAGAAAACAGCCACAAATTTAGAGAAAAAAATTAAGAACAAAAAGAAGAAAAGAGAGACATAAAGAATAACAAAGATAGTAATTCCTTTAATAGAGGAACATTAATAGAACTTCTAGACATACCATTTTGTGGAGAACAAACGGTGCTGCATAAAGAGATTCAGAAAGAAGAATACAACTCCTTGAAGAGCCATGGCAACAAGGTTCTTTCCAACAAAGTCCCACTGAAAGGGATCAGAAACATGCTCCTCACCTTTGGAGAAAGAGCACCAGAAAGGAAGGTGAAATACTGCTGAAAAACCCCTCTACTCCTCAGATCAAAAAAGCATACTTATAATGAATTACTGTACTTTATTTACTCATGAGCCGGCAATGGTTTTAATTTTCCAGTCTCATAAAAATTCTTAACAAAATGCCTTCCAAGTTCAGCTGCTGCATGGAAGTAAAATAATCTCTCTGAATACACTAATTTGGATGTCATTACATGAAACTTGCATGGATTATGTGAAAAGACACACATTTTCTGAATAAAAACAGATGAGTTCTGCTGTATGACTATCCTTTTAATAAGTTGTTTGATATCAAAGACAATCATATCCCAAGAGAATGCATTTGAAGAACAACAGTTGCTTTAAACATTAACTGAGATATTCAAATGAAATTAAAAAATAAATTGTCCTGTAATGATCTCAAGTCTTCAAAACAAAGGATAAAAAGACACCAGAGTCTGACAGTGGCCAAATGGGTTCATTTCCAATGCAGACTACTGGTTAGGCCATGGAGTTCTGGCAGCACTATCAGGAGCTGTGATTCCTTCAGAGAGGGTGAACTTTCATACTCCTCATCAATCTGATGGTGGAAGAGATGAGAATTTCAGAAACATCTACTACTTTTCTGAGTTAATCCTTCCAAACATCTCATCTAAGTTCAGGACATGTGACACTGCCATAACTTGTTTCTTACTGGCATTACTTACCAAACCTTGCATACACTTCAGTCACAGCTTGGTTCATGGCCAAGTCGATGAGTCCACGGCCCAAACAAAAATGTGGGAGGACAAGCAATACATTTTTCAATGTTTTATTAAACTTCAGCAAAGACTGTTAAGAAACAGAAACAACATAAGCTGTTTAAACCAGACCTGTTTAAGAAAACACAGCAGCACAAGTTAAAATTTCTTTGTCATGTCAGAGAAACTGGATGTTCTGTTTTCTTAAAGCAGAGAAAACCAGAGTATTTATCAAGTTACACTCAAAGCAACATAAAACCCAAAAGCAGAATCCTGGCATACACTGCATCAGACAAGGTTCTTGTGATAAACTGGCAGTGGGAAAAAATTTGTTTTTGCAATGAAGTATTTCCCTATGTAGCAGAGGTAATGTAATTCTGCTGGGAACATGTAAAGCTGCTATGGGGTGGTAGAGTTGGGAAGGAGGGAAGGCTGGGGAGAAAGTGGTTATTTTTCAGGTCTTATTTTATTTCTCATTATACTAATATTTTAAATAATAAATCCAGATAATATCTCTAGTATTTGCTCGTGATAGTATTTGCTGTGTGATCTCTCCCAGTCCTATCTCAGCTCATGAAAACTTCTCTCCCCTGTCCAGCTGTGGAGAGGAGTGAGAGACAGGCTTTGTTGGCTGCCTGGCATCCAGCCAGCATCAACCCACAACAAAACATTACTTACTGGGTTATTTTCAAATAATTCCAGGATGAACGTAATGGCACTGCTGTTGATTCCCACAAAGAGATTAATACAAGACAATGCAACATAAGCAGTGCTGGGGATACTGAAGAAAGAAGAAGCAGGGTACATCATGGGAATTATTGCCCATCTGCATGCAAGAAATAGAAAAAGCTAGATTAACTTCTCAGTATTCTCATGGCAGCTGGCCTAAAGAAAACACAAAGTTGAGCTTTCTTCCCATCCCAAGTGTAACAATATGGTGTAATCATCCAGTTACCCGCCACAGTATTTTCTCCCTGATTACTACATAAGATTTTTTTCTACTTAGTCTTTTTTTTCTTCTTCTTTTTTTTGCTATTAAAATGCATGGCAATAGACACTGCTAAAACTGAGAAAACTTAATGCTAGCAAGATTGCTATCACCCAGGTATCTTTGCACATTTCAATGAATTGTACACCAAGAAGGAGAAACAAAGAAATATTAAATGCTGAAAGATACTTCAGTATTGACTGTGAATGTGGCAAATGAACAACCACTAAATTCCTAAACAATATACAAGGAAGAAGGCAGCAAACTGAAAAAATATGTTTTCCTGTACAGGTCAAAATGCAAGGCAGGCAGTGATGAAAGAATCTCTTTTGCAGCACGTAGCTAGAAAGAGTATGTAAATGTCCCATAGAAGAATCTAGTTTTAATGTGTTTTGGATCCACCCAGTTCTATTCTTCAAAGCTAGGTTCCACTAATTACTGAGCTCAGTAACATGAAATCACTTCCATGTGAAATACAGGGCCCACCTGCAGCAATAACCTTGAACACTCACCCATACAGGAGCAGCAGGGCAACGAGCACAGGGAGATTGGTTGGAGAGGAGTATGCTTTCTTGTTGAATCCAGCAAATATAGCCACAACCATCCCAGCACTCAGTGCATAATTCACCTGCCACAGCACAGGAGGAAGATCAATGTGTAAGACCTAGAAGGGCTGCAAACATCCAGATCCTATGCATAATTCCAAAAGGATTTTATACTGAGGAACATCAGAATTTGAGTTAGACTAGCCACATTGAATCTTTTGGATCAATAGGTCACTGGCAATGCTCAGCATTTTTCTAAGATATCTTTTATCAGACTGTTCATCAAAAATATGACATATATTGTTGTTTCTTAGATTATGGTATGTGATTCCATTATGTCATAGTCCTGGCTTCCAGGCTTCCCACAAAAAGCAGCCACGGGTATGCAAGGGAAGTGAAACTTCTGGTGATGCAAACAAAGGTTGTGTAGGATGAAAGAGCTAGTTACTTGAGCCACATTCCTGGGAAGAGGCTGAAGTGCATATGCTTGGCCACTGCTTGGTTTCTCTATTCAGTACTGGGAGCACTACTCTACTGCAATGCACAGAATTCCCCATGCAGAATGGAAGGTAGCATTTCATGGAACTGCTAACACCACTTAATGACTTTGCATCATGCTGTCAAGGGCAACGACCAAGCAGAATTCTTGTCAAGGAAGCTGCTGTGAACAGCAGGGAGCAAGAACTCTGGGACCTGCTTCTTTTCCCTCATTTACTAAAATAATGCTTTGCTTTATCTTCTCCTGAGAGAATACCTTCCAAATCCTGAAGAGTTTTGGGCTTTTCAAATATTGATTTTCTTTTATTTATTTTTTTTTTAATTCTACATTCACGCTTTTCTTATTGCATAATTCTTTGACTGTTTTCTTGGTTGGAAAGACATGGCCAGACAACCAGCCCTTTTGCCTCAGCCAGCCAAAGAATTTTCTCTTTTATGACAAAGTGGCTGTCTAAGCAAGTCTGCACTTGTGGTATAAATCTTTTTGGAACAACACAGTGACCATGATACAATGACCTAAATGAATACGTCATTTTAGACACCCTAGAGTATTTTGTCAGGCCTATAGATACTGTTCAGCAGGCTGTGAATTTTCCCCACTTAGGTTTCTTGAATATCTTGAAATATGTTTTGGGTCTTCTAAAGGACAGGAGTGACTAGCACCTGGCAATGAGGCTTTTCCCTGCTATAGTAAGTAATTGTACTTCATTATATATTCAGTTGTAAGGGCTAGAAATCCTAAGACTACCAAAAATACAGCTTCATTTGTTGACTGAGTTGTGCACCTGAATTAATTTCTACATCTATAATAATTAGTTCAGAGGCTAGATCCTTAGCATGGTCTCGGAGAAACACTTAGGAGAAATGAATGATTTGCAATGCTTAGAATCACCTTCACTTGATTCACTGATTCATGCACACCCAGGATAATCAGAGGCTGTCCATCAGACCAGCAGTTACTTACTATGTCCCACATGAAGTTAGTTAGCCAATAGGTAACAGGGCTCACACCACTGACAAACTGGAGATGTTTGGCTTTTGTTACACGTTCTTGGATCAGGTATAAAACAAAACTGGCTGGTATAAAGGACATGGCAAAAATCACACAGATGGCAACAACAGCATCCACTGAAGTGGTCAGTCTACAACAGAGCACAGGAAGGGACTGTGAGCAAGGGAATGGATGCAATGCAGCACTATATTAGCATTTGGGGGCTCTGGAGGGTGCTTTAAGACCTAGAAGTAGCAAGGCTGTTTTAAGTAGAAGACTTCTCCAGTTTCAAAATGCGCTAGTGTATTTTTCCAAGTTGTTTTGAGGACTGTAGCTAACAAATATGGCACCATTCCCTGATCTTTTACTTGCTTTATATATCTCAGTTTTACAGCCTTTCCTGTGTGGGACATCTCAAACTAGACATTTAGGCACAATAGCCAAAGTGCTCTGGAAGGAGGGAGAAGAGTAACTTAAAAATGTGAGTTGGAGACAGTGAGATGAAGCACAGATTTTACCTCTGTGCTACAATGCAGTTTTCAGTTTAATTGAATTATGAACTTAATAGGAGAGTGGAACATGTTGTATTTTATGGGATGTCTTTTCCAAGAAATTATGACTTTTAGATTTGGGAATACACCAATCCTACTCCATGCCATTGAAAAATCTATCTATGTTCTGTCCTTGGCACCAAGAAAGCAGGTTGTCAACTACTTGACCTGTAGTCAGTCAAAGACAAGTTCTCATTCCATTTTTTATTATGTGTTTAATTTCAGAAGTAAATGTATTGGATTTGGAGCATGAACAAAAATTTCTGTTGGGAATCAACAGAAACATGCTATAATGTATATCCAGTGGTCACAGTTCCTATGTGGAATGGGAATGAACTCTCATGGGAATGTAATGAGATATTAATAGATTATTGGTTAGAATAAAACTTCAGAGAAGGGCCTCTACATTCTGTCAATTGAACTCTTTCTCCTCAGAGTGTGAGCATGCTGAAAGTTGCAAGCAGCCAGGAGAGGGAAGGGTAAAAGCCAGAAGCAGAGCAACAGCAGACTTACACAGTGACTTCAGAGAGCTGCTCCTTGGTGAGGTTCAGAGGATGGTTTATAGCAGAGATCCCATGTTCCTCAGGGTCTTGGCCAGTCCTCAGATTAGCTCTGAGGATTGCATTATTGGCTACATTGAGGAAACTAACCATAGCATGCCAGCCTTTATTGTTAAACCACACCTAAAAGAGTCAGAAATCACAGATTAATTTATCAGTTACTGTCTTCACTGAGCTACAGGAGAAAATTTGGTTGCCTTTTATCTACTTTGGTGGGCACTGTCTGCAGGGGTGAATCCAGCCCCAGAAATTCATAGTTCCTAGGCACAGTCCTGCAGGAGGAGCTCATGTACTATGCTTTTAAAAGCACTGGACAACTACTGTCAGGGGATTTTACAGAAAAACATTTTAAGATTTAGTGTACTACTCAAAGTATTTAGGACAGCAAGTAGTACTAAGAACGAATGATTTTTAAAAAGCCTCATATCTGAAATACTATGAATATGCAGTACCTATAGTATGGGATACAGTGTTAATACCAAGTTATTTCTAAAGTATAGCATTTCAGCTCTTCTTGCATCTGGAAATACTACCAGAAATGTTCTCATAATTTCAAGTCTATGTCAAGAAAGACTGTGAGTTCGCGGACTAATTCCAGTAAATACCTTAATATTATCTTCAGTTTCCATGTATTTAAGGAAATTAGGGATTTCTTTAGCAGCAGCCAGTGAAGTTTGTCCCTAAAATAAAAAAGAAAAAAACTAAAGATCAGTGCTTTAGGTGAAATGTAATGTTGCAGTAACCATGCTTTAATAAGGGATCAAAAAACAAACAAATAAAATTTAAAATCTTGCTTACTCCTGTCACATTCATCATTCGGCCAAGATCACTTAAAAAATTGACAATTTGATCTCCAGAAACATGAAGGACTGGAAGCCTTCCTCCTATAGAAATTCCTCCATATCTAGTAAAGAGAAAAATATCATCAATAACTCATACCACACACCCATAACTGTATATTAATGAGAATACTAAAATCCTACTTAATGCAAGTTTAATTTCTATACATCAAATATTTAATGCATAAGATTTTCTACTCTTTTTCTAACAAGTTGTATTAGGTCTTTTTAGGGTTTACAAATAACAGAAGCTCTATCAGTTTCTGAGAGGTTTATGCCAGGATCCTGAGAAATTTATTTAGAGAGAAGATTTGGAGAAAAATAGTGATTTCTATAGAACAAAATCTTTAAATCAAGATAATTACCATATAATGGTTTAGACAGCATGGCGGACTAAGGACAGCATAGACCTCAGTAAAAATTTCAGATGCTTTCAGAGGAGCAGGAATTCACCAATATCAGTACCAGCCAGTGCTCCATAATGATAAATACTATTGCATAAAATGAACTGAAGTCTAATCCCATAGAAAACAATGCTTCCACGTGAACAAGCAGATATTCTGGGAAGAAAGGAAGTAATCTGGCTGCTATATTTGAAGTGAACTCCTACTGCTGGTGAGAAATGAAATGAGTATATGCTCCAGGCTAACCAGTCATCTTTCTAAGCTTTTAATAACTGCAGCATAAACATCACACACATGTCAGCTGTTGTCTCTACCTAAAGGAGAGAGCTAGTGCAATCTGGTTAATAACTACTGCACATGCGCAGAGCAGGCATCAGGAATTGTGGTGGTTACTTCTGTATTTGGCAGGCTGGTGTCTGGGTTTCATCACACTCAGGTCCTTTTATTGGAGGGTTTATAATTTTCCTGTTGCACTGAAAGAGCTGTGTCACAGCATTATTGCAGTATACTGCACTATTGCATGAACCTTTTCACTACACTGTTCCCATTGGTTTGACTCCTGTAGGTATTAAAGCTCTGATAGTCCCATTGTGAGCCTCTTGCCTTCATCTCCTGCAGGGAGTTCAAATGAATATAACCCCTTGTCTTTATAAGACCCTTCCTGATCCCCAGACTATTTCCCACTGAAGCCACCTCTTTGTTCTACAATGTCTGCCACAATTCCCCTTGTCCATTTCCAACAACATTGTGCTGCTCCCTGGTTTAACAGAAATACACTGTTCCTTTATTTACTACCTTAATCTGTGAATTGGTTTCTTACCTCTGCTCATTGACCCAGTATTTACTCTTCAAGCTGAAACAGACAAAAAGAATCCCCTCTCAATGCACAGAACCAAAATGAATGATACATCAGGCTTACATAAAAATAAAAGTTGAAATCCTTTACTTTGCAGACCTCCAGTCTCTTGGTTATTACTTTGAGTTGTGGGGTTGGCAAGACTTTTGGCATTCCTTGCAGTGTGTTTTTGGCTTTTTGTTTTCTGATGTGATTCATCTCCAATTCATACAGAGATAAGCAAGATTCTTAAAGTGACACATACTGGGCTATTTTAATCTATAATTAATTGATTTTAAAAGATGTATCTAAAGGAATTATGACACATGCTAAGGGGAATCAGTCAAAGGCAGCACATAGATAATATAAAGGGAATTTCAAGAACTCTGCTGGGAACTGAATAAGCAGCAAGGCCTGAATCAGAGATAATAAGACACTGCACAGCTAATTACCACACTCAGCACACAGGCCAGCTGAGGAGCTATCAGTAGGATGGATGTATCTGTAACACTGTCCTTTGGCTGCTCTTTAGCACTTCTGGGAAGCAAGTGATAATTAACTCAGGCAGATGGTCAGGTTAGTGTGGGCACAGCTCTTCAGGGAGACGAAGTAGTATCTCTGCAAGACAGTTCACCAACGCTGTGCAGAGGCCATTTTTGTCACCATTAGCATGGCCTTCCATCAGCACTGACTCTTAGCTCTGCCTATAAAGGAGTACCTGATGATAAAAATAGCTATAATTGAAAATATTTAACTCCCCTAAAATCAGCCTCTTCTAGTCTTATATCAGAAATATGGACATGGTGCTCCAATCTACAGAATACTGTGGCAATTCAGGTGTTATATCATTATTAAATAAGAATTTCATCACCAGGTACAAATACCACATGTGAAAAAGAAACAGAGATTCATCCCTACCTTCCTTTTATCAAAGTGGGGTATGTTTTCACCAGAAAATCTGAAATATTTCTGTGGGTCAGATCTTGAAGAATTTCTGTGCTGCGTTGCACTCTCTGGCAAGAAACAAAAACCTAATCAATCACAATAAAGTTTAGACTGCCTTAAGCTATTAAGTGTTAGGAAAAGAGAAAAAGTAGTTTTGGTTCAGAGAAATTGCTCAGGTTCATAGTATCACTGAAAGAGAGTGGGTCAATCACTTGAGGGTCATCTCTAGCCTAAACATCCCTACTTTACCAAGACTTTAGAAGAAATCAGTAAGTTTGGGATGCATGACACAAAACAGTTGCATGTCACACTGAAACAGGTTTTTGCAACGAAGGTCAGGGTTGCTCAAGGCTTTTTCTTCAATCTGAAAGTAGGAAACTTTTCAAATAAGCCAGTTAAGAAAAATCAAACAAAAAAGGTAGCTTCCTATGATTTATCAACTTTAGGTAAAAATTAATACAAAAAAGTCACCTTCACTGGCATATTAGATAGTTTGAATGAAAATCACTCCTTTTTTTTTTTTTTACTATGAAAATGATGCCCCATGACAATTTTGTTGAGTCTTTTACAAATGCAAAATTGCTGTGAAATGCAAGTCCTTGCACTCCTGAGTTTATCCTGAAGTAGAATATACTTTAAGAGGTTCCTGGGCAGCTTCAGATGGCAAAGCTTAAAACCTGAAATCATCTGATAATGATCTAGAAAGTAAGTCTAATGAACTTTCCAGAAATTCCTGCATTTGTCCACAGGGAGTATGACACAGAAGACACATTAGAGACATCCAGCTGATTCTAGACAGAAAGACTGGTAAAATCCCCATAGTGCCTTCATTAATTGAGTTGTCTATGCTTAAACATTCTATTGACAATTATTTGCACACTGTGGCTTTCCTGAAGATTCAAGTGAACTGTTTCTTTCTGACAAGTCTTACAAAACTATAATATCCTGCAAAATTATCAGGATAATATTATAATAAACACATTTTGTTTAGAGGACTAAAATCCCCACAAACAAATTTTTTAAAATTGCATCTTACTTGGAATTGAAGTTTTAGACTAAAGGTCTCTGAAATACATTAGCATGCAATCAGCAAATTTCAAATTTGTATGTTGGAGAGGGATTACTAAGAAAACAGAAATAACTTGTAATGCTGTAAGGTATATAACCTCTGTCAATTTTTTTCTTCATAAAAAGGAATTCTAGAGATATTTCAACCAACACTGTTTTGTGAACAGTGATAGAGAAATCAAAGCAAGCACAATCAGTTAAGAGATTGTGTCATGGAAAGTGGTCCCTGAAGTGTCCAAAAATGTTGAAATGTGGCACATGGGGATGGAGTTCAGTGGTGAAGATGGCAGTGCTGCATTAACAGCTGGACTCGATCCTAGGGGTGTTTTTTAACATAACAATTCTATGACTCCATGAGAATTAGAAATATTTTAGTCATTTTGCTAGTGTGTTCTGCCTGGCAAACAGGAATATTAAAGATGAACAGTCTGCAAGATGAGACATTAAATTAGAGAGCTACTACTCTGAGAGTGGCTGCAATTCTGTTTAACTTCTTACAGAAACATTTATTACATGCAAGCACTGACAGGCTGTAATTTTCCTTTGCTCTTCAAAAGAGCAAACACATTTTATAAAGGGCACTACTAAGATCATTCATTCATAGGAGAGGAGGGAATGTAGCTCTGTTTTCCTCCATACAGCATCAGTGGTTATTAAACTACTCATTTTCATGCACATGGATACAAATATTCATTTTGCTAGCTTAAAACATCTCTGATACAAATAGATCTGAAAGACATATAAGAAATAATAATTTGGGGAATTGGAATATTGATTTCCCCATTTTAATGAGAGGACCAAAGTTTTAAAAATTGTGACTTTTTTCTTTCTTTTCTTTCCTTTTTCTCCATGCTGCCCTTCCCTCCTTTAAAGAAAGGCAAACATCAAATAGAATTGTTTTTTGGGACCAAGGAATTTTTTTTTTAAATTGTGGGACAAATTGCTCAAATTTTTGTGATTTTCTTCCACAGGAAAAGTTTGCGATCTGGATGAAAACAGTAATAAAAATTTATTTAAATGTGCAATATTTTCCAATACCTCTGAAATTGAATTCCAAATTCCAGCAAGTCTTGCTCTCTTGAAAAAGAATGTACTCAACTCCCTCCATGTGTATCAGCATGGCAAGGTACATAGATAGCACTTCTCCAGCACTTGCCATGAAACTTTTCTACAAAGATTTATGGCACAAGGACACAACCTGTGGTGGTGGGAGGCCTCCTGCACCTGCAGGGCATTCTGGCAGCATAGTGAGTTTCTTGTGAGTGCTGCATTTGCAGGAAGGTGATGGATTCTCTGGGCTCCACTCTTGGCTCAGCAGGAGGCTGCTTAGGTTAGGATGAACAGCAGGTGTGCTCCAGGCAGTTGGCATGTTATTGCATGGGTAGCTCCTGTGGAGAGGAACAGAGCTTTAATCTGTGCAGAGATAATTATCCACAAGAACTCCCAAATCCACAAAATCATACTGCTCTAAGCAGATATTTCCCCAGCCCTCATCCTGTGAGTTTTGAATAAGAACAACATTTGAGAGTATTTGGTGCACATGAATAAATATAATCTCCCCCAGATCTCTGCCAAGTTTACTTCCTTCAGCTTGCAGGACACTGAAGGAACAAGGGGATTGTGTTTGATGGCTTAGTACTGGAAATCTGCAGAGGACATATCTTTGTGAAGCAACTATCATTTTCCCTTCTCACGCAGTATCTTTTCTTTTTTAAAAGTTTCCCCTTTGTTACTGCTATACCAAGTAGAGGAGAGGAACAGGAGAAGACAGCCAGGAGGATCAAATTGCTGGATATCATGGCTGGAAAAGAGTCAGGAGAAAGGTAACAAATGTCAGAGCATAGCAAGCCAGTGACAAATGGCTCCAAAGCAGGACTCACAGGCAGAATAAGCAGCTAGGACAACAAAAACTGGAGCTCTACTAATGTTGCCCTCACTTCAGAATATGAACAATTGCAAATCACAGACACTCTCTTATTGCTACTTCACAACCTGAGTGATTGCTGAAATTATTGCTTCCAAACACACCAATAGGAACTGGAGGAACCTGAAGAGACTCAGACATGGAAAGTGCCAGGGAAGCGGAGAAGATCTGGGCCTGTGGTCACCAATGTACTGACATAAATTTCGAGGTTGCTTAACTCTCAGTTCCAAGCTACATGAGCTGGTTTCCAGTCAGCTACATTGAGCACCGTGAATCATTCTTAACACAGTGGCAGTGTTATCTTGCTGTTTGTTTGTTACTTTTGACCCAGTATTAGATATAGTCAACAACACATCTGAAGCATTTGCTTTTGTGAAGAGTCAAGCCAATTCATTTTTGTTTCAAATTCCACTGGAAGTATCCTGCTAGGATCTCATTCAAGAGAAATTAGCTAGCAACTTACGAAAGAGGCTGATTCTTCATACAGCGAATTCCAAATCCTGGTTTATTCAAGAAAGCATGAGTAAGGGAGACCATCTGCTCGTTGCCAGGACGTTCATTGCTAAGGGAATAAGACAGGACTTCCTTTATGAAATATTTTTTTGAACTATTGTACTGTAATACACACAGCAACTAGAGAAGGAAAACCATATGGCAGTACCAACTGCCCCCTTTCAAATGCTGATAATTCAATTGTTTTATATATTTATGTAAAACCCCAGAACATTCCAAGATGGTTGACAAGCTATGACTTTTTTTCTCCTAATACTAAAGCTGACTTCTGATAAAGTTCAATGGCAGCATTCTCCAAAAAAGGCTTGAATTCTCACTGCTATTCTCTCAGTGCTGTAGCAGGCAGTAATCAGAAGATAAAAACACATTCTGCATTTTTATTTGCAAAGGCCTGGGTCTTCTGTTAGATAGGATATGTAACTTTGTAAGTGTTGAGTTCCTGAAATCAGGTAGGAAGAGGAGAATACTGAAGTTAGAAAGATATTTGAAAGACTATTTGTTAGATCTACTAGCAATTGTATTTTCCAGGTGCACCAACTTAAAGCTGATTTAAATGTGCTGATTCCTGTGAAGTGAATCTTTTCTTACATCACAGAGAGAAAAAAAGCAGTGAGACAGGTCCTCACGATGTTAAACTCTAAGGAGAAAAAGGTGAAAGTGTGACAAATGTACTTTAAGTGATTCCTCTTACCTGAAGAAAGTAAACTGCTGTCCATAGATCCAAGGGTGTAATGTTAAGGCAGGATATTCTCCAAATGGAGGAATAATGACTGTAAGTACTAGAGATAGCAACACAAAACTAGCAGGGAGAACAACCTGCAGGGAACATGAAAACTTCACATTAGGTTATTGTATAAACATTGTGGAGTGACACTGTACACACCCGAATATATGTAAACAAAGGAAGGACAGCAGGAGCACTCAGATCCAATTAACTCCTGAACATCACAACAGTGCTTTAGCTTAAAATTCTTGTTGTCATAGAACTGCATTCCATTAAAGATAAAACACTGGGCTAGTAGTGATAGAATCATGAACTTGGTGCGGTCGGTAGACTCCAGCAGAAAGAAGTAAAAGAAGAGGCAAAATAGTTGGAATTGTAATTGCCTATTAAGCATTTTCCGCACTTCTATTGTTATCCATAGTGCAATCATTGCTGGAAAGATAGTGTTGAGAATGTTGTGGGAAAGAATCTAGAACAGCACAAGACAGTCAATACCTGTGCTAGGAAGTCCTTGTGGCTGCGGGAGGCGTGGTGGAAGCGTTTGATGAGCAGAGCTTTGATCTGCTGATGTACAAGCTGAAAGCCTTTATACTGTCGGGACCCTTTGCCTTCATTTTGATCTCCTGCTCTGCCTATTGGCATTTGAGAAGTGTCATTAGTTTTCAGGGCAGTTTGTTCAGCTGGTTTGTTCTCAGTAGGAGTTTTGCCAAGAGCAGAACCATTTTCTTGAGTATCTCCTAGGTTAAGATCAGAAGCATCAGAGAAGACACTTTATCTTCCATACATGAAGTAGCACAGACATTTTAATGAGGTCCAGGTTTTACAAACTGTACATATCATATCTCCAGATTGCTTTAATTACAGCTGTTGCAGTGTGGTTGTATTTAGTGACATCATCTAGGTTAACTCTCACTCAGCAGGATGAACAGTCCAATCATCTGTGTAGCTTATGGACTAATAGTCAGTAAAGTACTTTTTATACAACTACTAAAACCATTGACATCTGGGTGCTTGACACTCCACTTTTATTTGCATAGTTAGGAACCTCATCCAATCTAAATACAAGTCTTTCTGCTGACTTAATATTTTTCTTTAGGTATCATGTCAGGCCCTAAAAGCAGGTATTTGCTGACCAAATTTATTTTGTCAAGAACACATAAAAGACTGACAGTTCTGAAATTCCTCTTTATAGCGTGTTCAGAATAAAAAGCAGTCCCAAGAACAGTTAATCAAATATGGATTTGTGGATCTATACCTGTTTTTTGCATTTCAGGGTCAGCTTCTGCTGTGACCTTTAGGAAAACCTGCCATAGAGAAATACATTTTCTGGTTAGGAAAAGAATAGTTACAATAACCTGACCTTTAGAACATCATACATCATCCTCCAATATAAAAGAAGAAAACTTTGATAACTTTTCAGTACTTCCTATTATTGTCAATAATCAGAGGTCTCTTATGAAATACCTCAGAAAATAAATGAATGGACAAAAATACAAAAAAAAAAAGGATGCATTTCAGGCTAATGGGTCAGGTTCTATAAGGCTATAATGAATTAAGGGTTGGATCCTTTCTCTAGGCCTTTCTCAAAGATTTTCTGAGTGTGCCACATCTTATGGGACTGGATCTTGAAGGACATTTTAGGAATTAGGAATTAAATGTTTAAGAACAGGAATAGTCTCAGTAAACATTTTGGGTGCTTATGGTGAGGTCTGCACGTATTTTAATCTGTCTGTTACCTCTTCAAGTGGTGTATCTGAAACTCCAAAACTGCTGAGTCCCAGGTCATCCAATGTTTCCTCCAGTTCTCTAAAGAGACTGGCATAAGATCGTTGTTTAAAGTTTTTATTGGGCAAAAGATAAATCAGTTCTTGACCAATGCTTTCAATTAATTTTGCTTCTGGGATATGATGGTGGATTACTTCTGCTAGCTCATTTAGATCTCCTGTGAAAAGTCAAAACAGTGTTCATAGAATGAATATTTAACCATATTAAGCATGATTTCAAAAGCTGTTGTTTGCACTAAAAGGGTACTGTTCTATTACATAACTCACAGATATCTCAGTAAATTCTGCACTAGACTGGGCTATGTTGCTAATTATGCTTTGGAACTATATAGCAGGAAACTATTTCAGGTTTGTTAATAAAGCACAACCAAATCTTCAGGAATATCCACTTTAATTCTTTTCTTATGAAGAAAAGCCAAAATTACTTTTTTTTCTGAGAAAATATTATTTCCTTGCACTAGATATGCTTCAGTTTTCATGAAAAAAATTACACAAAATTTGATACCATACTTGTAAAGCACACAAACTCTCAGTTCATCATCTATACCTGAGACCACATATACATAAAAAAGGGTCAATAGTAAGCAAAAACACAAAGAACCCTTATTAAAGCCACATTACAATACAATACAAATGTTAGACATGGGGACCAGAGAAGTGGGCTTTGGCAGCACTGAGCCATAGGACAAGATTGCAGCATAACATGAGACATAGCTATATGCTGGAATGCTGAACCATCCTGCTTCTTACCATCCAGTTCCAGCTCTGGTGCTCCTTCTTCACCCCTGTGCACACAGCTGGAGCAGGAGCAGGAGCACTGCGATCCACAGCTACAAAATGACTAGCATGGACAAGAAAGAGACAAAAAGATTGAAGTGCTTCAGACACACTCAAAACAGGATATAAAGGCTGTCAGTATTTGAACAGCTTGAGTCAATGAAAAATATGTCATATCCAGAGAATCTTGAACATACTATACTGAAAATCATCTGAAGACTGGATTAAGCAATGCAGAAAATATAAATCCATCTGCACAAATCAGTTCTAAACTGCATACAAAATACCTGGGGGCCATGAGTGTACAGACTGTGTTGCTACTAAAAGAACAACTTCAACAGAACAATCCCAGAACCCTACTTTTCAAGCTGTGAGAGTTTGGTTTAGCTATGGATAAATATAGACTTTTCTGGTGTCTGAGCTACTTACCAGACTACCTGATGTTTACAATCATGGTACTCAAAAGCAAGAATCAGAAAGACCTGCATATGGACAAAGGCAACTCAAGAGCTGGGGTTGTTCAGCCTGGAGAAGGGAAGGCTCCAGGGAGACATTAGAGACCCTCCAGCACCTAAAGAGGGCTACAAATGAAATGGATAGGGACTTATTACAAGCATGGAATGATAAGACAAGGGGGAGGGGTTTTTTTAAACTGAAAAGGGGCAGATTTAGGTTAGATGTTAGGAAGAAATTCTATACTGTGAGGGTGGTGGGGCACTGGAACAGGTTGCCCAGAGATGCTGTGGATGGCCCACCCTGGAAGTGTTCAAGGTCAGGCTGGATGGGGTCTGAGCAACCTGGTCTAGGGAAAGTGTCTCTGTCCACAGCATGGGGGTTGGAACTAGATGATCCTTAAGGTCCCTTCCAACCCAAACCATTATGATATGATATTAATAATTATATAATCACATAATTAACTGCAGTTTTGTACATAGTGTCTAACTGCAGTTTTGTACATAGTGTCAAGCAGCACTTAAGTGCTTTTTACCTTGGTGCAGTGCAAGCATTACTCAGATTACATGTTCAGGGAGATTCATACTTACTGCAGCCCTTCCCATTTTTGTGGTTCTCATTTTGCGAACAAGGGTGAGATAAAAGCCAGAACCAAAACAGTTCTTTAGGAATACAGGAGAGCCTGAGCAGAAGAGTTTCCCTTGGGATATGATGGCTACTCTGTCTCCAAGGATGTCTGCCTCATCCATATGATGGGTTGAGAGGATAATAGTTCTGCCTAGAAGGAACAAGGAGGAATGATCAAGGCATGGACTCTCTCTGGAACTCAAAACTGTGTTTAGCTTTTTGGCAATAATTTCTCTGCACCAAAGTAAGTCCCAGGTTTGCCACAACCATAGGTATCTGTTCAAATAATCTTGTTTGCTTGTGTGCATATCCCACTAATTACGCCAGTTTACACAGCAGGCGCATATTGCATCTATGACAAGTTTTTAAAATCCCACCAATAAAATCAAACAGTTTCTATTCTAAAATCTCTTACCTGGGCGATATTTCAGGAGAAGATCCCAGATAGATCGCCTGGAATATGGATCAACTCCAGAAGTGGGCTCATCCAAGACTACCACTTTTGCCTCACCCACAAAAGCAATGGCAACAGACAGTTTCCTTTGCATTCCACCTACCAGAGGACAAATAGAGCCAGGAGCGTTAGATGAGTTATATAAGTTTTAGGGATGTAATTAACATTGCTTTTTGGTGTCGGGACAAACTGCTACAAATAAAATGAAACCTGTACTCAAACACATATCTACAAAGACAAATTAATAGTAATTTTTCTTCTGAAATTCAAAACAAGCTGTTAAAACTTTTTTTTTTTTAATACATATTTTCCATATTGCATTTTCTGCTTCTTGCCAGAAGCAAAAGCAGGAAGATATGAGGTTTTCATGTTCTTTCATGAAACTAACCAACTGTTATAGTTGTGATCAGGACAAAGTAGTATAACAACAGATGGCTGTTTATTCAAATCAGCCTTTGAATCTGTGAGAGTTATTCAAATACACTATGTGCATTGGTACCTTTAGAATAGAAGACACTACTCCTACTGAATAATACAGTACTATGGAACACTGATCCATGCAGTGGGGCAGAATGATAGTACAGTATTTCATTTGCCTTGAAATAATAGAAGGTTTTATTTTGTTTCACTTCTTATATTAACCAACTTTATATATATATATGCTTATTTAAAACTCATAGCTTCAAGTATATTTGAATTTGTTGTGTATTTATAAGACATAGAAGCTTTAGGGACAGGTTGTGCCAGCTTTACTACTTGCACAATCCCACTTACTTCTTGAAAAGAAAGCATCCCCCAGTGTGCACTGGTATGTCAGAATATGGCCTGAAATACATTATTCAACCAATAATTGCCCAAAGGCCAGGTAGGATAGGGCTGTGAGCAACCTAGTCTAGCAAAAGGTGTTCCTGGCCATGACAGAGAGTTGGAACTAGATAATCTGTAGCATCCCTTCCAACCCACACCATTCCATGACTCTATGAGAGACAAAGAAAAGGTAGCAGGACAAAACATCTTAGAAAATTCTTGTGGGCACCTGACAAATTCTGAGCTTCTTCATTTCTTTTATGGGTGAGGCCCATGTCTTCCAGCATTGTTTCCAGCTCTTGCTCAGCTTCTTCCCTGGATCTTCCTTTCAGTTGAGAATAAAACAAGATGTGCTCTGCTACAGTAAGGCTGCGACATCAGACAGAAAGGCAAGAAGGCACATTAAATGATTAAGCTCTTTTTATTCCCAAGCACCAATAAATTCACTTTAGCTTTATCTTGTTAAAGGAAGAGAGGTTGCATTACCCTAAAAGATCTTCTCTGGGATCAACACACTTCACTTGGAGGTCATAATCTCTTTCTTTGCCTTTTCTAAGCAGAACCTGCTACTAAAGGAACAGGTATAACAGGCATCAAACCATCCATTTATGGGAATAAAAGGGAAGAGAGTCTGCTGTTGAGACGAACACTAATTAAAGTGAAGCTGGAAATCACCAGAGAAGGCAGTAAGTGGTTGAGTGGTAGTAAGAAATGGGTATAAAAATATTGTGCTACTGCACTGTCAACTCGGATTTTTTTGCTTTAGAGGTCCTAAATTATAGTGCATGAACCTCCAGGATAACTCTTGCTAACCCACACAACAGAAAACACCAGGAACACTGTTATTTTCCCTAACAAACTCTGTTCCTAGTGAAATGATGCAGGAGATTTCTCCTGCAAGATGTGATGTCAAGAGATGGAGAAGTTGTTCTGAAATACGTCTGCTGCCAGCACAGTAAGAGAAACAACACAGGCTTTGGGGATTCTCCCACTTGCAGACTGGAATGGTTTTTTTTTAAGCCAGCCAGCATGGAGTAATACTTACTGATTGAATAAAATGTTGTGCTGAGGGCACATTCCTAATCTGTGCCGAATGGAGTCCATGTGAGTCTGGATGTCCAGGCCACCAACCAGCACAGTTCCAGACGTGGGTGGGAACAGGCCTGTCAGTATCGACCTGGGAAAACAAAATGAGGAAATTCCCGCTCTCCTATCTCTCTGTGCTAGGTAAGGAAGCTACCTGACATGATTCCACTAGATGGAGCATGATGACTTCTTACTACGGGCCTTGAAACAATCCAGTGAAAAGCATGCATGAGTACTCTTGATCTGCTACAGAGAATCTGATGGATCTGCTGACATAATTTTTGATACAACTGCCTATATGGTTCTTGGTTCCATTAAGAAACTGATTAGGTTCAGCATGTTGTATGACCCCTACATATAAATGGGTCTAAAATTAAGCTCAGTAGGATGAAAGAATAATGGTTTGGGGTCTCTGGCCATGCTGACTCATGCCCTAAATATTTTATTTTCTGTAAACTAGAAGACTAAATGTTATGCTGCAAATGGGTGGCACCTCTTAATAGATTTGGGTGATTAGTGGATTTTTTCAGTTTAAAAAAGTTCAAAGCAATTTCAAAAATTGTTTTTATTGGAAGAATAAACTCCCTCATATTTACAAAGTATTTCAGCAGATTAGGATGCTTTTATTTTGGGTTGAACATATTCCTTGTGAAACAATTTAAAATACTAAAAGTCAGTTTAAAGTGCCTTTGAAATAAAAGTGTTTCAAATGAAAAACCCTAAAGTATTCTGCTGAGAGAAGTCGTAATGAAGCACATGCAATTCTTTCAACATTTGGTGAACTTGTCACAGATTTATAAAAGGTTTTGTTCACCAATGAATCCTATTTTGCTAAATAAGGTTTTGTATAAAGAAAATTAAACATCCTTAAAGTCCAGCTTCCTGGGATGCTGGGTATCAAGGACTAGATGAACATTTTATTCTGGACATGGATGTTGCATGTGTATAGCCATTTTATTTAAAGAGAGCCTGTATTGTATACTCCTTTGCACACAGACCAATAGATGTGACTGACCTAGAGCCAGTTAGAGAAACCAAGAACATGTGGAATATAGTGGCTTGCAAATTTTCAGCTCTTGCAAGAAGAAGATCCTTCTCTTTCTTCACCTATGGTAGTTTAGCCATGGGAAATGAATTCTGGGGGAGAGAATTGCTTCCTTCTCTCTGGACTTTCACTTGTTTGTGTCATGCACTTTCCTCTCTGGGCTTCAGCTAATCCAGAATATCTTCTTTATGCCTAGGGGCAGTATTTCCCTGTCTGGAAAAGGCCTAATGATGTGTGTCAAACCAGCTGCAGGGGTGATAGAGAGACCAGGGAAGAGTGAAAAGACTGCTCCAGCAATAGAGCATTGCCCTGGATTTGTTTCTTCCAAAAGAAGAGACTTACATGGTAGTTGTCTTTCCGGCTCCATTGTGACCAAGGAAGGCTGTGATCTGACCCTCATAAAAAGTGATATTTATCCCATCTACTGCTGGTTTGGGCCTGTTTGCAAAAATCTTCACCAGGTTCTGAATGCATACTCCTGGAATCAATCCTGTTGGCTCAGGCTCAAAGAAGGTATTTACTTGAAAGGCAAGAAATAAAAAATAAAAAAAGAATAAAACCACGTTTTTAAATCATCGTTCTGATGATGGCAACACATCAGTAAGTGCAGAAACAATAGAACATGCCCAGCATAACACAGCATCATGCTCTAGGGCCCGATTCTCCAAGTCACACCAGTACAAAACTAAGGCCAGATTTCTAATTGCAGTGCAATTTATTCAGATTCACCCTTATATCAATGACATTAGATTCACCCTCATATCTCTGACAGGAGAAGCAGAGCCCAGAATTGTGGTCTGTTGAGAGGTAACTTATTGGACCAGGGGAAGCTGAACATGCTTTCTGTTCTCATTGTGTAGCAGGAAGATTATTTGGAATTGTTTTCTGGAAATACTTCGATAGGCTGAGAGACTACATTAAACAAGCAGCAGGTTGCCTTTCTAGCTGGGCTGAAATCTGCCATTCAAATAATCTGCCCAGCTGTGCATTCCTTGACCATGACGCTTAAAAAACCTCCCCCAAATACAAACAAAACACCACAACAAAAAAAAATTTGCCTTTAATTCTGGTAGGTGAAATTTACCCCATTGCTGAGACCTGGTCAAGATTTAGATAGTACCTAACATGAGCACTACATGAGATGGCTTTCTCTCAGGATTAAAAATGCATTATTGCAAATAGCACCATCAGTACATTTTATTGCACCAGCTTCCAGACAAAACAAACTTCCTTTGAAGTAAATTAAGCCCTTGGGCAACGTGAATTATGGGAGTTGAGAAACTGAAACTAAAGACCTTGTCCACTTTTGTTTACACAGAATGCTTTAGGCTTTGTAGGAAGGCTTATTTTGCAATTGGAGTTTACTTAAATTGTTCAGTAGCCAGCAGGCCTGTGTGGAGAGCAGCCAATGTGGTCTGGGCCAGCCCCACATCCATCAGCGGCTTGTGGGACTGTCATTGTCACTGGCTGTACTCAGGAAAAAGTTCCAAATTTGCTGCACATGAGAGAGCTGTGTATATTACAGAACAGCTGAAATAATCGATATAGAATGGGTAGCACTATTTTAGATATAATTATGTTATGAATAACTTTTCCTTTGACTTGCGAAAGGAATCTAGGTTTCCATTTACCTTGCTGGGACAAATACAAACATCTCTGTATTCACAAAAGTTCACATGGAGTCTGGCTAGATAGTTATGCATATACTGGCAACTGAGGCACATTCCTTGGTTTTATATGTATCATAAGCTTAGATCATATTTGTCTGCAAGACTCACTGACAATTTTCTGGGGCAAAATCTCTGATGATGTCTCCCAGTATCTGCTTTGTATCACCTGAAGGACTGGTGGGGGGTGGAGCTCCCTTTTTTGCAATTCATATTTCTCCATTTTGATCCTGCATCCTGCATTGAACTATACTAGGTCTGCTCTTGGATTCTCCTCATGCCTCCCAGTTCCTGGGTGGCTGAAAGGGAAGACAGGCTTTTCTGTGCAGTGACAGGCAGAAAGCCCTTCCTTTGTGGCCATGGAGCAGCTCGAACCTGGGAACTAAGGAGTATAGCACCAAAAAGATAAGGCAGTACTAGGAGAAGATTGGCTGAAATAACCTTTAACCTCTGCCTGTTTTTTTCCTTTGAAGTCCTGTCCTGTTTCCATTCACCCTGAATGCATGTTTTCAGTGCCTACGTGAGGAGCTCTGATGACCCCACTTTTATCTCTTTGCTTTTCAAGAGAGTCGAAAGGGCTCAGAGCTGCCTGTAGCAGTTACTTGTACTACAGAATCCACATGCATTCCTCTGAGCATCTCACACAGAAAACTCCTCTGGCTCACCACAAAAGAAGACATTGGGTCTTGAAAACAAGACGGGTCATTCAGGAATTCTTAGGTGATGGCTAATGTCAGCATCAGAAAAGGCTGCAGACAGACACACAGAGCACTTCAGATAAATCCCTTTGAAACCAGCCTTTTCCTACTGATGCAAAACACACTAAAGATAGGCAAAAAAAGAAGGAGGGGTGGGACTAAGAGGGAAGAACATTCCCCTCATCGTGTTTTTTATTGAAGTCATGGCTCTGTTCAATTTTAAAAAGTCAATGTATATGTCTCTGAGGCTTCCCTCAGCATGAAAACTAACTTTCCAAAGAAATAGCCTGCATTTGTATGATAAAAAAACCAAGCTAAGGAGTTCTTCTGGAAGGCAGCTGTTTTATGTGGCTAAAATATTCTAAGGGATGATGAATGTAGAAGAATAAATAAGAGTTGATGCCTCTCTTGTGCTTAGCTCTGGCAGTTTCATGCTATCACCTACTGGGCTCCTACTGGCTCTTGTAGCTTGGCTCCAACCACTCCTGTAGTTTGTTATGAAGTACAATGAGTATAGTATCTCAGAAGTACTCAGGTTGCTCTCTCTCCTTACTATTAATTTCATCTTTGTCCTGGACATCTGTCTTAGGCTTCCCCTGCTCGCCGGGTTCTTTTTCTCGTTTGTGTTTACATTGTTTGTTTTTACCATCCTTCTTCCCCTGGCTGTCACTCTTTTCTTCTGTCTTTTCAGGTTCTTCAGATTTATTTGTGTTGCTTTCATTTTTTTCCCTTTCCATGGTCTTCTGATCCACACAACCTTCTGATTCTGGACTTTTTTCTATATAAACCAAAAGCAATCAAGATTTAATGAACAAAAATTTAATATTCTCATATCTCTAGAGGTATTTTGAGGAAAAGGAAATAGTCCTAAGCCTTGCACTTTTCAAGGGCATTAACCATCAGTGTTTTACTCAGGTTAGGAATATAGCATTCAGAACCATCTAGCTTAAAATCTGCTTCATGGTGTCAAGATTAAATATTTAAGGAAAATGCCTGACAATTTTGCAATTGTAGACTCAGAGTAAGATCCTGACTAGTATTAGGTACATGTTTTATGTTTTATCCATACAGCTCTAGACGAAGTTCTCATCACATGAGGAGAAAGACCATACAAACATTTCCCAGACATACAGGGAGTGAGAGGAATTAAAAGAAAATTAAAAGTTTAAATTAAAAGCAAATTGCTAAACTGCTACTTAGATTAAGAGCACCAGGCCAGAATGATTAAGTTGGTGTTAACTTCTAAACAAGAATTTCTGGTTCACCAGTTTGGTTTTAGACATTGCAACCATGAAGGAAAACAGTCACATTGGGTCAGGCTTAAAGCAGGAAGAAGCAGGAGCCCCTGAACAGACTGTTTACATAACATAAATTCAAGCTGGCAGTCTAGAGTGAAACTAGCACACTTGTAATTTATCAGATGACCTAGGACTTATTTTGGTTCTGAAACTCCACCATTACATTCTGCTATAAGGAATTTTAGCCCACAAAACTGTAGAAAATTACCTGGTAAACAAATACCAACATGAACAAATTCACTGCATCACCTAAACTGGCAAAGTGGGGGGATACAAGACAGTACCGAGAGAAGAAAATTGTTAAAGTACTTTTAAATACTTTTTTCCTTATATTGAATCTGAATTCCTGTTTTCCAACTTATATCCATTGCCTCTCATCCTTTCACTAGACACATCTGAGAAGTTTAGCTCTCTTGAGCTTCCTCTCTTCAGGCTGAGCAGACCCAGCTCTCCCAGCATCTCATATTTTACATGCTCCAGCTCCTAATCAACTTGCTGCCTCTTTACTGAGCTTATTCAAGGTGGCACAAGGGTGGCATATATTATGATGTTGCTTAGAAACAGAAATTAAGCAGACTTAAATTAATGTCAAACTAGATAGAAAAGAGTTAGGCGTAGAAAAGTAGGGTACCTCAGTGTAAGGTTAACATTTCATGGATGTTGTGCTGAGCAGTAAGAGCTCCTTGAATTTCTCCAAATGTGCTGGTTACAGACTGGGGATTTGATGCTGCTTTTAAGCCAGGCTTTAAATGCTCTCAGATGGAACAGTGACTCTTCTCTAATGATTCTAATGACAGCACAACACTCCAAGTTCAAAGGCACCTACCAAGACTCCCAGTGCATGGCAGTCTCTCACATTTGCAGCAGCCCAGATAATTGAAATATTATGCAGTCACCTTTAAGCAGATCAGTGAAGTTATTTCTAAAAAACAAAAGTTCCCAAAGAACTCACCATCAGCAGTTGTTGTTTTCTCAGCTTCTGGGCTTCTGGAGCCAAGCCAATAGGACTCCAGCACAGGGAAATACCAAGGCTGTGGTAACCCATAGGCCCCTAAAACAAAAATAAGTAGGTAAGGTGCACTTCATAACCCCATTCCACAGTAGACACTAATTCGTCAAAGCAAAGTCTAATTATAAACACTTGCAGTCCTAGTGTTGCATATCAGGTCAAACCATGTACCAAATACCTGACAAAACAGATTTTGTTCACAATGTTTTTGTTTTTCTTTTCTTTCAGACAGCAATAAAATATTCAGAAAATGTGATGTGACTTGCCTTGCTTTGTCTTAAGTAGACAGTGTTTTAATTAATTGCAGAATGAAGCTAGTCCCTGAATCCTTACCAACCAAGCAGCAGCTCAATGTTTAAGATGGGATCCTAGCCTTACTCAGGGACTTTATTTTAATGTCAACTTAACACTTGAGAGTTGAAATGACTGAAAAGCTTTTTAAATTTACACTTACTACCCTGGGGTTGAATTTAAAACTGGTAATGAGAAAAGACACTCTGTTATTTCAGCACACAGCCTTTCAGGGGAAGTGACAACAGTGTAATCTTCTTAAACAAAAATGGGCTTATTTTAGTTACAGGTGAATTCAGTTTGGGTCAAAGACAGCATAATAACATTACCAGTTCTTGGCAGGTCAGATCAGAGTTACTGGAAGGCAACACTGCTTTCCTGGATCATATTGATTTATAGAATGCAGGAATTTGAGCTTCTATGTTTAAAACTGGCATCTTTGTGAATGCAGATGTTATTTGCCTTGTGCTACGTATTCAAAATAGGCAAGGGAGATCTGTGATACTCAGTGAAAGATGGTAAATTTTATTAATTGAAAACCACTGCTTGTGAGAATGTCTGCTTACTTTTGAATTAGCAGAAACTACCTGTGTTTCAGTCAACCACTGTTCATGCACAGAAATGCTCTGTCTGCATTCACAAATAGTTTGCCTTATTATGGACTGGATTATTCCCCTCTGAAACTGGTGGCTAAAACAACAATTTCTCATTCAGGATGAAAGCAAAACCCAAGTGAAATTTGTTATGGAGCAGAATGCTCCAATAGCCAAAGGACCATTATACCAATGGGTGGTTGGTTTCAGAGCAGACTTTAGCAGGACTAGAACCATAGGGTTCAAAGAATTACCCAGGGAACTCCTGTAGTAACCTCAAATAGTACAGCATTGATTTGGGAGAGCTGCATGTATGTGACAGAGAAATGCCATGAGAAAATCTACAGCAACAGAGCAGCAGAAAGACAAGACAAGACAGAGCAAATATTGGGAGGAAGTGAAACTACTAACTAGAAGCCCTGAAAGATTCTGCTTTTGTGTAAAGTGCTGACAGAAAAAAACCAAAACATTTGTATCTATGAATGAAGTAATTTCTATTGTTTAATTCCAGTTGTGTTCATGCAAATAGTCCATTGTTCACTCTTCTTTAAACAGAGTTGTGAAAAAGAAAAAGAAAAAGAAAAAGAAAAAGAAAAAGAAAAAGAAAAAGAAAAAGAAAAAGAAAAAGAAAAAGAAAAAGAAAAAGAGCCACCTGCCAAGAACACCTTCTAGAACTGCAGTTCACATGCAGGACCAATAAATTAATGAAAAGAAAGCTTACTTGCTTGTACAGTATAAGAGTTGGCAGTTATTATATTGTAGCAATATTCAATATGAAGCAAGATAACCATTTAAATTAGAAGGACAAAGCATTTTTCACACAGGATGTTCCAGAATTTTGTAATTGATAACAAAGAAAATTCTTTTGTGATCTCGTAATAGAATCATTATTTCCATTTAGAAATAAAATAAATCCACACAGGAACTTTCACAACTACCAATGACACAGCACGTGTCTTAGGAAACAGTACCATCCTTTAAGAAACAGTTTGCATAATGTGGTCAGAGTATATATGTGAATTAGAACTGTCAAATCTATATTTTTAAAAATTTAAAGAAATCTCACTAGAAATGGTTGAAACTTTTCAAAAGAAAAGTATATACACAAATTGGATTTTAACAGATGATGTTTTTGTAGATTTATTTTCCATTTAAATTATAAAACAGGACTAGAAATCACATCCTCCTTTTTACTCCTTCTTCCTTTTTCATTCTTTTCAGGAATAAAACAGGAGAGAGAAAAAAGAAAAACCAAAAAGTGGAAGTCCTTAATAAACCAGCAGTGCTAAACTGGGTAAGATGCATAGTCTACAAGGTCAAACACCCTGTTTCTGCCAGTGAAATACACAAAGACTGATCAGACTAACACAGTTTACAGCAAGGACCACTACTTTGTATGGATACAAACTGACGTACCTGGAAAAACGTTATCAAGATACCAAGAAAGTATTCCATAGAGAAAAGCATCAAAAAGCATCATGTTAATGGAAAAAAGAAAACTATATTCATCTCCTTCCAAGGGACTGGTTCTGATGTTACCCCACTGTAGGCCAAGACCTTGTTCTTCATAGCGTGACAAGTATTCCGTACCAAACCCAAAGGCTACTTGAGAAAGCAAACTCTGGAAAAAAGGAAAAATTACATTCAGCCCTGACAGGGGGACACCTTTAAAAAAAACCCCAAACAAATAAGCAAACAAAAAATCAGCACAACAACAACAAAACAGAAAACCCAAAACAAAACCCCCTCTGACTTTTAGGGACTGGACTTTAAAACTTTCATTACAAATTATATGGGAAAGGTTGTTTCACTTTTATCTTGGCCTGTAATGTTTAATTCTCTGCAATTCTAAGCAGTATTTAGCTATTATGGACTAAATTCAACCTTGCCTGTACTCTCTTTAACTACTAGGCAACCTTCACAGGTTGGTTTTTTCCTTCAATAATTGTTCAGAAAATTCTATGGGTGCATCTAGAAGCTTGCAGTGTACACCTTTGACTATCTAGGTGAAACAAAATATTTCCTAAGCATATAAAGCAGGGCTACTCATACTACTACTATATGAGTAGCATGACAGAAAGCACACCAGATGATCAGGATATGGAAAACCACAATGGCTTCCAACACAACAAACTAATATAGTTTACACTTAGTGTATAACTTTAATGCATTTAGTTACAGCTTTGGAGGTGATTAGTTTTCTTTTTCCTTATATTTCCTAGTGCAAGAAGAGAAGACAGTTCCTTCACCTATGCTGTTAGAATGCTTGGTAAAAATGGGGAGACTGGACTTAAACACCTGCTCCCCTTCCTGACTCATTGGGAAACATAAAATCAGTCCAAAAATGTTTGTAAGATCATGGTTCCATCTCAAAAAACAGCAAGAAGTTTCCAGCTCCCCTGACCTGTTAAGTGTCTTACCGAAAATGGAAGGAAACCAACAAGGAAGTACTGCATGGAGAATGTCTACAACTTGTTAGATGAAAGGTATTTCTCAGAGCTTTGGCACTGGGGTTCAGTTGCTAACTCTTTGGTTGAGGTGAGGAAGGAATGTGAACCTGAGGTCTTCTCATCCTTAGACATAGGGTGTTAACTAGGTTATAGCACACGAGAAAGATAACTGTCCCCATTTTGTGGAATGCCTTCATATTTATTAAACATCCCAGAAGTCAGATTTGCTTTGACTTATAAGGAAATAGTCAAAACATTTTTAACATTTTAGTATGCTGATTTCCTGGAATTCAAAACATAAAATAAATGGCATTGAATTTTCTAAAAGCCATGATGATATCTCTTGCACTAGGCCTGCTAAAGGCTTCCACACTTGCATTCCTTAATTATTTAAGAGAGATTTAGAGGTCTCCCTCTGTGAGTCAAAAAAAGAGGAAGAGATGTGCAATACTTTGTGATACATGTATGCAATGTGAGAAGGAGAGCAGAGATACCATAGAACCAGTGAAAGCTTACTGCTAGGATCTTCAGATTAACAGTCAGATGGTCTTGCCAGACAAAGCAGACAATGTGGGGCAAGTACAAGGTGAAGTAGATGACTCCACTGCAGGCAGCTGCCAGATTTGCTTTGGAGAAGAAGGTGCTGAACAAGAAACACTGCATTATGGTGGCTGTGGTGAATGTCAGTAGGAATAGAAAGAAGAGAAGTGGATTGCTATAATGTAGCACTTGTCCATGCTGTAAGCAAAAGGAAAACAGAAAAATTTACAAGTATTGCTGCTTTCTGCCAGCAGGAAAGGTCAGAATTGCTGGCAACATGTAACAGGTAAAGAGTAATAAGCCAGTCTTTCTTGCCTAATACAACTTTTAACTCTCCAAGGTATTCGTTTCAACAACAGGTCATTACAATAACAAATCCTTCATCTAACATTATCCCTGCTCTTGGATTATGACTTCAGGTTAGTGCAACAGAATGAACAAAAATCATAAATGGTGGAAAACAGACATTCTGTCCCTGTCTTAATACGTACATGATTCCAAGCAAGAGCTGCCTCCTTGAAAACTCATGCATTTTAAATAAAGCTATTTGAAATATTAAAATAAACTTTGATTTATCTTTTCACATCATCCCCTCAATCCACTTGCTTCATGTGCAGAAAAGACAATGTAACGAAGTTGCAAAACTTAAAAAAAATCCCCATAATAAAACCACAGGAAAATTATAAAACTTCTGTACCTGGATGTTATTCAAACAGAAGCATATCACATCTGAGGAATCCAAGTGCAGTTTCTCAGAGATCCTTGTATATTAAGTGACCCACTGGGTGAACTTAAATTGACCTTTCTTCATTAGAGCTTTTGTGGACTAAATGCTTCCTCTCAAGAAGAGCAGGGACTGCTGCTCAATTGCCTATGTAGTCCTTAATACCAATGTTGAGACCTATTTATTAGGTCAATTTATATAATGCTCAAATAGGTCTTTAAGGCTATAAATCGGTCTCATCATTGTTGCAATATCCCACTGGACCTTAGAGACTGATTTCTTTATCAACAGGGATGCAGCATCTCATAAGAATGTATTTACAAAGGTGCCTCACACTGGCATAGTGAAATACGGGAAAGAAAGTGAATTACAGGTACAAGCACATTCCTCTCTGATTTTAACTACCTCCTGATTTTTAATTAAACCAGTGTAGCAAATGAAGTGAGCTTTCTCTATCCACCCAAGCTGCAATGGAAACACCAGGAACTACAACTCATCAGGACATGCTGGTAAGACAGAGCAGCTTGAACTCTAACTATGTATTTATACCAATACCAGTTCCCCACATCAGAAAAGATGCAAGGGCATTCTTCCTTATCAAAATGCTACACATTTATATGATAAAATATAGCAGAAAACTCTCAATATAGAGCTTAGTTCTCAGGTAGTGGGAACAATAGGTAGTCCTCAGAGACACCATCCAAACTGTCCAGAAAAGTTATAAAAATTGCAGGAATTCTGAATCACTGGAGCAAAAGGTGGACTTTTTTTAGGTTTTCCTGAAAATTCTGTTCTTGCAGTCTCTTTTTCCATTGAAATAGCTGAACAGTTTCTAAGCAGACAAGCACCGGTATTAAAAATTAAAACACATAAAGTGAATTACAAGATTAAAATTCTGAAAATTATTATCTCTTTGATTTAAAGCAACAACTATTATTTATTGGGAGATCTGCATCTGACTACAGGAAATACAGTATACAGAGTAACCAGCCTGATGTATTTTCTACGAGGGATCTCACAATAAATCTTTACTAGTGAATTTATTGTTCTGTCTCTGCCAAGTGCTGAGGCTGTTATGATTTCTGCTTAGAAGAATGTGCCTGCTACGTGCTGTGGTCAGAACAGGCCTCCACCATTCACATCTCCCTACCAATGGCTACTATTCTTTCACAACAGCAAACTGGTATCAGAAGTACAAACACAAGAGTGAGTTTGAGAGTAGCAATCCTTACCATAATCAGAGCTGTGAGGAGGAATGTGCTCACAGCCATCATGGAAAAGCTGTCTAGGAACCAAGTGCACCAAATCACTCCGTTTGTTATGCCCCTGTTCTTCATAGCCTCTTTCAGCCGCATTTCCTTCTCCAGCACTATGCTCTTCACAGTCATGGAGACTGAATATATCCAAGCCAGCACCATGAAGATGGGAAAGGCGCGGTTTAAGGTGATCATGAAGCTACCAAAGCAAGAAGGAATAAATTAAATTCAGGTGAAACAGAGAAATATTCGATGAAAAGCAAAAATGAAAAGGAAAAGGAGTGGGGAAGAGTGCATTAATTAAATATGGAACTGTAAATTCTCAGTTCAAACATCAATAGCATTTCACTAATAAAACTTACAAGTATCCTAAATATTAATAAAGTAATGGTTTCTGCATTCCCATGAGTCATATGAATGCTATTTCTATTTTACAAAGAGGTTCTAAGGCTACAAAATATTCGGTACCTCATGAAAATACAACTCTCTTCACACTGAATTTCCATAATGTTTTTACTATAATCTACAAAAAATATTTTAAGACATATGTTAACATTAACAATATGGGAGTGTCACTGTTTTTCTGCCCCCAAGATTCACTGAGAAGAGAAATAAACAAATTAGTCATTAAAAGCATCATATTCTGCCAGCAAGGCTGCTGAAATTCATATAAACCATGAGTCAAGGTATTGCATCTAGCTGAGATAGAGTTAATTTTCCCCATAGCAGCCCTCACAGTGCTGGGCTTTGCATGGATATCTAGAAAGGTGTTGATAGCACACCAGTGTTTTGCCTACTGCTGGGCAGTGCTGGCACAGCGTCAGAGCTGCCTCTCCAACATTCCCACTTAACCACTACACAGGGGCTCCCTGTTTCCCAGGAAATAGCTGGACATTGCTGGATTAGAAATAGTGAATAAATCTTTTTTTGTTTGTTTTTGTTTGTTTTGTTTTGTTTTTGTTTTAGCTTTAGTAAAGAGCCTTATCTTGACCTACAAGTTGTTTTCCATCTTAATTTCTTTTCCTTTCTTGCTGAGGAAGAGGGTGATAGGAGGCTTGGTGGGCACATAGCATCCACTCAAGGTCAACTCACAACAGCCCTTAGCACCCAATGCAGGCTGAGCCAGAGGCAGTTTTCCATTAAGCACTCTATAGTTAACAGGAGTTGTTAAGCAAGGTCCTGTGCAGGACACAGCTTGTCAGCTGCACTGTTTATCTCTTTACTTTGCTGAGTCTGGGAGCACATTAACATAAAAAATGTCTCCCTGGCATTGATGGCCTTCTGTGCTGGGGGAACTTACCTTGTGAAGAAGACGAGGGAATACATCTCCCTTTCCCTAGTTAGGATTGATGTGGATGGTTTTATTATTCAGGCTCCCAGGGTACTTGTTCATCCTTATGTGAGCTATTTAAAACTACTAATTAATATGGCTATCTATTATGGGGTCTGTGGAATCAGGCATTGATTATTTAAAGGACAAAAGCTCATAGTTGCTAAAAGCAAGGAGCAAAGTCTTCAGCTTCCCTAAGTCAGAGCCCTACAGATCTTCATTTTTGCCATATGCTATCAAAGCCACGCCAGTGTCAAAACAAAGAGAAAATCTTCACTTTTCCACCAAGAATAAAGCAATCTAATCTGGAGAAACAAAGCCATGCTTTTGTGATGTGGCCTGGGCACAGTGAGTTTGCCTGTTGGTGGACACATGTAAGCAGCTCAAGACCATGCACAGCACAACCTACAGGTTACCATGAGGGTGCACTTGCCTCACTTAAGCAGGCTCTCTGCAGAGGCCATCACTGAGTTTGGTTATCAGCCCTGAACTGTATGTGGCTGTTGCAGACTTCAGAGAACTTTTGCACAGATGAGCTTTCTGCCTCTGCAGTATTCTCAGTGAGGAAGAAATAGACAGCAGGCTTGCCAGGGTGATGTTTTGTCAGACCAACACATGATGACTGATGGGAATGACAGGTCAATCTATGTGTCTGCAATTTGCTTTTATCAGAAGTAGCAGCATTTTGCTTGCACAGAGCACACTGACAGAATTATGAAAAAATTTGTCTAATGCCTTTGTTTTTTTTGAGTGAAAAGTATACCAGGACATCTGGAGTATCCCAGACTGCAGCATTGGAGCAGGCACACTGTGAACAGGGAAGAAAATTGGACAAAAACTGCAGCTTTTTAGGGGCTAGTGTATTGAGTTCATTTTAGGCCTGCACTGGATGCAACAAAGGCCATATTGAGATCAGGGATAGAATCATGGCAAAGGTGGCTTGTAGAGTCGGGGTTATGACAGGATAAGGAAAAAAACCAAATTAATTCAGTTGTGTCTCAGTTATTACTCTTTTATTTATATCTTAGGACATTCATAACTTAGGCTTAATTCTGGTGACTGAGAATCTTAAACCATCCAGTAATTGAAGTATTCAATAGAATTAAGACAAACTGTTTTTACTCACACATCATCCACAAAACATGGATATGGCATTTGCTGCAGATAAATTCCCAATGACACTTCAGTGCTGGTCTGTGTCTTTATAATCCCATGCTCAATCATGTCCTGGAGATATGCAAAGCCTCCCCAGATATAACGTAAATCATCCACAGGATCAGCTCTTGGACCAGGATCCCAGTACCTCAAAAGAAAATTCACACAGAAACCATCTGGGTAAGCACTGGCTTTAGGGAAGGGTTGTGGGGCAAGTAAATAAAGAAATTAATGAATAAATTAAATAATATTAGCAACTGAAATTCTAGGGGCACTGCCTGGAGTTGTCTTCTCTAGACTTTGCTCTATCAGGCCATATTGCTTAAGAAAGTGGAAGGCGCTTTTGTTTCCTTTCATTTTCTCTGCTCTGACTTGGAATAACAATTTTGGCCAAAAATGTACATAAATTAGTCACGTAGCAAAGTAATTGTTCCGGAATAGAAATAACTGTATTTGGAATATGGTATCCTTGGAGAGTAAACCGGAACAACTGGATTGCAATTACCAGATAACATTATATTTTTTTGTAGACAATCCTGAAAAATTATATTCCTTTAAGTAAGTCTATTTGGTGGGGACTTAAAGAGGAACAGCAGAGAAGTTCTACTGTCCAGGTGGAGGAGAGCTGAGTCACAATCCATGTAGGACTTCCTTGTCTGTCTTCCCCAGTGGTGGGGCTATCAAAAAACTGAAGCAGGTTTCTGAACAGTTTCTGAGCAGAATTCCTTTGCCTTGTATTCCTGCACCTACCCACTGCTTGGCTTGTCACAAGAGTGATGCCATTCATGTTAGTACTGGTAACTGAGATGGATTCTGTGCTGCACTACAGAGTTAACTATTAACAAATAAAGTTGGATTTCACGTATGTATCCAACAGAGGTTCTAACACCCTTATGCCTCTCATATTTATGTTATGGCAGGCAAGAACTGACAAGTAACTGTCAGGTAAGTACCTGTCTTTGATTTTGTTTGTTTTCTCCACTGCATCTATGTCCATTCGGATCTTGTATGTCACATGTGGTGGGAGATTGCTGGTTGTAGGTTCTAAGTCTGGAAAAACCACAGCAGCCCATAATTTGTTTTCCTCCAGCAGATAAAGGGCTTGAGGAGTCAGTCGAGTTTCATCAAGATAACCTTCAAATTTATCCAAGGTCAAACACTACAAATAATTACAAAAAGAAAAATTGCATGGGAATAAAATAGTAAGAGGTATATATTAATATCAGTGGCAAATGGAATATCAGTGGATGAAAATGGAAAAGGAAAGGAGGTTCAACTGAAACTGTTATTTTCAGCTTTATGATGAAAATATTAAAAGTTGACTCCTCCCTTCTTCAGCCTAGGAAATGCTTGAGTGAATACTAGAGAGCTAAAGGATGACTGATCTGTAAGAAATGAACATTGGCTGTGAACTTCAGATGAAAAGCACTTTGCCAAGTGAAGCACTGGAAAAAGTCAGAGCATAAATTTAAATTTTAATGTCTCTTAGGTATTTTGACATTTATTCCTACATAACACCTGACAAGTCACTGATTTATCTAACTGGTGATATTGTGTCCTTGCTGAATTCTGACACATGATTTACCTGCTGACTTAAGTTAACATGTCATTTCTATTGGCCATCTCAGTAAAAGAAAGTGTTTTTTCTTAGTCTCTGTCATTATTACAAACTGTATTCTTATCAATGCATATACAAGACAAAAATTAATCAAAACCTAAGTTCTTTATGTTCCTTCATTTAAGACCTACTTAGCAGGCACTGTAAAACAGAGATTGTGAATGTTATAACTCTAGCATTAGTTGTCTGTAAAATAACAGATTTATGTTTGTATATTTAGCTTCTGCCTTTCAGAATTGGCAAAATATTAACAGAGAGTATAAGTATTTAACCCCTGATGGACTGGAAAGATAATTATTGAATTCCTTTGCTTCATAAAATTCCAACAGGCTAGCTTGTTTGACCTTATCTTCTCGATCCTTTCTTGCAAGACAATAACTAAAAATTAGTCCACATCAAAGGGTTCATACTGGTAACTTGCTTTTTAATCTTAAATACTCCTTTACTTAACCTTTCCCTGTGAGAAATCATGCTATTTTTCCTTTAAAATTTGTACTACCACAGCTTAACGGGATCTATATGAAAATACATTTTTAACTCACAACAGAACAGTACTTAAATTGATAACACTGTTTTTTGGCTTTATTCTTCCTGGTGTTTGTAGATGTTAATTTTCCCTTTTGCTTTAGAAAACTAAAATATGTAGAATTTAATATGAGAAAGCGAAATAAGGCAGAAAATTTTGCATGCCAGAAGAGAAATAAAATCAGACTGATGGCTCATGTTGCATTAATTTTTTTGGGATACATTTATCCCACATGGTTTTAACTGAGTTTAGGAAATCAGTTTAAAACTTGCAAAAACGACAGTGTGTGCATAACAAACCCCTCCTGTGGAACTGTGTCTTTGCAGGGTCTGCAGAATTATTTGTTGCTTCTTTATAAGGAGGAATTATTTTCAAGATACATATTTCAGCTGCAGAAGAACTCAGACAGTTCTCCAGGGGAATCTGTGGATGATACTGGCAAAGTACTGACAGCAACTAAACTTGTCTAGATTTTTACTGCAGAACAGACTGCCTGGAGTGGGCTGAGGAGCAGCACAGGCTCTTATCCAGGGGTCCAGTACAGGAAGCTGCAAATGTTCAAAACAGAAAACACAAATGCTTATAGATCTTCTCCATGAGCAGAGTGAAACCAAAGCTTGTATAAGAACATAGGCCAAGACAGGAGTGTTGCAATAATTCACACAGTTTGAAAGTGAAAAGACATTTTATATAGTAATCTATGAGCCAAAACCTAGAATTTATTTCTCTTAACACAAATTGCATTCAAAACAAAGGCTGTATGCTATACCTAGGCTTTTCTTTTCCCCCAGTGAATTTGAACTCAGTTTGTGTCTTCATAAACCCCACTATATCAAAACTGATTTATCATCTGCTTGGGGAAATTTATTTCAAATCTCTTCCCAGTAATTATTTAACAATTTTAAATGGTCCAATGAAAATGGGAAACCCAAAACCAAAATAATGACAGGTTTGGAAGATAAAACCAGAGAATAATAAACATAAAGATGTGACTGCATAGCTCTCACTAACAGTTCAGCTGTTCTGCCTGGCCCAAGGCAATCAAAGGGAAGAACAGTAAATTCTTGGGGTGGAGAGGAGGAGTAGCCACTGCATAATTTGTGGGATTCTCAGCTGCATCAGTTTGCATCAGAGACTTGGAGTCACCAAAGATAGGTGTTGGCAACACACCTGTCCTTGTTGCATACTATGGTGACAAGGAGCAGGCTATTCCCCAAAGAGAGCCATTTGCTGCCATTGTGTTTGGCACAGTGGGAAAACATTCTCAAGTGCTTACAACTCCGTGTAAACAGCAGACTTTAAAGAATAAGCTCATTACAAAGGACACAAAGCTCATTAGGACACAAAGATCTATCACCAGGTGCAGTAACTGCTGATATTATTGATGTTCCAGCACTGACCTGCTGCACGAAGTCTATTTCACTCAGTTTGACAAGAAATAATTCTGCTAACATGATACAAAAAGATCATTAAATGAATCAGCAGAGCTTTGTGCAAAGCCTTTATTTTTCCTTCTGGTACTAGCTGCAGGAAGGCAGATAAACTTTCAGTTTGTGCCTTCTAGCAGGGGACAAACGGTCTTTTAGACTAAACTGGATTGAAATTAGGAGTTTGGCTTAGTGTTGTTGTCTATAACAAGTACCAATTTTCCCTCAAAAATCCTCAGAAGGCGGCACTGAAAACATGCTAGAGAAGAGAGGTACACATCACAGGAAAGAGACAGACATCATCAAAGTGACCACAGAGAAAGCAGAAACTCCCTCACTGGATTCAATGGAAATTTGATCAGGTGCTTAAAAACCTGCAAGGGGACTTACCAAAGAACTGTTAGTTTCTCTGCTGCTGACCTTGCTGAAATTAGTGGCGTGTTGGTTATTAATACTTACAAAAAAACATTCCTTTGAGGTTTTGTCTGTCTCTCAGCATTGAAATGTGTTCAGACATTCAACCAATATTTTTGACTAAAGCATTTGAAGATTATCAAATTGAACTTTTTTAAAATAATAAGTATTTATGTACTTGTGGAACTTTATTACTCTAAACACATGCTTTTAATAATGAGATTTAACTTGAAACAAACAAAGATTTTATGATACCACAGACCCCAGTACTGCCCAACTGGCTTTACGATATCCTCTATAGCTATTGCCTGAAGGGGCAGGGCTAAATTTACCTCCAAATACTGACTGAGCAATCGCAGAACTTGGTCTACAGCACTGAAGATGTTCCTCCAGTCAAAGTCCACCATTCCCTTCTCCCGGCTCCTTGAAGATCCATTGTGGAGAAAGTTGATTATATGCTCTGCGGTGAAGCCTTCTGCACTCATCTGGCTGTTCAGGAACTCCCTCACTGTAGGGTGCTTCAGAGAGTCCTGAAGAAACATATCATGACAGCTTTGCCACAATGATTGTCTTTCCATGCCCTGTTTAGCTAGAAAGGTTTCCATTTCCATAACTCTTTCAACACATGAACAAGGACAAAAGAGTATCAGTTTTACAAATGGGTAATTGCATAACTGGATGTGTGATCTGAAGAATGAATAAAATTTTTCCTTGACTATTTAGTGCATTCTTTCCTTATAAGGAAGAAGATAAATGTTATAAATGTCTAATGCAATACAGAAAAAGGGGGAAAACAAATGTTTTTTATAGTATGAACTGCTTTATAAACTTTAACCACAGACAGTAATTGCAGCTGATCAAAGTCAAATCTAAATGATGCAGAAATAAGCAATTTCCCAAAACAAATTTCTGTCTGGCCCAGAGAAAGTATGGTCTTACTGCCTTCTTTGCCTATACAGTTGTCTGTTCTTGAAAGACATTTTGGCGAGGCAGGGAAGGAGCAATTGCTGCCTTTATTAAGAAGTCATTAGCCACATTCTTGACTTCCCAGATCTGGGGTTTTGCCACAGGAATTCTGCAATGAATCTATGACTTGCCTTCCAACCAAGCCCAGCAGCCAACAGTCTTAAAGGCCACAACTTCCTTGCTGCAAAGGCTGTGCCTCTGGCCAAACCTTTCAAATGAATTGTCTTCTCCATTAATAAAAATAAGAGATGGTGAAAGGCTGCTCTTACTGAGGATCTTTGATAAGTTACAACATACACGGATCATATTCATTTGCAGGCTGTTTTGGAAGAAGTACCACAGCTGAGGTCCTACTTCCTCCCAAGCTTTGGTCAACAGTTGGAGACGTTCAAGTTCCTCAAAAGTGGAGTTTGCCTGATGAAAAACCAGCAGAAAAGAGTGTTATAAAACTAAGAAGATAGAATTTATGATCCATCCAGGATTTGGTGACAGGGGAACCCCAAGCTTAGACAGCTGTAGTTTTTTTCAAAACTTAACCAACTTGTTCAAATAGCAAAAATTTGAATAGTCATCAGAAAAATAATCTGTAAAATCCAGCCAAAATCAATACCACTTAGAATAAAATTCTGTGGTATATATAATGGAAAAAGCAATTGCACATTAAGCCTAGTTAACTTCAATTCCTTTAAATACTCAGATTTTTGACAGAATTATTTCGTTTTCCCCCTTGACTCTTTCTCTCCATTTAAGAACTAAAAAGAAAGCTGATGATGTGAGTAGATGAGCAGCAGCTCTGTGCCTTGTACAGCTCTCTAGCGTAGTGAATTGCTGGTTATGAGGTGGCCAAAACCTGGGTCATATGCAATCTTGATTTAACTGCTCAGACTAATTTCACCCAACTTCAAGCATTTTGCTGAAGAGTCTAGGGTCCACCCTATTTTAATGAAGTGAAAATTCTTTATGATTTCGAAAGAGAAAATAATAAGTCATGATGTTGCTATTAGTTTGCAATATCTCATTGCTAGTTCTCAATAAGCTTGTCCAAGCCTCAGAGTTGCCCCATTTAAATACTTACTGACACAGAGCTGCTCATGTTCCTACCTCTGTAAAATAAATATTACTATACTTACTAGTGCAAATGTGGAATCATGCCCAAAAAAGCTGCATGGGTGAGCTAGAAAAACCATGCAGCATGGATCAAGATGGGATGAATCAATGAAGACCTGTCTGCTGTTTTTTAAACAGAGTATCTGTCCTTCCTCTGAGGGCCATCAGAACAAATGGAGTTTTGAGAAGAAAATCTGGTTAGGCTGAGGCAATTGGGTGACTGCTTTTCAAAAGATGTTTCTTGAGATGCAACTTTTTAGAAATACACATTTTTGTATTTCAGAACTTCTTACATGTTTTATGATTTCCCGTACAGAAGGTGAATCAGGAGCAAAAAGAATTTTTCCCATCAGCAGGGGCTTCACAGCACTCCAGGCTATTTTGGTTAAAGGATTCGATTCCAAGTTCTGGATCAATGCATTACAAAAGGGTGCTAAAGACAGAAAGAAAGACAGCCTTTATGTAACCCTACTAAAATCCTATCACACATAACATCCTGCAGGGCTTTTTAAGGCAGTACAGACAGTTTGAATCTGAATGAGTTAAAGCACATTCTGCAGTGCAGAAGTACAATGACTGAATGGATAGAAAAGACTATTAAGTAGATATTGGAATTGTAAAATATGCTATGGAAATTGGAAAAGCAAACATAAATAACCATTTGAAAGTTGCTGTTATTTACATGGTATTTCAAATGGAAGAATACGAGACAGCTCAGAACTCACTGATCAGTCTGAACTTTATTTGCTTTTCTCCTAATGACTTAGCTCCTTTGTACTGTAGTTGATACTGACACAAAGCTGATCCTGAGGGCTTAGATGCTGTACTCCAGGACAGCTCAGAACTGGATCTTACAATTTAAAATTAAACATTTTAGTGTAAATATTTTTATCTTCCCCCTGCACTATGAAGTAATTAGTTTACTTGGATAGCATTCAATTAATTTGTTTCCTGGCTGAAGTACTGGGCCTTTTACAGGTCTTTGGAAGTCTCTGACATAAGGAGAGCCAAGTATCAGCACAAACAGTGAAAGGTAGGAGTCTCTGTAAGCAAACTGCTCAACTGTACTTTGTAACCATGCAATCATATCTATGATAGTAGAAGAGACACAGAACTACCAACTATAACATGAGTGGTAGTACAGAAAAAAACTGCTGGTGAGCTCAGTGTAGAGAAAAACTAAATAGCAAACAGAAGGGGACATAATAAAAAGACAAAACAGCAAATGGTAAAATATTGGCTCTCCTTTGCATTATATCCTATGACAACAGGAGGAAATAAATAGTAAGGAAATAAAAGCAACAGAAATTGTTAAATTGAAATATTTTCTATGCAAAATGCAATCATGCTGTAGAACATTACTGCTACAAAACAGACGTACTTTTGCACAGGAAGATAACAGCCATCATTGTATCAAATTTACTATTATTTGAAAGGAGAGATTTCTAAACTCCTGTGTCCCAGGCCAAAAAAATTAAGGGAAGATATAAAGCTATCAAACAAGTTAAGAGAAAATTAAAGTTTAGAAAAATATTTTGGAGAAAAGTAATTCCAAAATGCCACACTGTCTTTTCCTGAACCTTCTTCAGGGGCATCTTGTTCTTCCTGATATCACTAGCATATAATAGAAGATAAAACAGAGGACTGTCTTAATTATGATCATGCCTATATTTATGCCTCCATATTACAAGCAAATGCATATTTCTGTCAGTTGTCAATTCCTGGGTTTCTCTGCTTCTAGCTATGAAATAAGTATGAAGTAAAATAATTTCAACTGACTCTAATTTCCTGAATCAACTGCTTTAAAATGTTATTTATGAAAGCAACATTCTATGCTAGTACTTGTACATAAAGTGCACCTGTCGAGAGTCTCTAATTGGTTTGGTGGAAAAACTTACTGGTTGTATTATCATAAAGATAACCAGATTTCTTCCTGGTTGAGTCAATCCCCAGGAAAGCTTTGTAGTTGTTATCTTCATACCAGTTGAAGGAAAGCACTCTGGATCCACCTCCTTCTGGGTAGCCACAGAAAAGATCCGACAGGGAAGTCACCAAGTGGCCTAAGGATTCTGGTCTTCCATCTTGTACAAATGGCTGCAGAACCCTCAAAAGGTCCTGAACACTTGGCTTCCTGGCCAGCTGCAGTAAAACAAGACTTGGTTAACTGCAGCCCTCAAAGCATGGATCTGCTGAGGTCGCAGTTGTGCCCAAATGGTAAAGTATGAATGCAGTCAGAACCTCATCTTTTCATCTCCTCTGCCCTGACCACAGACACCATTTTCAGTTGTTGTTCTTTCATATCTTTTTCTGAAGAAAAGAATACACTTGAGAATAGCCAATGCTTATGTCCACATTTATTTTGAAAAGAGAGAAGAATGCATTTTTAAGGAATCAGTTCTTCCCCAACAAGTCTATTTTCTTTCTGGTAAAGCAGGTAACTGGAACATAAAAACAACAAAGGAAAACAAGGACTATGAGATATGCAGAAAAGGGATGCAATCTACTATTAGACCACTTACCTTCTGCACTGCTTGGGAGACATTAGACAGCACCCTCCCCCAGGTCTTCAGGTCAGCCCCTGGTGAGTTTCTGTCCAACACAGTGGGAAGCTGTGGATACATAAAAAAAGGAGATGAGCTTCATGACAAGTTATAACAATGAGAAGAAAATCCAAGTGGCATCTCTGTAGCTCCAATTCTATGAGTTATTCAGAACAAGATCTTATAAACCTTTCTTATGGGGCCACAGATCCTGTACCCATGTGCAGACACATAGTAGTCTGTGTAAATGTTCTTCCTAATACAAAGCTGAAACAACCAGAGGCCACTTAAAATATATCTTTGGATTTGTTCTACTAAGCCCACCAAGACAAAAGGTGCAAAAATGGAGGAGGAATGCAGTAACTGGGACATTTGAGAAGCTGCTTCTCACAGAGGTTATTCTTCCAGTGAGATATACAGACTCCTGGTAACTTCCAAATTTTGCTAAGGTTTGATACAGAAGCTCCCACTTGCCATGGAGATAAATAATTTGTAGAACTTTATACTTCAGAGATTTCCTGATTTTGGACAGTCTGGTCCTCACTGTCAAACCTGAGAGAAACCATTACTTTCCCAAGCTCCTGCAGACTGACCAAACTGCCTTTTCAGTTGAAGTGAATATTTGATTTATCAATGACTTCAAAGAAACAGGTGACACCATGCTGTGCTGCCACATACCACTTCATTTGCATCACTGCATCCTTCTCTGACAGCTGTCCAAAGAATCACATATGCACTTGGAGCTGGCACTCTTGAGGCTTTCTCAGGCATTTCTTCTGCTATTACAACAAAATATAACGCTGGACTTATAGATAGCTAGACTGTAATAATTATGAGACAAGCCCTTATAAAGCCTTCCCCAAAAATGCCTATACACCCTGCTGATTGCCTGCCATTGCCTTCAGTCAGTAGGTGGTTAAGAAAGCAGAAGACAGCTGAACTGTGTAGGTACCTGGCAGGGAGTCACAAAGGCAAGAGTTTTTATGGAAAGCAGAGCTTGTAATGCAGGGCTTCAAAATACACTTTTACTTGCCTCCTAAGGGGAACCAGTCTGTGCAAACATTATATAGGGTTCTTGGAGCACCTGTCTTAACCTGGTCTCTTTAAAACTCTGAAGAACATGAATTGTAAACCTGTAAAAAAGCTGGGCAGTACATTGTGAATATTACACGAAGTACATGAAGTCCTCAAATACTGAAAATCTGTCTTAGAAATACTGCAGTATTAATTCTCTGCCACTTCCAGCAAGTATAAGATATATGAAAACATAAGACAATATGTTTTTAGGAATGGAAAACAGTGGCTCTCAGAAGCTGACCATAAATCCTTATCAGGGTTGGTAAATCACATGGGCATAATGACTGACTATCAATGCTACAATAATCAAACTGTGTTTTTCTGGTGTGTCAAAACAGCTCCTGGCATACTCTGTTCCCAGTTCTGGGAAACTCAGAGATGAACAAAATCCATATTAAATTAATCACAGTGCTACACTGCTGTGGCAGAAGAGTCCAATCAATATTTCCTATGCAACTTGAGGAGTTTTTCATATATCCTGCCTGCTCCTATAAAGCAAACTGACAGTGTGATGGTTTCATGACATTACATTACAAGGTGAAAAACAGCAAATTAAATTCAGTGTTGAAAAATGCCAAGCATGACCATAGGGAAAACAAACATTAAAGATATATACACAGTGATGGACACTTAGGTTTGCTATAATGACGAAAGAGACCTTGGAGCCTTTTTTAATAGTTCTCTGAAAGCACCACTGCACTGTGCAGAATATAAATGAAATACTAGAAAAATATGCCATTTTGTATTTATTTGATATCATTTGTATTTCATTATGTATTTCAAAGTGATAATATTAACCTTGGTTTATGCATATATATATATATAAAGTGGCATAATATCTCCATAGTAAACCAAGGCTGAAGAAGTGGTCAATTTATAGCAAGGTCGCAGTAGAAGCAGGAACATGAAGAAGGGCAAAGAAAATTAAGAGAGGTAAGGAAAAGCTTCTATAGAAAGAGTGATGAAAGCCAGAACAACTTCCTAGTTTGGTTGGTTTGAGTTTTTGTAAAACGGCTCATATGGCTCTGCCAGCTCAGGCTGCATCATGACTTTGACTGCAGTATAAAATTCTGTCATGCTGGACAGAGCAAAGACAGAATGGGGTGTATTAGATATTTTCAGAATCCTCAGGAAGGTCCTTGTAGGTTTTGCCACACAGACTAGAAAGACCAGATAATATTTCAACACACACTTTGATTTAAAAACTGCATTTGAATAATTCAGTTCTGCTGTACTGTGAATTTCATCTGTTTCATCCCAAAACATACTCAAAATTACCTGGTGTCCTGCTGGTGGTAGGTTAACAATCACACATCCATAACCATACATTTGCAGGGGTAAATAAACTAAGACCACATGGAAAATTGGTCATTAATTAAAAAAAAAAAATCTTGAAGGGCAATGAAATATAAGCAAAAAACCCCCCAACCAACAACAACAACAACAACAACAACAAAACAAAACACAAAAAAACAAAAACAAAAAACAAAACAAAACAAAAAACAACAACCCCAAACAACCACGAGGTGGGGTTAACTGTGTTAATACATACCAGCTGAAATAGCTTAAAGAAATCAACATTTGCATACAAGGCATCTTCTACTCTTTGAAGACTGTCCTGGGACAGGGCACACATGGCCTTGTGTACAGAAGGAAGACCTCTTCGGCTGCTGAAGATAATAAAGCGGTCCAGGAGCATCTCGCTGCAAGCAATGTCCTTCAGAGTCAAGTTAGGGACACCATAGGCAAACTGCAACCAAAACCAGTATTTCACTTACTATTATGAAACTTGCATACTGCTCAGGAACTATTTAAAACTTATTGAAAGTGGACAGTTTGATCTCAGCCCCTGCAAATATTTTAATGAATGGCAGAGAGATGTGGTCAGCTGAAGCATCAACCCTTGAATCACCTTCACTTGATCTCATGCTAGATCACCTTGCCTTCAGACGTATTTTCCCTCTTCTCATTAGCCAGTTTTCCTTTCATTGCAAAAGTCCCTGTGAATCATCTTCCCTTCCTCGCTGTCATCTAAGTACACCTGAAGCCATGCCACTCATCCTTCTGGCTAAGGAGGGAGAGTTGCAGCTTGCTTGAAATTATTTTCCAAGGACCAAATGATGGTACTACATCACTCTACCTTTTGTGTTCAGGTAAGTTATATTTTTGCTGTTACTTGGTATAAGAAAAAAAAAAAAGCTCAATATCTCTGATTCTCAAGCTTGATTCCCCTCAGCATTCTATTTCAGTTATGACTATTCCACTACAATGCTTCCCACAGCCATTGTTCACTGTCACTCTGCACAGGAACACAGCCAGGATTTACAAAGCCATTTTACATTAAATCACACCTATTTACTGATCATCACTTCTAACATAAACATGAAACAGAAAAAGCACAAATTTTTATCTTTAGTGTTTGACTAATGGGAACGGATTAGTTTATAGTTAAACCAACATAAATTCACAATAACTCTATAGAAATCAGTAGATTTACATAGGATTTACATTGTTGCTACAGAATGCTCTTTTTAGTCTAATTATAACATACAGAATATATGGAAATATAATAAAAAGTATCCCTGGAAATTGCTTATAAGATAATGTTTCCATCCTCTGTCCATCTCCTTTCACACTGCAAATTTAAGGAAAACAGCTCAGAACACTGTGATGACTGTAAATGTCTATTGTGTTTGACATGGACACAGACTTTCAGACACGCAAGAACTAGGCGCTGACACAATATCATTAGACTAAATGAATTTAATAAGCTGCAACAGAAAGAAATCTACCCTAAAAAAGAATTTCCTTTAGAAAAATAATCTGCTGAGTATTCCAGTCTTTAAGACATATGGATTGAAAAAACACACCACACCTATACCAGGTCAGACACAGGTGCATATATATTTCTTATCTAAGCAAATCAGGAAATTCATTATTATCAACATTTTATATGTGCCAGTCTCCTACAGCTAGCAGCTTAGACTTGTTTGGTGGAACATGTAAAGAGAATATTTAAAACCACAAAAGAATGAGAAAAAAAATTATTTAGTTGCTTTAGAGAGTGGATTCAAAGTAGACTGAGGAGTTATTCATTAAATGCTTAATCTGTCAGAAGCTATTAACCAAAGTGCAAGTGTGGCTCTGGAAAGTCAGCATCCAGAATGCAAAAGGCAGAGGCAGAGAGGTCTAGAATAACACTGGATTTTTATCTGCCATGACTGCCCTGAGTTTCAGCTTATGGAGCTGCAGATGACCAAAAAAAGAAAGGCCTCTGAATTACACACAGATTCTATTTTGGAATTATGATGCAAAAAAGGGATGTGAATTTCTAGAACTATCTGAGAGGTCATACCATCACTACAGCTGTACTGATATACAATACACAAGTTAGACAGTGTGGAGAGAGGCAGAATGCAAAAGAAGGAATTTAACTGATAGATCCAGACTGTCTTGCAAAAAACCTCCAGAACCACACAGATCTGCCCTCCCTCAAATTGGAACATTTGAATTGGAATTAAGTTAGTTTGTGTCGGTGAAATAATTTGTATATTTGGTCGGTCACTTGTGTCCTGGGGATATGTGTGGTAAGAACAGCATTTTTTAGCCATACACGCCTCATTTGGCATGGTCCTCCTCAGGCAGTGTCAACTGCAATGAACCGGGCTGCACAGGGAGGCAGCCTGGGAACCCTGATTTGACTTGTGAAATGAGGAAACACTGATATTAACATCACTGAGAAGGCTAAACACAGGAAGAAAAAAAAAAAAAGAGTTGTTATTTACAAACTGTAACTGCATTTCAATAATGTTCATGAGCAGATGGGATTTGCAAAACATCAAACCTCTGCCCTTCCAATTTTTCTGGCAGGTTACGCAGCTGCCAATCTTTCCTGAACTTCTTATTGTGTTTTAACATCAGTTTCTTATCTTTATCTTAGAATGACTCAAAAAAAGCAGGCCCTCAGAGGGAAACTGCAATACATTTTTTTTTTTAAATCAATGTTGTCACTGTTTGGCCAAAGCTGGCAAGAATGAAGTCCAAATTATTTTTTCAGCTAGTTGGCTGTTTGATCAGGTTTAGCTTTCAGCTCTGTGTGTCATTTCCTGACTCCCAGGCAGCTCAGACCTAGATCTCCAGCCAGCTGTTGGCAACAGTCAGGCTTTTGTAAACAAGTAGCTTTCAGGTTGATCAGCTCTGTGCCATCAGCAGCAGGGGGAAGGGGTGTACAGAAATATGCAGGCTAACAGAGGGCAGAGCAGCATGAAGAGCTGGAGATGAACTATCATGTTTGAGGATTAAGACAACCATAGATCTAGGGTCAAGTCATGGCTCTGAAACTTCCACCTCAACCATGCGTAAGTCCAATCCAAGCAACTTGCTTATCAAGAAGGGCTATTGGAATGAAGCAAATTTTCTCCCACAGAAAATGCTGTGTTCAATTCCTACTGAAAATAATTCTCTTGTTGTATCTTTAAAATTATGAGATTGGTTTTTCTGCATAATTTTCACCTGAAAGAAGTATTCACAACACTTTCTTTCCTCATAGCTGTAAATCAGCTCTGGTAAGATGATCCTGTATCCCTGTAATTACTGCTAACGAGGAAACTGCATAGAGGACACCAAAAGTGGTATTTAACACCAGATCTCCTCCAGCTTCCTCTAACCAATGTTCAATTTCTTTAATTTCTGGCATAAAGAGAACTACATCTCTTTCTACATCAGCACAGATAATAGAGCAGAAAGATACCACCCAGCAGGTTTCAATCTTTTTTTTTTTTGTGGTAGTGTTGAAAACTCCAGTCCTGAATACACTCTCAAGCAGAATTTTTAGCAGGAGATTAATGAATACCACTGGGGAGCTAATAGAATCTAACATAGCAGGACTCAGTTCTCCTGACACAGCAGACCTCTGGTGTAGAAGAGGTTAGGGATGAATAGGGAAAGAGAAATCCAGCAGCATGTCTGTATATATTCTCCTTGTCACAAGCAGCAAGGAAGCAAATTTTCAACATCTCAGCTGACATGGAAGTGTGAAAACATGTAGGATGTATCAATTGACACTGATTTTGGTATGATCTTGTGGTATTGCTTCATGATAAAGTGAGGAGAGGGGAGGGCTTCCTCACATACCAATCAAGAATACAGCAGATAAGTAATTTGGCCACTGGTCACATCAGCTGGAACCTTTGATGCACAAAAGGAACTGCATGAAAGGTCATCATTGCCCTCCCCTCTTTCTGCCCACACACAGTTTCAGTATTTCTCCAATACTGAAACTGCCACTATTTTATGTGGCAGTGAAACAGAGGAATTGTGTCTTTCAGCCTCAGTTATTCACCTGCTTCCACCCACACTAATGCAGTGTAGAAATTGTTCCAGAATTCCAATTCAGCAACATTCATTCATTCATTCATTCATTCATTCATTCATTCATTCATTCATTCATTCATTCATTCATTCATTCATATAGCATTCCTCACAGAGCTCCCAGCCACCATGCAGAAGCACAGACAGCCTGGACTTGGTCAAACATAGTTCCCTGCTTAGCTGCTTCAGGAGGGATTTGACCTGCACTTTTCACTCTGAATTTTCTGAGTAGATCTATTATTCAATCAGAATCTGAGAAAGTGGGTCTGCTTCTCCACTTCCACCTATTCATGTGAGACAATACTAAAAAGCCACCATGCTAACATTAGGGCAGAGAATTTTAATTATAAACTAAGAACCTCCAACAGTCCTTCTCTCATCAGAACTGTTATCTCAAAAGGATGCACAGCTTCATTATGCTTTTAAGTCAAGTCTTCAGTCATGGGGATTGATGAAGTACTTGCCAGTACTGTTTCTTGATGCTCATTATTTGGGTGTAACAACAGGATTTTGCTGTTTATTTAATAATTTATTAATATTTAATGCACACTCAAAATGTTTTTAAAAGACAAACCAAACATCTCTTCCTTTAGATTCACAAAAAACAAAGAGAGAAATTGTAAAAATGACCCATAAGGCATCAGTTATTCTGGGCCCAAGGCCTCCAGTGAGGCTACTTTGCACATACAATGAGGAGATTCTTTCCTCACAGATAACAACTTGGTAACTGTTAAACTCTACCCACCTGTTCAGGGCGCACTTGAGCATTAATAAGCTGGTAAACAACAAAATCTGTGAGGCCAACATTTTCTAGCAAGAAGGAAGTGAGGGTCTCCCCATCTTTCAAAATGTCTAGAATTCGTATTCCTCTTCCTGGATGAAAAAGGAATGCACAGATCAGTGAGATACCAAACAAAGGAAGTTAAAGAACAACTCATATCCTGGCTAAAACCTGCAAAAAAAAAAAAGTGCTTTGGCTCTTATATCTAGTCATGACTAACTTGGGCTAAAATTATTTTTGAAATTCAAAATAATTTTAAATCTTTGTTGGGAAATGATAATCAGAAAATGCTGAGTGTTCTGCCTCTGCATATCTGATGTCTCAAAGATGTTTCAAACTAGGACTACAGCAATGGACACATTGAAAGCAGCCCCAATTGCATTTGAAAGCGTCTGATTTTTTTCTGATGAAATTATTTATTTTAAATGTTCAGATTCAAGTACGCTACTATTGTTAGTGTCCTTTCTTCTGAGACTTGTGTAAATAACTTTAGACAACACTTTAAATTTACACTAATTTATCACTTGCTGTCAATCAATTTTAGTTAGTTAACCTTCTTCTCTTGCATTGCAAAAGTGACCCTTGAAAAATCTCCCATGAGAAAAACTCAATTTCTTTGGAGAAGCATAAACTGTAGTATATATTTCATATTAAACTAAATTAACAACTACTCTTCAGGCAAACCATTGAGACCACCCACTGTAAAATTAGACACAAGTAAGAGCCCACCCAATTTCCCTGATACTGTCTGTAACAATACTCAAAATACTGCTGCTCCTAAAGTCAAACAGTTCCAGTCTTTAAAAACTTGTCTCTGTCACAGATCTTATCAGTGAGAACTCTGCTTCAACATGGTACAAGAAAAAACCTTGGAAACTTAATGCTGCTCATGTTCATCAAATATTTATTATAACTTTATTAAATTATACCTTTATTAAAGGTACCTTGCACAGCATGCACAGACTTTGGTAAAGAATGCTTGAATAGCTCTAATTCTTCTAGTCTTTAGAACAGGCAATTGAAACTGGCAGGAGCTGTGTGTACCCTACTGACACAGGGAATGTAACTTTAGACATTTCTAATAAACATGCACTCCATTCTGTGAGCTGAGTCTTATCAGAGTTTGCCAACTAACTTCCACAATTCCATCTGCACTAAGCATATTCTGGCCTGAGGCTACAGGGCCTGAGAACTTCTTCAATTGTTTCTCCATTTATTTATTCAAGCAGTAACACTGAAAACAATAGCAGGGGTCTGTGCTTCATATTCTAACTGATGCCTTTCCTGGCATCAGGGCAGTGTGGAGGAAAAAGCACGGCACAAGAACACAGCACTGACACTTTTGATGAGATAAGGGAGACTGGGACAAGGAAGGAGGACTCAAGAGGTAGGTCTGATTTCAGGAATCAGTAGAAGGGGCAATCACAACTCCGACATGTGCAAATTTTTCCATGCTTAACTTTGCAGTTATTCTATTAAGATGTTACTTACAAGCAATAGTAGTAAGCTATAAGCACAGACAAATAAATAGCCAATCTTTCAGTAACTTTTTCTGTGTGAAGGAAGATGGTAATTCATATTTTATTAGTTAAACTTCAGAACTGACTTTTTTTTACCATCTTTCATACAATAGGAAATGCCAAACTTCTATTTTTTTAAAGTAAAACACATTTAAAATCCCCACGGATTCTGAAGGAGCATTAACATTATATGTCACAGGACTGGCAGGAATGTTCTCTGTATTTCATGAGTAAAGTTGATATTGGATGCAAAGGCAACTTCCTAAACCATGGGGTGTGGTCCCCTAGCAATATATAGCAAACCTATGGCATGACATGCTTTTCCTCACCTCTAAATAGTCAGGTTTGATTTCAGGGTACAAACAACAGCTCAGATTATACTCAACTTCTTGTTTACATTCTGGGACATTTGGCTGTCTCACTGTTATTTACATGGAGATAATCCTTTTTTTACTTCTAGTTATAAACCTCTGATAGGATAGTGGGCCATGTGTATCAGATGGTTTATACACATCCTATTAAAAATATATGGAGAGTGACTAATTTTAATAAGAATGCTATTCCTGTGACAAAGTATTTGAGAATGGGACAGATCAATTCACAAAGCCAGACCATTTTTATACCTTTAGTTTTAGGAGTACCTTTTCAAATTCTGTACTTTGAACTTAAGTCAAAAAAATTTATAATCATTCCCTATTTCCTCCAGGACTGTGTTCTGAGCTTGGCAAGTTGCTTTTAATAGAAGTTAATGCAAATAATTTGTGTTTTGCAATTTGTAACTGTTCAATGTTTCTCTTTCTAAACACATTATGCAGAGTTTCCTTCTTCATTGTTTCAAACCTGTTTTAGCTAAGATTGTGACAAAGTACCAAAGTACCTCTAAGCACTTCTCTGGGTTATGCTCCTGGCATATATTCAGACATCTTCCTAATTTTCCATTCCTCTGCATCTTTCAGTGACACTTTCTCACTGATTCTGCTTTTACTGTAATAACAATTAATGGCATTTCTTCAGCCACGTTTTACCTTGTGTGGGGATATACCCATGCTTTTGCAGTTTTGTCTACTGTTATTTAAGGAAGATGGCTGTAGAACAGAGGTGACTGCCTCTCTCCTTTCCCTTAAATGACAGGTGTTTATCACTGGACAGATTTTAACTTACCCTGACAGTAAGCAGAGTAACATGTGAAATACATTATAGTGTTGCCAGCCTCCAAAGTAACTACTAGTCAGCTCTCAGAAGGAAAAATTAAATAGTCTAAAGGATATAGACACAACAATTACCTGCAATTCTTTCAGGATTAGTTCTCATTGTTTCCATAAATTGAGTCATAATGATCAGTTCTTCCCAGATTCTTCCAAGGTCACGGACTTCAGGGGCTTCCAGTAAAAGCTCCTGAGCATCTTTATATACCCTTGCAAGGCTGAAAGGAGAAATAACCAAGAAACAATAATTTAAGAGTGATGACTCATGAGAACCTTTCAAGTACAAAAGATCCAAAACAAACAAACAAACCGAGAGGGAAAGGAGAGGAGAGGAGAGGAGAGGAGAGGAGAGGAGAGGAGAGGAGAGGAGAGGAGAGGAGAGGAGAGGAGAGGAGAGGAGAGGAGAGGAGAGGAGAGGAGAGGAGAGGAGAGGAGAGGAGAGGAGAGGAGAGGAGAGGAGAGGAGAGGAGAGGAGAGGAGAGGAGAGGAGAGGAGAGGAGAGGAGAGGAGAGGAGAGGAGAGGAGAGGAGAGGAGAGGAGAGGAGTTGACTCTTCATTAGGGATGAGGAAAAATAACAAAAGTTATTTTGTCCTCAGTTTCAGGTAGTCTGGGGCTCAGTGAGATTTGAAAGTCCACAGAAATCTTAAGAGGGTTACTGGTGTTGCAGAAGGTTGGCCATTCATACATTTTTTTCATTAGCCATGCTGGTCTTTCTGGGGACACAGGACCTTCCCCAGACAACTTGTATCTCACAGTTACAGTGCAAATCTGCCCTGGCTCTAGCCCAGGCCCAGCTCCAGCAGTTGAATGGGGCACTCTGGGCACATGCTCAGCCTAGCAAGTGACATGGAATCATTCACAAACAGAAGTATCCTTCCCCTCACACATCAGTCCCCTCCATTTTGTTAGGTCCCTTCAGAATATTTCTTCTAGGAGGAGCAGGAAAACACAAGTAAAAATAGTCACAGGCAGCTGTTCAACTACTGCTTCTGGGTTAGAACATGCAGATCAAGCAAGGATGCAACCAGATCCTGTGTTTATGAAAAAGCATAAACAATTCTTACTATCAGGTAAGGCCATTACACTTCTTTAATAGTATTATATTTTTCCATGCATGCAGTGGTATATCTCAGTCCACATGACTCATTTTAGCTTACAGGAAATAACAAACAGGAAGGACCAAATTCTTTCAGAAAACACAATGCATTTACTTCTGCTGTAGTGAAGTGAATTTACTGGGACTGGCAAAGTGACAGTTTGCTCTCTAACAAGAAACCTAGAAAAGCTAGAATGTACAGAACCCTCTAGCTTCACTGTGTATTTGACTGTACCCCACCAAAAAAGTTCAGCTAACTATTTAAAATCCTGTTCACTAGGAACAAAAGGCCAAATAGTAAGTTAAGTCCATGTTAGAGACTTTCACACAGGGGATTCAATGGCCTTCACATCATTAGCTCATGAATTTTAATCATTGGATGCTCCAAAGTGGACTTTGCAATAGAGAGATTTGGAGTATTTTTTATATTTAGGCTGACAGGGTTTTCTTCACTCTAAGGGTCCTTGTCTGCTATACTTTCTTTCATGATGCAGCTGTAACAAACAATGCAATAAAATACTCCAACAGCCCTTTTTTCAGTGGTCTGGAATAGTCTGGAAATCTCCCATTCTCCTATTTTGCAAAGAGGCTAGTACCTGAAGGTTATGTGCTGATTAAAGTCTCACACGTATATAGCCAAATCAGATGCTACATAAGAAGTGGCATTGCAGGTTCTTATTTGCTGCCACTTCAACAGAGCTCTCATTCAGAAGGGACAACTCTAGTGATGAGAAAAGAAGGCTTAGGGATTCCATGCTCTTTTATCAAAAAGACTTGTCCCAAGACATTCAGTAAGCAGGTTCTTACAGATTTTAGTAAGTGAATATGTGCTCCCTAGAGACTTGCTCTGAAGTCTCTCTCTAAAGGCCCAAACCTACCATCATGAGCTCTGTTTCAACTTTGCTGACCATTGTTAGCATGAAACCGAAGTGCTAGAACTGAAAATTTTTGTCTTCCATTGTTTGCATGCTGGTGTATTATTATCTTCCTTTTTCATTCACACCACAGAACAATTCTTTAAAATATTCCTTGTTGTGGTGAGAGATCTTTCTAAGCAAGGTGAGGATACTCCAGCCTTTCCCCCTGTATCATTCATGCCCATGAATGCCCAACAAGTGGCCAGAGCAAGCTATTAGCAGTTCCCTAGCAGGCCTGTATTGCTGCAACCCAGTCTCACACATACAGATCTGCTTACATGGAATTTTTGTAGTTGGACACCACACCTGGACCCTCTCCGTCGGTTGGGCTGCGGAAACAGGGATTGTTCATGTTACAGAAGATGCCATGTAACCATGGCAGTGTTCCTGCTGATGGCATTGCCTTGTTTGGGAAGTGACCTAGAGTATCAAAACACAAAATATGAATTGTTAGGTGTCTTTTCTAATGCAGTCTTTGTGAATATAAATAGCATGATGAGTTGGCTCTCTACAAAAAGAATGTGATAGGAATCATGTATAGGTTTATCTTTTACTGAGAAAAAAGAAGTCACCAATATAAGCAGTATGGCTATTTTCAACAGAAATTAATTCTGAGTAATGTGACGGGCTTTTTAAATAGGTAGTGAGGTATTACTTTCTCAGTACCAGAAATCCAAAACTGGATAGCATCTTGGGACCCTAGGTAAGTCTGACCAGAAAGTATCTCACAGGAAAACTAGACTTTTTTTTATATCCTCACTGATAAGTCTAACACTACATGGCTACAAATAGCTAAGCTACTCGAACTGAAGTCTGTTCTTTCACCACTGGACAGTAACAGTACACAAGCAGGTCCCAATACTTCTGTCGGAGAACATGTGGCCATTACCTACAAGAAGTCAGATCATGATAACATCTTAAACATTCTTACATTCATGCTGGCGATACAGTGGATTAGCTTTCCTCAGCCAGACAAGTGCAAGAAACAATAACAGAGGCCATACAAGTTCCACTAGAAAACGAAGCTGGAAAAAAGGAAAAAAGGAAATTAAAAATAAATGTTACAAATAGACCACCATAGAGTCACTAGGTGGCTAAAGAGATGAGACCTCTTTTCACAGCAGAAAAGCCCAGTGCAGCACATGCCTATGGCTGTCCTTTGCCTGTTTCACCATTTGAAAAAGATACCCAAAAGAGGATATAATCAGAATGCCATAAGCACCACCATTAACTCAGTGCTCAGTGGCTTCTCCACCTCTTTTAAAGAAATATCTAAGCATTCTGACTGAGGTAAAAACAAGGCAGCAGGTAGTGCATGACTCTACAACAAGGATTAGATAAAAGAGACAAAAGTTTTTTTTTTTAAATCCACACTTTGACAGAGCTCATTAGCATGTTGTCAGTACACTGTGCTTATCCGAAGGTAAAAGACTTCAGCATAAGCTTTATGTACTTTGACCTTTTTGTTTTACTTTTTGTCATCATTCATTTCAATGTTATTAATTTCCTAATACCTGTAGAAACGTATGCATTAAGATCAAACATCTTATTCAATAACACAGAGGACCCCATCAAAGGCTACTTTATTGCCCAGACCTTTCAATACGCTTAGAACAGTCACCAAGTCCCATGTCATGTCAGAAAATCAAGGGCACTGATTTACCACAGAGCAACATCCTGCCTGGTTTTCAGTCTGTTTCCTCCACTCTTGTGTTTCAGTTTGTTTTAGTGCCTCTGTGTGTTTTGGCAGAGCTTTGAAACTACAATCCTTTGATCCTGTAACACAGGCCTTGGGCTCTGAGGAACAGCAATGTGATTTTTGTGTCCAGACACATGGCACTTTTCTGCACCCCCTGTAACAGCCAGGACAGAATACCTTCAGAACCAGGGTTGTAGCACATGCACAGGGAAGCCGTCCTTGTTTCTTTACATTTGCTCCCTCCTTCCCAACCAGATACCAAATATGCAATAATAATGCACATAGAAGCAGAGCCAAAGACAAGATGGGTTACACGTGAATGTTGTTTTGGGCAAAAGGCACTCCACAGCATAATTAAGAACAGTTTTTGAGCTGCCCTGTTCTCCCACTGTAATTTTGCCTAATATCTTTAGTTAAGCACAACACATTCTTACATCAAAAGGGTAGAAAGCTTTACACCAGGCAAAAATTTGCAATTTCATATTTTTTCTCTTAAGTGTTTCCGTTTTAAACAGGACAATAAAAAAATCCACCCACCACCACCTAGGATGTTATGCATGCCTGATCTTTTTAAAAGCAGACAAAATCTTACCAGCAGCAAAGGGCAAATTGCACAATTATTAGAGAGGGAAACCTGCCCTGTTAGGCACAGCTCAGAATACGGTGTTATAGACCCTTCCCAGCAGGGTCCACAAGGTCTGATCAACATCCATTGCCATCCATTTGGTAAACCATTTGGAACAAGCACTAAACACTCATAAACTCAGAGGAGCAAGAACTGGCAAGACTCCTTGGCCCATCTTTGCTGTAGAGTTAATTTGTGTTAATGTTCAGATGTTGATTCTTTCTTCATCCCCAGGAAATACAAAATCCTCAGACTTGAATTTGGTAGTTCCTTTCTGTCCGAGTTAACTGGTCTGGAAAAGATTGAAGTCTGGAGCCCGAGGGAAGCTTTCTTTCAAACTGGTACACAATGTGTTGAGTGGTTAGGACGGACCAGTGCTGTCAGACCTCTCTGAGCCTTTCCTGTGGACCTTATCCAGATGACACAAAGGTCTCTCAGAATTCACAGGAAGTATCAAAAAAGCAGCCCATAAGCCTTCAGAACCACATGATCAATAGCCAGAAATCCCAGCAAATGCACAGAGAAATATAATATTCAGAGAGAGCTATAATGGAGCAAGCACAGTGATAAGACCATATAAATGTGAGAAGCTTAAATTGTCTGTGGATCAGTTGTTGACTCTGCAACAAAGTCCTGCCCTAGGATGAAATATCATATGATCTAAGAGGATTTGAAAGTACTTAAAATACATCTGGCTTTTGCTTTACTTATGTCATTCAGCCATACTAAAAAAGATACAATCTGTGTTAACTGTAAAGTCCTAATTAGAATCACATCTAAGAGCAGCTGAGTGTGAAGAGCAAATCTAAAATTAGGAATTAAACCTTCCTGAGCTGAATGGTGCTTATGATGTTTCCTAACAACAGATTTTTATTATGTGAAAATATCTAAATATTACTACCCACAGCTCTTCTGGTACACAATATCATTTGTCAAAGAAAATCCCAACACAGCTATTCTATGTTTGGTCTGTAAAGAGCAGCTTCGCAAACTGCACCAGACAAGATGCCAGACAACAGGCCCCTACAAAGATCACATGTGATTCTTCAAGGCACTTGAGAGTTTTACATGCTGATAAATGTACCAGTCACTTAATCCAACGGAGTGCATGTTTCAAACCTGAAATCCCAAGGCTAATACTTTACCTTTTGTCTTTTCCGAAGGATCCAGTTCTTCCAGAGTAGAAGTCTGACTTGCCTAAAGAATTTCATTCTTCTGCATCAAGACTTCTGGTTAACCTGTAGCAAAGGATGCATTGCCATTTCTCAGCTGACAGCAAAGACAGACCTTAGAGCAAAATAACAGCTTTCTGCTCTTATTTTAAGGTTATGTTATCACAGAGATCAGTTCCTCTCATTGTCTGCACCATTTAATTTTGCACTTGATACAGAATCATGCATGAAAAATTGTGAGTTTCCTTTGTTTGGAGGCTACATTTATCAGCACCAGAAAACAGCAGAGAGGAAGAACATCACTTTCGAATAAAAAAGTCATGAACATTGAATCCGGCTATTAACTTGGACTTGAATGTAATGAAGGCAGTTGCATTATTTATCACAATAAATCTGCGTTTTTAAAGTATTTTTTTTCCAAGAAAAGATGGATTTACTACTAGACATTAGTTTATATAAAACTGTTTAGCTATTATTATACAGTTAGGTTTACCATTCAGACATGATAAATGTATACTGATTAGGAGAGTCTGAAATGGATTTTATAAAAGCAAATCTATTCTGTTGCCACTTCCTTAAAAAATACAGGATCTCCTATTTTATGTTTTTATAATCAGCAACTCCCATTACATTTTAGTAGATATACCACAGAATTTAAACCATTGCATGCTCTGTTTTTCAGGTTCATGATTCATAATCACCAGGAATTTTTACCTTCAAAAGAAAAAAGGAAATTTGACATTTAAATCCAAATATCAGATAAATGGGTCTGTTAAAAAATAGACGAGTCATTTAAATTTGCTACCTGCATCAACTTTCTACTTTATTGCTGCTTTACAGGATTTAAATTATTGAAGAGTAGTTTCTTTATGAATGATCAGTAGCTGGGAGAGCACTGAAAAGGAAAAGGAAGTGAGATATTGGAAAGCACACTCTGATTATAACAATGGTGAAGCAGTAGAATTGATTTTATGGGAAGACTGGGGGGGCTTCCAGTGCAGATTGCTCAAACCTCTACAAAAACTTACATAGGTAAAACCACTCATGGATTAGATAATTTTTTTTAAGTCTCACTTTTCACTACTCATCTTGAATTTTGTTCCTAGAAATTACATTAATTGAAAGAGATTTTGTCTGATTTTAAGAGACACGGTTTGGAAAACAAGTCACGATATTTTGGTCTAATGAGTCAACAAGGCAGTAGTGAAAAACATCAGATAAGAGATTTGATTTGATTTGAAATTATAAAATCATTTCAGGTCCATATTTTATGAACTACAAAGGAATTTCAGCCTCAAGGGAAGAGGGAGCCAGCACTAGGGAAGGGTTGGCATCTGCTGTGACTAACCCTGGTAGAAAGGGACCCTAAAGACTGTGCAATCTCTTCTGATATACCAGGAATCAAAATGATTTAAGCAGGATATTTAAGGCCAAACACTAAGAATTGGCTATGCTGCTTAGCAACAGCTCTGCATAAAGAAAGAACACCCATGCAAAACCAAACTTGGAGCATTTTCCATATTTTGGAGATCAATAGTTTCATGCTATTTTCAGTGTCCCTCTATCAACTCTAACTGCTTAAATTACAGAGCAAGAAGTACGACTAGCTATAAAAAGCTACTACTGTTGTGAAGAGTAAATGGACTAACACTTGTTTGAAGAAACACACTTTGGGGTGTGACTCTCACTTTAAGTTGCCAACAATAAGCAGTCAGGCAGCTTTCTAACAGTTTTGTGTAGCCCAGGGCTTTGAATCTGGTGCTACTCTGAAAAATGAACCCTACTGCTGAACAAATGAGGAAGAGAGAGTTTTGCACTCCAAGTCCTCTTGCCTTCCTCTAAACCCCAGATGGATGCTGCAATCTTTCTGTGACAGCTGTGAAAGGCAATTCAAGCTTTCATATCAAGGCCATACAATCTGTAGTCTGCTGATGGCCTGGCCTCTTCTCTTCCTCCTGATGGTTCTTTACTGAGCCACTGTCTCACTTTGGGATAAAATTAAGAGCTTCTGTCTCAATGAGAGATTCCACAGTACTACAGAGAGTCCTAGCTATTGGTTCTAAGTATCTTGCCATGCATGAAATACCTGCACCACTCTTGAACCAGCAGTAGCTGTACAACAAGTAGCTAGAAAATCTATCATGCAAGGCCATAAATAGGATGATGACTACCAGAAAAAATGGCTGCTAGTATTTGCTTTGAAAAATCTATTTTTCTGAGACTAAAAGTATAAGCAGTAAAGAAGCCAAACCCAGTAAAACTTGGTGGAGAAAAAAGGGCAGTAATTCAGGTTATACAGATTGTGCTTGCTATGTAATCTTCAAGATTTTTTTACATTGAACCCTGCCAGTTTTATTTGTTCATAGTGACAGGGAGCCATTGCTTATAAGAGAAGTAATTCAATGACAGACAACCCAATTAATATGCATAAAGGGACAAAAAAATGCTCAAATGCTCTCCAAGAAAGTGACCACTAGATTGATTACCAAGGTTAACACTGTGGTACATGAGTCAGAATTTAAAAGCACTTAACTATTAAAGTCAGGGCATTAATGCATGAAGTTCAATCAACATACAAAAGTTCAATAAAGTTTCTACACTGCTCATCAGACACACTTTAGGATCACCTCTAATTTCAGGATGAACAATTTGTTTTCCCCAGACTGGTTTGTTTATAAAACCTTCATTAGCAGCTAAACCAAAAGAACCTTGCTTTCCTAAATAGAACAGCTTCAGGGATGAGAGTTAACCTTATACTGCTTTAAAATCTAAATTAGACAGGTGAAGATGAGGCAAAATTGTAGGAAAAGAACTTATATAATGCAGTCAGAAGACACCAGACAGATAAACCTCAGATAAACCTCAGATAGCAGCACAAAATAAATAAAGAATAATTAATTTTCAGTCCTGAAATATCCTTTCCTATCTGGGCATTACTCAAACTAACAGATTTGTGTGGTTAAGATTCAAGCTTTACTACTTTAAGTAGAGCAAAACCCTATAATAAAAAAGCACAGTAGAACCATGATAAAGAGTGGTACCTAGCAGTAATGTGTGGAGAACTCCACTTGGACTGAGGAGGTACATGAACTTCTGGAATGATTAGTCATGGTGGAGATCTATCTTTACAGGCAGCGCTCTGCTCATAAAATCAGTGGCGCCTTGGACTGCTGCAATCAGAAAGAGAACAGGCACAGAAAGAAATTCAATTTCCACAAAAAAGAAGTCAATTTACATAGATAACAACACTCTCCAAAAATCAGAAAAAGACCACTACACTTATGAACAGAGTATACACTGAATTCCCTATTGATTTTCATCTGTATAGGGCATCTAAAACAGCAGTGCAGCAGAACCTCCCAGCAGTGCTCATGCTGGGCAATGACTCTGTATAAGCAATATCACAGTGTCCCTGTGATTGCTTTTCCAAGTAGAAGCTGAACAACAATTCAGCCCTCATGATCCAAAAAAAAAAATAAAAAAAAATTAAAAGCATGTGGCAATGCTTGACTTTCTCTTTCCCCTTCACAGGGCTTTGGGGACACCTTTGAAAATCCTCCACTAAACTGCTTCACTGAATTGAACACTCTCTATATCTCCCCCCCAAGCCCACTGCAGCTCTGACAGCAGAGCACTGCACCCTGCTTCTTTCTCAGCACCATGGCAGGGCCTTCCAGCCCCCGCACACAGGTGCTACCTAAACCACCCACTTAAGCCTGGCTTCTGGCACAAAGGACAACAAAGCATAGGATCAGGCCTGGGCTGAAAGGTGAGCCAGCAGGGAAGAAGACCAGCCTTGGCTGAACAGGGCACTTTCACTGGAAGTCAGGGGAAAATAGAGTTTATGACCTTTGGAAGAAGAGGCAGCCAACTCAGGAACAGTGCAATGACGTTGTTAGGTCATGTAGAGAGAAAATTAGAATGGCAAAAGCTCAGCTAGAACTCAAACTGACAACCACTGTGAAAAATAATAAAAAGTGTTTTTATAAATGCATTAACAACAAAAAGAGAGCCAAAGGAAACCTCCATCCTTTATTGCACAAAGAGGGAAACATTATAATCAAGAAGGAGACAAAAGGCCTTGATATTTAATGCCTTCCTTGTCTGAGTCTTCAGCACAAAGATGGGCTATCCCCAGGGCAACCAGTCCCAAGCTCGTAGACAGGGATGGGGAGCAGAAAACCTCCCCCACAATCTATCAGGAGGTAGTTAGTGACCAGCTGTGCCACTTGGACACAAGTCTATGAAGCAGGATGGGATCCACTCAGGAGTACTGAAGGAACTGGCAAAAGAGCTCGCCAAGCCTCCCTCCACCATTTGTAATCTGTCCTGGTAAACCAGGGAGGTCCCAGATGACTGGAGATGGCCAGTGTGACAACCATCTGCCAGATGGTCACAACAATCACAGGCAGTATTACAGACTGGGGGAAGAGTGTCTGGAGAGCTGCCCAGTGGGAAAAAGCCTGGGAGTGCTGGAAAACAGCTGCTGAACGTGAGCCAGCGTGTGCCCAGGTGGCCAAGAAGTGCAGTGGCATCCTGGCCAGTATCAGGAATGGTGTGGCCAGCAGGAGCAGGGCAGGGATTGTGCCCCTGGACTGGTGAGGCACCACCTGGAGTGCTGTGTCCAGCTGTGGACCCATCTCCTCAGGGAGACACTGAGGGGCTGGAGCAAGCCTGGAGAAGGGCAGTGGAGCTGGGGAAGGGTCTGGAGACTGAGTCCTGTGAGGAGCAGCTGAGGGAGCTGGGGTTTAGTCTGGAGAGGAGAAGGCTCAGGGCAGAATTTACCATTGTCTACAACTGCCTGCAGGGAGGGTTCAGCAAGGTGGGAGTTGGCCTCTTCTCCCAGGCAGACAGTGACAGGAGGAGGGCATGGCCTCAAGCTGTGCCAGGGAAGGTTCAGGTTGGACATCAGGAGGAATATTTTCACTGAAATTGCTACTCAGGGAAGTGGTGGAGTCAGTGTCCCTTCGAAGTATTCAAGAAATGACTGGACATGGCACTAATGCTATGGTTTAGTTGATGTGGTGTTTTTGCTTAAAGGCTGGACCCAATCTTGGAAGTCCTTTCTAGCCTTAATATTCTATTCTATGATTCTATGGCAACCTCCTCTTTTACAAGTGGCTTTGATCTAATTTCTGTTGAGCATATGTTCATATCACAGGTAAGACCCAGCCTGCTTCAATCTAGACAGAGAAACAAAGATTCATAAAGCCACAGATAGAAGCTAACTTGTACTAATAGCAGGGCGAAGCAGAGAAACCAGCACTGCTGCTGCTTCTCAGCTGCAGACTGTTCAAGCCCTACCATAATGTGTGAGGCAAACAGTGAATTTTATCCAGCAAGCAAGCAAGCATTTTTCCTCTAAAATCCTAAGGTAAGTTATTTTAAGAAAATGGATCTCTTTTTGCTGTCCACATGTTTGCAGAGACAGCTCTAACAGATTAAACTAAGCTCTCCTAATTAGATTTTTTACATCACAATTGGATGATGGTAGGGGATATTTTGCTTTCTGTGGTCACCACATCTGCTGCTCCTGTGACCCATTTCTGATTTTTAGCTTTACAAAGGATCTTCAGAAGTAAACAGAGAAAGCTTATTCAGGGCTTTACATGGGAAGGTAAAATACAGTTCAGCTTTTGAAGCACACTGCACAATTTCACTGTAGCTCTACCCACAGTCATCACTATGACTTAGCTATTTCTTAAAGATCCATAGTTTGTTGCCAGCAACAACAAAACATGAGACATTGAACTTATGTATCAGAACATAAAGAAAGCAATAAGTGGAAATAGACGTTTGGTGACAGTTCTTGCATTACGCCTACAGTAGCTATCTCATAATATAAAAGTTTCCTGAGTGTGTTTCTTGAGCACCCACATGCAACACATGGGGTCACAGGGAATGTGTGTTGTGATATCCCCTTACCTCATACACATAAGCCATGGTTTTAACAGCTGTTTTAGATATCAGAATTTTGTTTTCTTATTTCCAGGCTTATTCCTGGCTTTTGACTAAAAAGTCAAGTCTGATTAAATGCTATTTGTCCAGCAAAATATAAAAACATCCCCAGTAATCTCTCCAGTACCACAATCAAGTATTTCTGTAAAATAGAATTTAAAAATTACCGGAACAGATAGCTTTGAAAATATGTACACTTAGGTGTACGGGGTGTGCTCACGGGCCAGCACTTCTAATGTTCAACAATTGCTTTCCAGCACCCAAAGCATTTCCTAACCCACAAGACATTCTTATGCATGTAGAAGAGCATGTCCCTCGACAGGCTCGCTAGAAAGCTAACACAATTAATGCTAACACAATTTTGCCTAGATTAACTGTAGGAGTGGATGTGTGTAAGTGTATCCTATACCAATAAACAGGTATATCTATGAGTGTGGAAAGAAAACTACACAAACACAGGTTGGGGCTTTCTGAGTTAAGGTAAGTTTTGCACCCAAATACCTGAAACTACTGGAGAAAACCCAAGCTGAAGCTTTTTAGATGTTTCCTATGTATTTCAGAGGCCTCCCTCTGCAATAAGTAAGGAGTAACCTGAAAGACAAGAATGGGAAGTTCTGTCAAACCAGGAACAAATTATAAAAAATCAGAGACTAAGAAAAGGCCTATGGAATTTCTGTTTGAAAGGTGTATTTCCGTGAATCAAAGACAATCACAACCAGACTCTTCCATGTCAGACACCAAGAAATGTGGAATCTTAAACAGATCATATTCTTATGCAAACCCAGCAGTGGGCTAATCATCCCAATCTGTGGATAAACAAGCACAAAGCAGCAGAGACACACACAGCATATTTTCTGCTTCTGGCATAGTTCAGCTTACTTCATATAGACACTGTTCTGCCATCCAGCTGCATAAGGCCTGAGCATGGATTTTTCTGGCATTCACCTCCCTCAAAGATTTAACATTTTGGAAGATGTAGGATAGCTTTTTCTTCTACCTGTGAGTGATACATTTTTCAAGGGTCCCTTGGATCTCTGAATTAGAATTCTCCTTTTTCTATGAATGTAAATGGGCATGCAGACAGAATATTTGTTTCAGTAAAGCTTGTCTCCAAAGAATCCTCCTGTAAGACTTATTTCCATGAATATTCTAAATAATACCATTTGTAAATATCAAACATTCCCTGTCCCTCCCGCTCCTCCCTTCGCTAATGGGAAGTTGAAACATTATCCCAACATATGATGTGTACATTGACAAGTGGGATGGCCCAATAAGAGCAGCTCTACAGTGAAACAGTGGGTGCTCAGGACCAAGGACCCATGCACCATTTGCCTAAGGTTACTTCAGATGAGCTCCAGGCACAGACTGAAGGTGCATTAACAGCTGCAGCCCATCAGGTATAGTTCATGTGCTCTGAGATCACTCTGCATGGTGAGCACAGTGACATGTAGCAAAGTCACTCAAAAAGTACAAACAAGCTCTGAGCTAAATTACCAGTGTTACCATATGTGCACTCCCTTCACAGAGTGCTTCACGTCAGCTTTCAGATTAGCTCCATTAGGCCTCTGCCACACGGAAACTAAAGAGATCATGGATTTGCAAGCAAAACACAGACTTCTTACACAGAAGCAACGAAAACCTGGAAAACTTACCACAAAAGCTTACCTCATGTGTGAGCACTGCAGAAAGAGAATGGTTTCTGAAGGAATGTTCAGCTTGACAGCAAAGAAACACATCTTAAATGCAGCTAGCACTCACAGAATAACACTGCTCAGTTGTAAGGAGATTGTTTTAATCCCCTGCTTGATACAGAACAGCTCAATCTGCGAGTTTAAAGACTTGTGAATAAAAATCCTCCCAAATATCCAGTATGAACTACCCATACACAATCAAGCCTGTACTAGAATGTTGATATTTCTCTACCTCTTCAGATCTGAACAAACCCCGTATTTGAGAAGATGGTTTCAGAAGGGTAGTTCTGGTAGCATCAGGGGCCCTACTAAACAAACAGCTGTCATGACTAATTAGGTCAGCGATTTACAGAAGTCGGTACTCTGCCAAAGCTTTAAGAGGGATGAGGCAGTGCATTACGACTTCAGAAAATGCAATTACCCACCAAATCTGGCAGCAAAAGGTTTCCTCCCCCGAGTTCAAGCTGCAGGGTTGTGGCACTTGGCGCGGCCCACAGCCTGGCACCTGGGGCAGGTGCGTAGGATTGCTACAGCTCCCTTGGAGTGAAGCCATTGCAAAGCAAGACCAGGAAAATCTGCATCTGAACAAAAAGAAACATCATGGCTCGGCCGAAACGTTTACAGTTCCAAAGGAAAACAAGTTTTCTCCACTAGGCGATAAGGCTCCACTGCCGCGGCCGCCGCGCCCTCAGAGTACGGGCCCGAGCACCGCACAGCGCGGCCGTGACGGCACGCTGTAACTGTTTACGAAAATTGACAAGTTAAGAAGCGACAGAGCGGCCCCGAAGCCGCCGCCTCCCCGCAGGCCGCGCTGGCCCCGGGCCCGCGGCCGCTCCTGTGCTGCCGCCACGCCGGGCAGCAGGGAGGGTCCTAAGGGTCCCATTTCCAAATGGGAATTCGCTTGTAGTACAGAAAAACAACTGAAGGCATTATAAAGCCCGGACATGTAAATCTTCTTTTGAAATAGATGTTTTCCCTGAAATAACATGGGTTTGTAACACACCTACAGATCCCCACCCGCAGGCACCGGGCTCTGCTCTCCGCTCTGCCGGCCCAGCCCGCTGCAGCACTGGGGGAAACACCTTAAAGGGAGCAAAAACCTTCGGGACTCACAAAATATGGAAGTAGATGTTACATAAAAAGGAATATGGCAAGAGCCAGTAATAACTGTTATTAGGACTTGATTAAGAAACGTTTGTCTGTTTCTCACGGGTCAGTATTCACTGTTTTAAGTCTCTTTATCTCAGGAGCCTTCTCTGGGGCGTCCTAGAGACCCCTCCATCACACTGGCTAAGCAGCTTTATTAAATTAAGTTACTAAATCGAGAAGTTTAATTAATTTCCGAACCCATTACCATATCCAATGCCAGATATACAAAAACACTTAAATATATTGAGACAAATTTAATGATAATTCACGAATTATTTTGCTATCTTGTGGTCCTAACCAATATTGATCCTTCCATTAACTGTGCTATGAAGTTATGCTACACTGTCTTTAATGATTCATTAACCAGCTGTTGGGGGTATATATAGTCCACTCCTCCATTGCCAAGGTAGAATAAATTCCCATCTACACCAAGAAGCCTTTCCACATATTTCCTTCTGCAACTCCCAACACCAGTCTGGGCAGACAGCAGCATCTAGGATTTTCAGCTTTTCTGTAACAAGAGACAGCTCCCCAAAGAAATTACCCTAAGGATGGCCAGAACCACCCCGTGATAGGATAGCCTTTGCCAAGAATGCAAGTCCTGCTTCTGCGGAAATGCAACAAGGAATTGAAGTCCAGCATTGTGAGTTCTGGAAATAAAAATCAGATTGTGTCCACCAAACAGACTTTGGGATTTTATCTGTTTTGGGAAGACTGGCAAAGGTAATGGTGTATTGAAGTCCAGTATATTTCCTGTTGCAAAAACAGAAAAGTGATTTTTGATCTTTGCCGTCCTTTGAGAGGAATTTTGGTGCTTACATCAGTAGAAATTACCATGCTAAAAAACTGTACTCTATAGTATGCAAGAAAGGGTCATGCTAATTGCAATCCCATAAAGAAAAGCATGCCACCCCCTAGAAGACAGCAAGAGAGTACTACACTATTGCAAAGGCCAAACATCTGTATTTTAATAAGTTAGAAGAAATCCAGATACAGAAGCCATAGAGTCACTGAAATGTTAACACGTTAATATATTTTAAAGCAAATATAACACAGTGTACACATAAAAACCATTTAATACAAAGTGAAAACCATTAGATGCACCTACTAATGCTGATTTTTTGGTTACTTTTAGCTGTTTCACAGAAACTGGAAACAAAGCTCTTCATTTCAGTTACACCAGGTTAAGTGGTAAAACTGATCTACAGCAAGCAAATCACTGCCTTTTCATTCACCTGGGAAAGACAGCACCATGGTAACTGAGTGTCCAGAAGGACACCCAAGTGAAACAGGCTGTGCACATTTGCCCCACTTGCTAAGCTATACAAGAAACCAGATGTGAATTGATTGCTTCTGAATTAGAAAGCTCAGTAAGTGCATCCTTGCTGTACAAAAAAAAAAAAAAATAAAAAAATTAAAGTGACAACATAGAGAACTGGCAACAGGTAACCATGTCTGCCTGAAATATACACATATGATACATAATTATGGCCATGTTGGCCAGTATGTAAGCCTGTTCAAGAGCAAAGCTTTAATTGCACAGATTAGAAAAATGAACAAATGCTTTTACAGAGCAAAGCACAAGCTTTGGTTTATGCTTAGACAGTGAACATTAAACCTTCCACTTTTATTATAACATTTATTAAGAAAAATAGCTGTTTCTCTATGAATAAGCACTCCATTCCACACAATGAAATGAAGCTCAACGTCTTATTCGACAAACCCATTAATGTGTATAGACTGGGAATGTATTACATCTTTATTGAAAGCTACTGAACTACAAAAAAGTTTGACTTATTTAATTCACAGTTCCCCAAGCCTCCCCCCATTTTTAAAATGCTGCATATATAAAAATAACTCCAATATGGCACAAAAGTGGGATTCTCAAGGGAAGGCAAGGGATAAAGGGACAAAGGGAAGCCTCCACTGGCAACATCAAGAAATTGCTTATAGTCCAAGAGGAATTTGCACCCTATACAAAATGAGCTTCCCTGTGTTCCAGTTCTTGGATCCTTTTTGGTCTCAGTCTATGGTAAGCAGGCTTCAGGTCTGTGGGGTGAATATCCTCTGAACTAGATTTCTGTTCGTTTGTGTTTTGTTCAGCATCACCTGATGGAAGTGCTGAGCTCCTAGCCAGTTTCACATTATCCTGGGGGAGCACAGAGCTAGCACTGGCTGGTGCACAAGCTTTAGCAGAACCACCATCTCCATTTTCTTTTGATTTGTTAGAGGGGGGTTTATAAAATGTCCCTGGGGGGGGTTGCAATGTTCTTGGTGCCCTAAAGGCAGCAAGAGGATTAACATCAGGACCATTCTCTTCTGCTGCTGTCCTTCCTGACCCAACAACAGAATATGGCTTATTAGGAAGAATGGCATTAGCTGAATTGTTACCAAGGCTGCATGATGATGATGATGATAAAGCACCTGCAGTTCCACTCTCGAGTGCTCGGATCTCCTGGGGCACATTAGTCATGATCATTGCTGTCCTTGCTGTGATATCATACTGCTTGTACTGCTTGTCCCAAGTTTTTCGCAGCATCTGGGTGTCGTAACAAGGAAGTCTGCAGGAGGTATCAACAGCAGGGAGTGCCTTCACCTCTGAGACTTCTTCAATAGTAGGGCTTCTGCCCAGTTTCTCTGAACTTACTGCCCCTGCATTTCGTGAATTTCTTTCATTCAGAACACATGGAGGAAGTATTCGGTCTACAGGCAGGCTGACAGGGCGAGACACTGCTTTTGTCCTTGGAGCTCGCAACGGAACTTTGGCAATCTGACGGTTGGGTTTCACAGGAACTAAGTTCTTTTTACAGGGGTCTTCACCTAGAGAAATGAATGGATCATTGTCTTTTTCTGAAGTGGGACTCTCAGCATCACCTAGGAACACACAAATAGAGGTTACTATTTATTGTTACTATGGATCTTTTCACCGAGAGAAATCAGCAAGACTTCAATGACCCCTTGCTAGTTAGTATTTTAACGCGATAACAGTTTTTAGGGCTAGCTTGTATACATACTAGCAATGGCCTACTCTAACCAAATGTAAGCATTTCACTAGCAGTAAAACACACACTGTAGAGCTGCAACCAAACAGAAAACAGACAAAGACATTTCACTTTTTGGCTGCTGCTTTACCATCCCTGAATATTTTCAGTTTAGTATGTTTCAGGATGTCACACTGTTGATGTACAGGACATGACTGAATTAGTAACATCAAATGAAAATCAGTATTATTGTAAGGGAATATTACTCCTAAATGAAGTACGTGAAATCGTACCTACATTAAACCAAACCCCTGTAGTAGCATAAGCAGATAAACAGAAAAAAAATTCGGAGCTAGAATTGGGTTAGGAAACCTGAGGGTTTTTTTAAGCATAAATGCTGATATCCAAAACGCTCTGATGATTCTGTAATGCAATTACTCTTTCCAAAACTTTCTGGTTTAGTTCCAGTGAGCAGCAATGATACACATTCTGGGAAAACAGTGGTCAAAATACATATATTGGTGGGTATTAGCTTACAGTGTTGCAGTGGATTTCAGAAATCAATAGTCACAGCATAACTATGGCTTTGTTTTTTTTTCTTTAAAAAAGGGAGAAACCAAACCACTGTTATACTCTCTTACAAAACACTTTGAGCTCTGATTCCATAAACACAGATTTCTTAAAAGCCTTTAGAAAGATTTAATTTTCTGTTCTTCTTAAAAAAATAAACAATAAATCAAACAGTGCTGAACAGGTTTTATCACTTGCTTCTGTCTATATTGCAGAGCTACACGCACTATAATCTAATGCATCCAGGGCTCCTTATTTACCCACACCCAGAGTTAACAGCATACTAACCAGTTACAGATATATCTGCTGCTTCTTTTGTGTTCTTGCCATTCTTCGATTCCAAAAAGAGCGCAGCTGTTTCTGAAGCTCTTTCACTTGGAACTATTTGAATACCCTGCTAACAAAAGTCAGAGCAGAGGTAAATGAGAACTCAACAGAAAAGGCACTCCGTATCAAAAAAAACTCACAAAGATTTATTAGAAATGTGCTTTGGAATGCTCCAGAATTTAACACAGAAGTTAATATGGCACAAGTAACACTGTGGCAGCAAAAGAGTCACTCACTTCCTTAACAGCAACAAACGATTTCCTCTGCTGCTGTGCCTCCCTCTCATCTGCTGATAAAGCAACTCTGACTGTAGCAGCAGTTTCTTCAGAATGAGAAGTGCTCAGAAGTGGTTTCAACGAGACATCAAATATCTTTTCATAGTATGTTATGAGCAGCTCCACCACCCGGGCCTGGTAAGGGTAGTCCACAAGTGATGACAAAGAAACTGTAGCATCGGTTTGACGTGGTCTGATCAGAGTTGGGCCAAATATTATGCCAAGGTTGCTGGCTGACATTTTATTTTCATCACACTGTTCTGTAACTCTGCACAAAGAAAAAAAAAAAAAACCAAAAGAAACCCCCAAGAATTAGAGTGTTTTATTACTTCAGAAATACTTTTGATATTAAAATATTATGTCTAAAGAGGAAAAGAGACAGTAAACTGAGTGGGCTTGGTAGGCAGGCAGAATCTTCAGTGCAGACCACATTTAACAGTGGCTTGAGCTTC